>NC_137922.1:42317418-42377418 GCF_963457725.1 Sprattus sprattus | reverse complement strand
ACAGAATTGCACAGAGACGGGCGCATATGAGACATATACGTTGTTGACTCACAAAGACAAAACAAATAGCTACAAGTAGCCTATAAACGTTGTTGAGACTCTTATTAAAGATTTTACTCATTCTCGTGGTTGAAAGTCGGTAACAAAACAGAGACAAATAGGTACACGTTCAAGCAATGTCATTTCATGTCATTTATTTCAAAAACAAACAATCAGAGTGTAAGAGCTCTGGTTCCAAGACACAAAAAAGCCAGGAACCAGGTCTGATGGCCCATCAACCTAAACAATAGGCCAGGAGCCGCCTTGATGGTTGTAACCTGGTGCTGTGTAAACTAGCTTGTGGGTGTTGAATTGGTATTTTTTTTGTTCAGCCACTTAACATTCTATAGTGTATTCATATCTATTTATGTCATATCATGCCTCATGACTCTTACCTCATATTCATTGTACTTATATATCTTATCATGTCTTACCTCATTCATAACCTCTATTGCTACTAATGACCAACTATTGCTGCCAATGTTACTACTGCTCATACCCCATATATCTTGTACTGTCATATCATACTGTATACATCCCATCTATTTATTTTTATATTACCACTATGCAGAATACTCTGCACTCTTCTGCTATGGTTCCTTTGGTTAGATTCCGTTGCATTGTACTTATATCATATCAACATCAGCAATGATCTCACCTGGTCTGCCCACACTGACAAGGTGGTCAAAGCTGCCCGAAAACGCCTCTTCTTCCTGAGGAGACTCAGGAAGTTTAGCATGAATCCAGACATCCTCACCAACTTCTATAGATGCACTATAGAAAGCATCTTGACTGTTAGCATCTCAGTGTGGTTTGGAAGCTGCACAGCCATGGACCGTAAGGCCCTACGCAGTGTGGTCAGATCCGTTGAGTTCATCATCGGCAGGAAACTCCCATCCCTTCAGGACATCTACCTTAAAAGATGCCTCCGAAGAGCTGGCAGGATCCTAAAAGACTGTCATCACCCATCCTTCAGACTGTTCACCCTGCTGCCTTCTGGTAGGCGGTTCCGAAGTGTCCGGTCTTGCACCCGCAGACTGGAGAACAGTTTCTACCCTTTGCTTCGCCTTTGCTCACAATAAGGCCATCAGACTCCTAAATGAAGAATAATGCACTCCTCACTTTACACTTGCCACTTTACTCTTCACTGGCTCACTTTTACTGCTGTTTGCACTACTTTCTCAGTCCAGCTCATGTTCAGTTTAGCTCATGTAGGTTGTTTATCTGTTTAGTATCTGTTTAATATGTGTATTTATGTTTAGTATCTATGGTAGTGTGGTATGGTGTCCTGTCTTAAGCATTTCAGTGCCCAGTCCAACTATGTTGTTCTGTGTATCTGACAATAAAAGAGTTGACTTGACTTGACTTGACTTGTACCTGTATCATATCTGCACTAATGACCAACTATTGCTGCCAATGTTACAACTACTCATACCCCATATATCTTGCGCTGCCATATCATACTGAATACAATACACTGAATGCTACATTATCTGTAAGGTTGTGAGTGTGCAGTGGTAATGTAAGTTGATATTGATTATGTTTTTATTCAGTCACACACAGTAACAACAAACAAGTTCAACACAAATAATAATACATTCAAAGTGACTGAAAAGGCACAAGCTGAAGAATAATGCTTGTATTTAAGCCTGTCCTGTTTGACCAATTTAAGCTACCCATCAACATATGCATTTTTATTTTATTTTTTACAAGTAATACATGTAATGGAAATAAAAAAACAAACAAAAGAATTGCCTCCAAAAAGTTAGTCACAAGAAGAGCAATGAAGCAAGATCTCAAATAAACAGCACAAAATCCTGCATACATTATGGACACTTGTAGCCCTCAAAAATTGCTTTAGCTACCATCCCTTTGAAAACAAAAAATGTCTTACACTTTCTTAAGATTATGTTAGCATCATTCCATAATGAAATTCCAATAACAGATATACATCTCCTTTTAATTAATTTTTTGGCATTTGGTACACTAAATTTACAGACATCTCTGAGATTATATTTTGTCTCTTGAAATGAGAAAAACCTTTGTATGCTGACTGGGAGTTGGTTTGATTTAGCTCGATACATTATTTGCATTATTTTATAATATACCAGATCATTACATTTCATAACAAATGATTTCATAAACAATGGGTTAGTGGGTGCATAATAATCAACCTTATTTATTATCCTTATGGCTCGTTTTTGTAAAATAATGATTTCATTGACAGTTGCTTTATATGTCAATCCCCAGACTTCCACACAATATGATATGTAGGGAAGTATAAGTGAACAGTAAATAATATGTAAGGCCTTATAGTTTAACATGCTTCTTGATTTGTACAAAATTGCTATCATCTTAGAGATCTTTCCTTTGATATAATAAACATGTGGTTTCCATGTTAATTTATGGTCAATGACCACTCCTAGAAATGTTATCTCGGTCACTCGTTCAGCATCACTTATTTTTAATTGAATGTCCTTACCTATTTCCTTTTTCGATTTCCAAAGACCATGAATTAGTTTTTTATTTTTCTATTGAGTGACAATCTATTAACATCAAACCAGGTTTTGAGGATTTCAAAATCTCTTTCAATAGAAGTCAAGAGTTGCTGTAGATTACTACCCGAACAGTAGACTACATGTTTGTATCAGTTGGATTCGTAGAACGTAATAAATTACATTGCTTGACCGTGTGGCTATTTGTCTCTGTTTTGTTATTGTTATCTTTAATAAAAGTCTCAACAACGTTTATAGGTTACGTGTAGCTATTTGTTTGTAGTTCGCGTCCTAAGTGAAGCGCGCTTCATTCACAAAGTGGCGACTCTCGCGTGAAGCGAATTGTGCCAAGCGAATGGCGACTCTCGCACATGCGAAATGTACCCATTCGCAGACAAGACCTTAGCTCTGGTTGCGGCTGAAGCTGGCTGCTTTGATCATGCCGATTTAGATCACTACATGGTACATCGTTATGTGCTTCTGTCAGTTTGAATCACGACACAGGGAACACATGATATATGGAAACAAAATTGATGACATGGTATAAATGTACATTAATTAACTGTATATATTAAATTCTTCTGAATCTTGAATGAACTCGAACGAACATTATGCATTTAATTCTACTTCATCTCAAATGAACTCAAACGCACAGAGGCCAACGTGTATTAGTCAGCTCCACTCTCAACCATAACCCTCTAGAGATATCGCTTTCAAGATTAGGTTTTAGAAAGGCTTAGCATTTGCCGGAGTCCATCTACAGGAGCCGGATTTCATCACTGTGCTTTGACATCTGTTCGCTTCCCTTTCACCCCAGAGCTTTGGATTAGGTTCATGAACCGAAAACCCATGGTTGGAGACAGGATCCAGATGACACTTTGCTTTTGTCATTTCCTCCTTAATAACCCCTTCTCATCAGCTGTTTAATGTCCGACAGGAGATGGGTAGTTGGTTTATGGACAGTAAGCTCAGTTGGTATTAGCAATGCAAGTACTATTCATATTTTGTGCAATTCTGTGCAGCCTTATTAAAGCTCACACATGAAGGTAAACAATCACATTGGCGTTTTTATATGGAGTATCCTTTGAAAACAACTGAATGTTAGAGCTGTATGCCACTCTGGTAGATGCATTCAAAAGCCCAGATGCGTCATGTACTCGATCGATGGAACGATAAACTGATACTTCTTTGTGTGCCAGAAATACAGCTGTTATTCGAGCCTTGTCTCAGTATCCGCTGGCACAGTAGAGTGCTAGAGTTACCATGGTACCCCAGCGGTGTTGCTTATTCCATTTGCTCGCAGGGTAGAAATAAACATGCTCGTTCGGTAATTGGACTCGAAGGATGTGCCGCTTGCTTCCTCCGAACATTGGCAGCGGAGGCCATTTTCCTCTCGATCAGGCAAACACACTCATGACGCACGTCCCTCAGAGAGAGTGACACTTAATGCTACAGGAATAGCAGACGCTCCGATCATTACCTTTCATCTTCTAGCCCCCTTATTTACAAGATGGTGAAAGACAGACAGAGAGAGAGAGGGGGGGGGGGGGGGGGGGGGTGGTAGTATAATATAAAAAGAGAGAATGTTGAGGGTGTTGTGTTCGCATTGATGTGCAAATACCACCTTTGATCGCCAGTTGTGCTTTGCTTGTTCGAGACGGTGGTTGATGTAGTGCACTTGGAGAAAACAGGGGGGAGTGGGCTCATCAGGCCCTGCTTAAGGTCATGGTAATCATCGAGTGGCACTAGTCATGAGAGGCCAGACAAAAGGGCACAATCTGTTGTGGACCAAACGTGGATTTACGATTTTTCTGCTTGATTTTTCTGCCCTCTTTTGTTTTGATTTTGAATGCGGTTGCTTGGTTGAGTGGGTGTTTAAGCACGGACACACATAGACACCCACACATGGATACACAGATTCAGACACACACACACACACTCTCACACACACACTCATTCAGTTACCATCACCCACTGTGCAGGCAGCCTCCTCCTTTTTCATGGACCGAATTCAACGAGTTCACATTGAGCAGGCCACCTGTTCTCAAGTCACTGGACAGGTGGAACCAAACACCCGTATCGTGCACACACACACACACACACACACACACACACACACACACACACACACACACACACACACACACACACACATACACTCACACACACACACACACACACACACACACACACACACACACACACACACACACACACACACCCACACACACACACTCACACACACACTCAAACACACCCAGCTAATGGGGCGTATGCATACCACACTTTACGTGGCGCTTTCAGTTTCTGCCATTTGTCAACATCAGGTGTTTTTATCCATCCATAGACGGCTCACTGGGTCCCAGAAAAGAATGAAGAATGGATGGATTAAAGTTTGATGTGTAAATCCATGCCCACATACAGTAAGCCTGACGCCAGGGTGGTTAAGCCTAGAAAGGAAAAAAAATACCTCATTTGTTCGAAGCTTTGTGTAAAATTAGTCTGTCCTTAACTTGCTCCTGCAGTAATCTTCATACTGTCCTTTGTGAGCCGTATGGCAATTGCATTTGCCCTGATAGTGAGTGGGACCACGGAAGTCTTCACAAGGAGTGCCGTTCGAAATGTAAAAAGGATTTTCATTTATGATTCAGCTGTCCCTGGTTGACCCAGTCTTGAAGTTAGTCTATCTTCCACTGCCACTGCTTCAGTTCATAAGACAGCTACTGCAGGCCCTGAGAAAAGAGCTTCAGCACCAAGAGAAGCCTTTCTTCCGCATAATAGGAATACCAGTAATGTGAAACTAAATGTGGTTTTTATGTGTGTGTATGCATGAGGATATCTGTTTGTGTGTATGCATGAGGACGCCTGTGTGTGTATTTGTGTGTGTATGCATGAGGACACCTGTGTGTATATGCATGAGGCAGCTGTGTGTGTGTGTGTGTGTGTGTGTGTGTGTGTGTGAGTGTGTGTGTGTGTGTGTGTGTGTGTGTGTGTGTGTGTTTGTGTGTGTCTGTGTGTATAGTAATACCAAAAGAGTATAGAGGACGTTGAATGTCGATCATTGCTGTCAGCCATCTTTTTTAGAACAACGCTGTCCATGTAAACAGTGCTGAAATATCACCTAATTTGGTGATATCATGTGACGTCACTGCTGCCTTTTCAAATTCATAGGACCTACATGCTCACTGACTTAAAGGCGAATAAACATCAACATCTAACTTAAGTATAAACCATCTCCGAGTTGGCCTGTGACAAACACACACACATACAAACACACAAACACACACACACACACACACATAATGCTAATGATTAAAACATTACAACATTACACTGTATTCAGATTTGTTTGTTTCATGACCTGTCATCATTTCAGGTCTGCTCAAAACATCTTACATAAACTCGTTGCTATTGCAAGTTTCCTACAGTGAGTCGTATGCTGCCAGAGCAAATGCTTTTGGGTATCCTTAAAGAAGGAATTTGAGGATGAGAAAGAGGTTGAGGACCATAGTGGTGAAATAAGTACATAAATATAAGCCTAGGTCTTAATCATCATTGTTTTTTTAACACCTTTCCCCAATCTCTTAGACTTTCTGCAATATTTTGTACGCTAAGCCTAGGCCCTACCGGATGTAGGCCACAATATGCCCTCACCCTTCAAAAAAAACTTGGACAAATGGATTCAGTAAGGACTGCCAATGTAGCTTCATAAAAGAGCTAAAAGCTGATTGATTCCAATTAAATATAATAAAGGACATCAACGTTGAGAAATGTATTGTTAGTTGTAATTTCCCTGTACGCCCTGCTGCCAAGCCATGTTTTGCTGATATTGGACAAATCAGCGATATATATAGGATGCATCTCTTCTCTTAGAGCCATTGCTTTAATAATCTTGTTTGTTTGCAGGCTCTGACCTGTAGTATAGGCCATAAAAGAAACAGGGTTGTTTGCTACATGGTAGGTGTAGGTGTAGTCCCACCATAGACTACATTACCCACAATTCTCTGCAAATCATATGCTGTCTAGATGACAACAATACACATTGCATTTCTGTGGTCTTTTCTGTCTAAAAGCTATAACGGTTATTTTTAACCCTGGCTAAATTGTATTCTCTCTGTAGTTTCACGTCTTTCTTTAGTTTCATGTCTATGGTTGCTAGCCAAGACAGTTTGAAAGTTTTTGATTGCATCAAATTGGAATAATTTATTTTGGATTCTATTGATGTTGAATTTAGTTGCCCAGCCGACATACCCAGCTCTCCAGCCCAGGATGACATCCTAGTAACAGTCCAATTGATTTGAGGACATTATCATTCTTCCCTCAACCTAGGTAGGCTATAGCCTAGGTGCCTTTGGCCTACATTATCTTTGGGTTTATTCTGTAAATAGAACTGTGGTAGGGGGACCTTCTGTCTTGTATGATCTCTTTGTAAATTACAAATGTAAAAGTGTTACCTTTGACCCGGTCCTATATTCTGTCTGTCCATGCCTGCATCACTGTAACTCAGACCAATCTAACAGTAGAAATGTAGCCCCCCTTGAAAATCTCAAATGCCCCCTCAGCAACTGGACCCTGAAGCCAGCCCTGGCCCGAAGGAAGCCAGTTTGATTCCTGCCTCTGACTTAAGGACCTGTCTGAACCAGATGGTCTGGTGTAGGGATTAACTATTGCATTTTTCTCACACTTCATCAGTGGATGGTTGGTAAGCCTGAAGTGGCTGGTGTTCCAACAGTTTGATGAGGAACATGAGAGTAGACCAAATGCACACGACCAGGCATCACCATGATCAAACCTCAAGTGTTTTATTGAAAGTCAAGAGATGTGCCCAGTCTTGTGAAGGTCATTAAAGAACTGGGAAAGCCACTTAAAGAGTAAAGCAAATGTTTAATTGTTCTTGAATCAAAAGACATAGGTGATCCTTAATGGGGCCTGCTGACCTCTTGCTGACCTCTTGCTGGCCATGCATACAACATATGTGTAGCAGTGGTCCTCTACATCTCTCTGTCAAAAACTCCAGCCAAGCCACATTCCGTTAATGACCGTAACAGGTGACCACCACTACATTATGTAACCGTACTTGCTAATGTGCCTTGTGTTTACTGTCAAAGGCACGTCATCCAGATTTTTAAGTAGCTTTTGTTTTTGTCAATACGTTTTAAAATCAGATCCCTCAGATTAATATTGATGCCCTATGGTCCGGCGAAGGACAGAGGAGCACACCTGTCGTTTCCACAAGCAGCCCAGGTTTATAACTAGGTTATGTAATTATTCTGATCTGAGCCAAAAACCCTGCAAGACATAACATCACCAAATATATTGACAAAAAAATGCATCAGTTAGCAAACTAGCTAGCTTTTATCAGCCCAAAGTATGCTGTTGTTGGTGTTTATAAGGTAAGTATGTTGGCTTGTATTTAGTTTGCTGGTTTTAGACAGACACTCCTTACTGCCCCTGTAAGTCATTTATTTTATGGCATGAATAACATCTTAAACATAAATCATCTTAAACCCAAAGATGTGTGTCAACTATTGCAAGTTGTCACAACCCCTAGCTCTGAATCTCCACCTACTGCATCATTTTGAAAATGTGAATGTTATCAATATTAACACCAGCATTGATATATTTTATCACAGTTCAGTCATATAATTTAATAAAATGCTCAAACACATTTTAGGGTGGAGAAAACCAGAGTCAGAGGTCCATATTTTTCAACTATGAAATTATCGTTGTTATAGCAACCAAAAGAGAACCCTACCAATGGATAAATCTAGCATAGACTCATTATTTCATGACCAAAATTGTGTACATAAAACATCAATTAATTAATTTGCTACATAATTAATTTCAAGTTGACCTTTTCTTTTATTTATCTATGTATTTAAGTAATTCATGTTTACCCCATCAGTGTCTACATTGACTCCCATACATTTCTTTCAAAAAACAATTAAAACATGCAGAATTAAAACGTTTTTTTCTTTTTTCAAAATGTGTTTATTGGAATAATTAAAAATGGTTAATGCGATTTTTTTATCGATGTAAGCCACTTGTTTTCTTTTGATTTAGGATGTGTTTAAATATATACCTATGTTTATTACATACAACCATAGAATTTGGCACAAATTCTCATCTGAGGTGTGTCCGTCCATGAGAGTGAGAAACACAGAGTGCGTTTTTAGGTGCTTTTGCCCTGTGATGGCCATGTTTTGGGAGACAGATGGTGCGGATGATGGTGAGGGCGCTGAGTCATCAGTTTTAAACTGAAAGTGGCAATAAGTCACGCTCTTCCTACCGCCCTGGCCATGTTTGCTGTACATACGGTCCTCACACTTAACTCAGCTACATATGAAGGCACACATTGTTCAGATTGCTGAGGTGGTTTAAGTATATTAGGAAACATAATTGCAGGAATGTTTGGCAGGCATGTGGACCCCATTATGTTATATGGAGAAATGAGACCTTATATTTTACATTATGTCGTGTTTTACACAGAACAGAGGTCCCCAAAGCCTTGTTGCAGTATAATTGCCAATCTCACGGTCTCATATAGAGAGCTTGAGGGGGGCTATTCCTGTTTTGTGATATTATAATGTGGACAAGAACTCAGTTCAATGTCCAGATTGAGACAAAACACACTATTTCCACTCACGCACAAAACTGTAGATTACACCTCATGCTGTGCAAATATGTTCTATAATCCACTGTTCTTACCCCATAACACTTATTACATAATTGCCCCATCCCCCCCTCCTCTCGTTCCCTTTCTTTCCTTCGACCAATCTATATTTCACTCTTGAATCAGACTCTTTCTGAAGGCAAAATAATTCCATCTGAAGTAAAAAGAGATTCTTAGCTGCCAAATAGCTGAGAGAATTAGCTTTAAAAAGCTCCCGGGCTCTCTAATACTTTCGGGGGATGAAAGCAATGACAGACGCTCTCTAAGCTGTAAAGCTGGATCACTTTTTTTTAAAATAACATTGTGAAGAATGGAAGTAGTGAATTTAGCAAAGATTCACATTTTGATAACCTTGGAATATGAAAAGGCATTATAGGTGATGACAATACAAAAAAATGGCTACAAATATAACAACAAAGTGCATCAAAGCAATCTGGTTTGTAACTCTTTAGTTTAAAATATTTCATTCCATCTTAGTTTCTACTCCATCTTGGTGCATCAGTCCATCTTAGTTTTGCTTCACTGCACTGGGTTGGCTTTCTGCCAGTCAAGGTCATTTGGCTCTGCCTCATTTTGCTTGTAAAACTGATATCTACTTACCTATTTTTGCAATAAACATATTACCCTTAATATCCTCAATATTACCTTCATTAAGCCCCTCAGCAGGACCTGAAATATTCTGTGGAGTGCACACAAGATGGAGGGGAATCTCAGAGATGGAGGGGAAGATTGAAGGAACACGTACTGTATTTCCCCATTAATCTGACTGATGCTGAAGATTAGAGCCCTCCGCCTGTGCCCACATCCTTATCTGACCAGCTCTCCATCTGCGCTCATCTGTATCCTTAGGAGCCAGGTGGCAGCATCCGTATTCTAGGCGATCCAGCTGTGCGGCATCCTTTGCCCCGTGACCCAACCCTCACCTCTCACTCCTCACCTCAACTCATGCCACCTGCCTGAATCTCAGAGCCGCTCTGCTCCAGCCAAACAGCTCACACCTTGCATAACGCGACTGCTGTTGGCACACAAGCACACACACACAGATGCATGGACACGTGGTCAGACACGGTGCTTCATACTCACACACACACATTATACATACAGAGATGCACTCTGAGTCAAACACATCTGTTCTCATACTGTTTATCTCACACACACACACACACACACACACACACACACACACACACACACACACACACACACACACACACACAGAGACACACACTCACACACACACACACACACACACACACACACAAACGTACCCACACACACACATTTACATACGCAATGTTGGTGTCATTGCTTGTTTCATACACATACACACAGATATGCACCTACACACATACAAACAAGGCTTAGCCCAGACCTGTAGGAAGAAAAAATAAATACATCATGGCAGCTAAATGGACCACTTTCACACAGTTTGAGACAGAAACAGTAGGCCTAAAGACAGCCCATGGAATACAGGGACCGTCGCAGGTCTGACTCACGTGAACATGTACCCATCGTTTATACAGCATCATACTGTTTGAACAGCAGAAAACAACATCAGCCTTTGTTTGGTAAACAGAGAAAGGACTGCCTGGAGATTGATTTCAAACTGATATTAAGGTTGAGTCTAAATGGTTCTCATTACTTGAGTCTCTTTAACCTTGCTCTTGCCCAAATGATCAGCAACATCAGCTAACTCCTCCTTCTCCACCTCCTCTTGCCTTGCCTGCGCCACTTTGCCTCCATCCTTTCTCTTTTAGCCTTCAAGTATAGCCTTCATCTATAGCCTTCAAGTCTTGCCTTGGTGAATTAGGTAGATAGCTACCACCAGATGCCAATAATGACAAACCCTGTCACCGGTGCTCTCTCTCTCTCTCTCCCTCTGTCTCTATCTCTCTCTCTCTCTCTCTCTCTCTCTCTCTTGTGCTCACACAAAACACGTGTGTGCCAAGTAGTGTGAAGTGGATCTGCTGCTTGAAGGACACACATTCAACGTATTGCATGTGTTGAGGGCTTTACATGTATTATGCATGACCGATTAATAGATCTGGGGCTGTTTTTTTTAACCCTGTTTTTATTATTATTATAATTTTTCATATCTGAGGCTCTTCATATAACACTCCTGCCTGTAGCCCTGGACGCCCAGGCCTAACAACGCCCTTGGGTCAAATAGTGTTGGTCTCAAATACACACACACACACACACACTCATCCGCACTGAGGATAAACAGCTTCCTCTGCATCAGGGAGCATCTCTCCGCCGTCCCCTCGTCAGACTGCCAGCACTTCATTGCTATTGATTTGATTTCAACTCCATCAGCATGCTCCATGTTATCACTCACTCAGCACTTGCTTCAGGGTTTTTTTCCCCCCCTCCCCCCCCCCCCACCATAATCATCTCTGGACAAGGGCCGGGCGTGGGGGGAAGTGCCACTGCCAGTTTAGGGGCGTCCGAACACATATGATTAATCAATTTCAATTATCTCCGACACAGTAAATAATATTCTAATTATAGGCCAGGAGACGTTTACGGCTGCCGGCGGTAGTTGGGGCCCAGACCTCCAACCGTCTCAGCTGAGCCTCCCAGCAGTTAAACTCAGTGGCTGGAGGCTGAGGTGGACGTTGAGAAGACATACAATTGCACCGGTGCAAATTGAGTGTTGGCGCTGAAATGGCTTGCTCAGTTCTCTGATCACCACATCAGCGGGGGGTAACTGTGGTGGGAACGTGCTGCAGGGCCGGCATGTAATGTGCATTAACGTCATCATTTTAATCCCATTTGCATTGGTGTCCTAATCACGTCAGGAATCCTCAAAAGCAATGCATTGACTTTCATGAGCTTCCAATTGTCTTCAGACATGCTACAAAAGCCACAGCTTATCTGCAGCTACTGCTGTGCTGCTTGTTAAGCATCATGCTAGCCCTATGCTATCATTTACATGTTTGTGTCTACATCCACTCAATGAAACAATCAGAGGTAAATTGAATGGCTCATTTGATAAACGTTCCTTCTTTTCACTGAGGGTAATTTTTCATCGCTAAATCCTCAAAGGAGGAGTAATCGGGTCTCGCCTCCTCTTACACGCTTTGGTGCTGTTCCGTGACCATCTGCTGTGCCTGTGCTGCATGTGAAATTGCTGGTCTCGGCGGAGCGCAGCCATTATGTGTGAATGCATGTATGCTTGTATGCCTCCTCGGATGGAACTGGAGAGATTGCTGGGCTTAATTGTGCTGTGCTGTGCTGATTCCATGTGTTGTTGAGTGTGTGACTGATCTATTAGAAGCTCCCCTTCCCTCCCCTCCCTTCACCTCCTGTAGGCACAGTCAACACCGCAGAGCTCCTAGCGGGTGGGATTTGGTTCTATTCGTAAGAGAACCGAACAGGAACGCACAGCATGGACAACGAAGGGAAACCATTAGTGAGTTACAGAGAGGGGAGAGTGACAGAAGTGAACTAAGTGGAGCTGTTCACTTTCAACTCAGACTTGTGAACATGCCACTGGCCCTGGCTACTTAGCTTTGTAGTTCGCCATACTACAATTAAGATGTCAGTCAAGGACAAGAAGAAAGTAAAACAATATTAATGGTGCTGAATGAATTAAAATATGAATGGAATAGAATTGAACTGAACTCAATTAAACTAAATGGAATTGAGCAAAAATGGCAAATAATTCCCCATGTGTTATTTTTACTGAATGGAGAAGAGTCAACTCTATGGAGCTAAGGTTCTATAGAGGGGCCTTGTGTGTGTGAGTGATCATGGGTTTAATGCTATAATTTCCCTTCTCTGCAAGAGACTGGATAGGGCCACTGCTGACAGCTTAGCATATTTACTTAGCATGTCCAGCTAATGACTCTTTTTCCTGTTTTGGTGAGTGCCAAGTGTTTCACTTCTCGTTTGACCAGGCTGGAGCAATGGCAACGTGTTGGTTAAATGATGTGCCATAAAAAAAAAAGTGTGTATGTGTGTATGTGTGTGGTATATAGCATTTGACGTTATAGACGTTTGTGTCTGGGGTGTTTTTCTGCACATTCACAGCTACCCTTGCGATCCATGCTAAGTTGTTTCTGACAGACCAAAAGAACATTTCTCCGTCAGCTGACTGAAAAACGTTTAACACTGTTTCCTAATGTTTTATGTTTTTCATGATGATTGCAGATTTTAATGTTCTCTGGTGTCCAGGTATCTATAGAAAAATGCTTTTTTTAATCAGTGCTCTCTGGAACCAGTGTATTTTGTAATGCAAATAGATTACGTTTACATTTACAATAAAGACTACTGAAGGTTCCAGGACTCATTCCAGGGTTACTTTTGTATTATTGGGCATCAAGGGCAGAAAGAACAACTCCATTTCCCAGAGCCCTCTGACAGGAAGATAAGCACTCTATAATGGATTTTATACCTCTTCTCAGAGCAGGTGTCCACTTCATTTGTGCAAATTTCAAGGGAGCTTACATGCAGAAATTTACCAGCTAATTGTTGCAAGGAACCTCACACTGAGAAATGTTAACGAGTGTGGTGATGAAATATTTAATACTAAATAACACTTAAAACTCCCTGAACACTCTCTCTTCACAATTCAATTGTGTTGTTATTAATTTCATTATGTTCGTTAGTAACAGGAAGTAGTAGATGCTTGAACAGCTGGTAGTGTTTACTTTCTATCACTTACTATTAACAGTGCATGCCAAGGTTGTAATTTTTCTTTCTTGCGAATTGTGGTTCTTGATAATAATGCCCCCGCCCCCCGCCCCCCAAAAAAAATCCCTTAGCTGTAGTGAAATGCAATCCCCCCCACACACACCCCATCTGACCACTGATTTTCCCACACTCTAAACTGCCCTTGGGCCAAACTGGATGACAAAATGTTTAATGATTATTAACGATTCTTTTATGGCCTATTTCGCTTCAGCTGAAAATCTGTGGTTGCTTTTAATGAGCTTATGATTGGAAGGAGCTGAAAATACAGCGGGGAAGTGGCATTAAATGGGAGCATTAAGCTTGTTCCCCCAGAGGAAGTTCTTCAGCAACTGAGGGTGAGAAACTGTAATGTAACACAAAAAGTGTTTCTTGACAGTTGTCACTTTTAGTTTCACGGTTCCAGCTATACAACTGATGTGTTTTGTAATAATGTATATTTAATTTTTGTCTGACATTTTTTTCACAGGAGGCAGATAACTGCATCAGTAGACTGGCTGCAGTTGCCTCTGCAGTAGATAGCTCCCATGCTATCTCAGTCTATACTCCACAGAGGACAACACAGATACTGCAGTCAGGTCATATTCCCTCTCTCTCCTGTGCCTTCCTAAACCATTATGAACCATTATTCTCAAGTACAGAAGAAAGCACTCGCAGCAGAGAGAGCACTTGTTCATTTTAAAGCTTACATAATGTATGGAGCATATCTGTATGGAGCATATCTGTGTGTAGCATGGATGGATTAATATCAGAATAACTTCTGAGGAGTCTTTACTGCATTCATTGTGGAAATCCGTTGTTACTTTAAAACTGTTAGTTGAGATTTGTTACATAACAAAAATAACAATATGACATTAAACATTATAATTCCACAGACCACACACCCTACACACTATTAAACTATTCACACGACTAAGATGTTGTTTATATACATTGATTTACAGCTTAAAAACCAAAGCTATTCTTTCACGCTTTACCCCTTTTGGCCAGCATAAAACTACTGTACAAATATACAGTATACTATAGTTCACATTCAACTATGCTTTCAGCAACAGCAAAATAAAAACAAAAGCACTGAATTAGTTTTACAAATACACAACACACTTCAGAGCGTTATCAATGTTTAGTCTTAAAAGCAAGTGTATTTGTGTGAGGGTTTCCAACAGAAGGCCTTTTTCACAAGCCCTGTGTTAGGCAGCTCTGCGATGCCCCTGCCAAGCCCTGTGGCACAGAGACCAACTCGCCTGCAGTAGTGCCCGGGTGCCACACTATCCTGGGGAATGCGGGCCGTACTTGGTAGGCTTGGCAGAGCATCTAAGTTTGTGTGTGTGTGTGTGTGTGTGTGTGTGTGTGTGTGTGTGTGTGTGTGTGTGTGTGTCTGTGTGTGTGTGTGTGTGTGTGTGTGTGTGTTGGGGGCAGCAGACGGTGAGCTAGCGGAGAGCTCAGTGTCATCAAGGAAGTGCAGGTGACCCGCGGTTGTGCCAAACTCATGCCAAGCCGCTCAACTCTCATTGTGGATGGTTAACCACCCACCCACCCCCCCATCCCTCCCCCTCCCTATGTCATCTGGGCATGGGGAGAAGGAGAGAGGAGAGGGGGATCAGTCAGGCTGAGGGAACACAGCTGAGAAAAAAATCACAGATTGTGTGTGTGGGTTTGTGTGTGTGTGAGAGTCTTCTTGCTTTATGGGGTCACCAGAGACTTCTGATGTTCTTTGGGTCCCAACAGAGAGAGCACAGAAATAAAAAGTGTGTGTGTGTGTGTGTGTGCGTGTACTCCAGTGTGCACAAAGTAGCACATATTGTTTTATCGCACACTACCTTTTTAATTCCCTCTTCACTTTCAGACCTTTTTCAAGCTAAAGTACCATGCCTTTAAAGTCAAGAACACCTATGTGTGAATGTGTGTGTGTGTGTGTGTGTGTATGTGTGTGTGTGTGTGTATGTGAGTGTGTGTGTGTGTGTGTGTGTGCGTGTGTGTGTGTGTGTGTGTGTGTGTGTGTGTGTGTGTGTGTGTGTGTGTGTGTGTGTGCGCAACCTGATGTGAAATAACAACAGTGTTTACTAGCTGCTCCCTCTACCAGAGTCGTCAAACTCGAGAGGCTGAAGAACTGCCGGAGACAGGTAGCGGTGGAGACAGACAGCTTCCCAACCGGTACTTCCAGATCCAGAACGTGCTGCTGTATTGCACCACCTAGAGACAGGGGGAGCAGTGGGACTGTCCTAGAATTGGCCCATGTCCAGCCTGCAGCGGGCTACCTGGGAGTATGCAGCGCTGAGAAACAGGTACGGGATTGCTTCCATTGGCCCGGAAGGACAGCTGAAGTTACGAACTTCTGCCAGCATTTGCTGGTGTGCCAGAGGACTTCCCCCCAGGCACTGCCTCCCAGCGTACTGATTCCCCTTCTTGTCATTGATGTCCGAGGTAACAAGTAACTCGTGATCGTAGACTACCCGCTACCTGGTATTCAGAAGCTGTGGCCCTCCGTCAGCCTCTGCTCCTGTTCGTCGACTTTCGTCTCTCAGCTCATGGCCAATCTCTGCAAGCTGCTTTGGGTGAAAGAACATCCGTGTACCGTCCCCCAGGATTCAACCAGACCCTTAAAAGGATGCTGAAGTGGGTAGCCACCGAGTACAGCCGGAATTGAGACCTGATGTTGCCCTACTTGCTCTCTCCGCTTCAAGCCATTCGAGCTGCTGTTTGGGCATCAACCTAAAGGGCTCCTGGGCATCACCAAGGCGACCCTGGAGCAGCAGCCCTCACCGTTCCACACGACCATAGAGCACGTAAGGTCCATGCAGGAGAGAATTGGGAGGATGATGCCAGTGGTAAGGGAGCATATGCTGGAGGCACAACCAACCCATCTTAGCCTCAGGAGTTCAAGCCAGGATACCAGGTTATTGTCCCACCACCACCTGTGAGTTCCTGGCCACCTGGCATGGACCCTACACGGTGGTTAAGAAGGTTAGCCCCCTGGCCTACCGTGTCAGAGAGCCGGGATTACGGTGCCAGGAGCTGTTATGTATCCCATCATCCTCCTGAAGCAGGGGGTAGAGCGAGCCCCCCTACAGTGTCTGCCCTGCACCACGCACCCTTACAGCGGATGACCCGCACGACGCACCCCTACAGTGTCTGCCCTGCACCACGCACCCTTACAGCGGATGACCCACACGGTCACCAACGCCAGGGTCACCAACGCCAGGGATACCAGGTGGTTTTTAGCCCTCCAAGATTTCCAATTCATGGTGGAACACCCATGGGACATCCCATGCCAATACAGACAGCCTTGCCTGTATTTATGGTGGGACCACCTGCCTGGCCTTGGTCGATCATTCTATAATCCCAGGTCTCAGGACCCCAGTCCGGCTGATGTGCTTGGCATAAACTCACTCACTCACACACACACAGGGTACAGATTCCTAGACCAACGCTACCTGTATTGGAATGCTGGTCTGAGTTGCACTGCAGACCTGAGCCTCAATGCAAGACTCACAGAGAGGAGGGGAGGAGAGGGGAGGAGAGGGGAGGAGAAGCACAGAGGAGAAGAGAGGGTGGTGGTGGTGAGGAGCAGCCCTGTCTGTGTGTCTGCTGCGCTGGGACTGCAGAGAGAGGGGTGAGCACCTCAAGCAGCTCTTCCTCTCAATAATGTATGATTAATTAGGCGACTAAAATAGGGACGAAACCAAAGAGAGATGAGAAACTGGAGAGTGAGCGAGAGACAGAGAGAGTGAGAGAGAGACTCCCACTGGGAAGAAACTTTTCTCTTTCTCACTCTCTCTATCTCTCTCTCTCAAGACGTGCCAATAAACACACACACACCTCACACACACAGAGGGAATGGAGCTCTAAACATACACAATCATCTACACACATACCCAGATGCACAGTGCATTCATTCTACACACAGACATAGATACACAGAGGTATACCCAAACCCAGAAACCCACATATGGACATACGCACGGGTTTGTGCGTGCGAATACGCACAGACTGGAACACAAAATATACACATACACACACACACACACAGACACACACACACACACACACACGTGTAGAGTACAAGGACTTTTTAACTGTTTTGCACTGTAAAATCACTGAACTTAAGTGGTAAAAGGCCTAGAGCGAGACCTGACTCAACAAGCAGCTTAGTGTGTGCTGAAGAGTCGGAGAGTGGGGGCTGCATCAATGCCATTCTGTACTGTTGGCAGGCATGAGTGTGTTTGTGTGTGAGTGAATGTGTGTGTGTGTGTGTGTGTGTGTGTTTGTCTGTGTGTGTGTTTGTGTGTGTGTGTGTGTGTGTGTGTGTGTGTGTGTGTGTGTGTGTGTGTGTGTGTGTGTGTGTGTGTGTGTGTGTGTGTGTGTGTGTGTCTGTGTGTCTGTGTGTGTGTGTCTGTGTGTGTGTGTCTGTGTGTGTGTGTGGGCCCCAAACCCCCTTTAATCCTCATCATTAGTAAACATCTGCACTGGAAGCAATCCACAGACAGCCTGCTACTGTGGTAGCTATGGGACTCTTCCGCAGCCTGTGAAGTACGTATAATCCTCTGTCACATTTCAAAAGAGAGAGAGACAGAGACAGAGAGATGGGGAACTTCTGAGCTCACATGCATCCAGTGGGAATTATCAACTCTATTTCATAAACTTTCATATTTTACTCCCTCTCTGTCCTGTGTGAAGCACTCTTGCTGCATATCAGCTCGCATGTTTGAACTACTCAAGGCTCTCTTGTCTAATTTCCAATGTCCCAGTAGGCCTATACGTACATTTGGTGCCATATGCTATTTCCTCTTCCTCTATTGGAAGTCTGTGCCGTGTGTCATTGTTCTTTTGATGTCCAAACTCTCCAGCCAATTGCCCAGGCTTCTACCACTTGTTTTTTTAGCACTTGCAGTCAGATCTTAATGGATTGGGCTTGTGGGGAATATCTGTTGAGGGGGGAGGGGAGGAGGGTGTTGCAGGAAGAGCCATTTCAGTGGAGATTACTCTCAAGTTTAAAATCTGATTTTTAAAAGAGGATTTTGTCTCCTTCCTCCCTTTCCATCTCTAATGCTTTCCCTCAGAAACTGACCCAACGCTGACCCTCCCAAACAGGAGTCTAAGCAAACAGCTTTTCAAAGTAATATCAGAGTTATAATCCACCCGCTTCTTTTTAGAGGGCCGTTAGCCTTTAATGATAGATGGAGTATGAACTTCATTACCCCTCGTTGGCTCATTTCCCCACAATGAAAACGAAATGCAAATGGCTGGCTTTTGAATAGGGTAATAATGATAATATCAGGTACTATGTTCTGGCTTAGGTTATGACATGCTCAAAATGTGTACGTCTCCAGTCTAGTGTGCGGTTGTATAAAGACCTGTCTTGTCAACCTGTGCTAACCTTAAGCGATACCTTAAATTAAATTTAAGCCATTGGTGTCTGTGTAGCATTTTAGCAACACAGCTAATGTTTCTTATGTTGCGATTTTCTGTATTCAGAGCAGTAAACCATTTGACTGTAAACCTGTAAAATAATGTATTTCATGCCATACTTATACAAACAATGAACCATTAACATTCACAATATCGTTGTTTCACTTTGCAGACAAGGGTGACGATGAAATAAAGCTCTCTTATTAAAAGAACAAACTTTGAGCAGAGCCCAGCTCAAAAGGGAGTCCCATCTGCCTGAGTTTATAACCCTGAGGCATTCTGATGAATGTGGTCTGTTTTTGCACACAATAACAATCATGTCAGCTAACACAAATCAGAAGATAAGCCTATTTAAGCAGCTGGATTGCAAATTGGCTGCTGCACCCACATCTTACTTCGGCCTACTTGTTTTAACCCCAGAGATAAAGAAGTGGAATCCCCTGCTGTTGTTGCAGGGAGTATTGGTGCGAAAGGCTTGGCTTTTTAAGCCTCTACACTTGCGTTGTGCTGGGATGTGACCGCTGTGGTTTTAATACAGTGGTGATGTGGTTTGTGCTAACGTGGCAACATTTGGCACAAAGAACACAAGAACTGACATGACCACGTTACCCGCATGCCATCCCCACTTCAGAGCGGCGCATGGTAGCCACGGTGATATTAAACCCCCTCCTCACAGATTGCCGGTGGTATTATTTTTCCAATCAGGACTACCAACGTGTCTCACACCCGAGTTCACGGTGAATCACTCATCATGCTGATAAGCTAGTCATAACCCTATGCAGTTGTTTTCTCCTTGGATGGCGATGGCTTTCGAGTAATTGATTCAGGGAGATTGCTTTGTTATCGTACGTCGCTAGTTGCTGTCAAATCATTTGATTAATGGGCTGTTAATGATCTTATGCAACCAGAAAGGGCACAGTGAACATGAAGTGAACACAAGAAGGGCATTCTTGAGCTCATGAGATTACAACCAGTGTTCTAACAGGGATCATCCTCTACATAATTCACACTTCCTAATGCATGCAACATCCTCTATGCAGTATTTGCCAAACATCTCGTGTGTGTGTGTGTGTGGGTTTGTGTGTGTGTGTGTGGGGGGGGCAAACACAGAGTTAAGAATAGAACTGTGGTTGGTTGGTCTGCTGACAATTGTCTATTCTGAGTAGTTCATTTACTACAGAGCCACTCTCGACTCTTTGAAACAGATTGGACTGGAAATACAAAACTGAGGATGTCTACAGGAAGGGACAGAGAAGACTCAACTTCATGAGGAAGCTTAGGTTATTCAATGTGGGCAGCAAGATGTTGCTTATCTTCTACCCGTCTCATGTGGTAAGTGCAACTTCCTTTGCAGCCATCTGTTGGGGCAGCAGCATCACAGCCAGCAACTCTAGGAGATTAAACAAGTTGATGAAGAAGGCTGGCTCTGTGCTGGGGACTGCTCTGGAGCCCCGAGAGATGGTTGTTAAGAGATGGATGTTGCACAATCTGCTTAACATAATGAACAACACTATACATCCCTTGCGCAACCTACGGGTCAGACAACAGAGTGTCTTCAGTTCAGTCGACTGCAATAAGGACAGATACAGGAGGTTATTCCTTCCCACTTCAACAGCCATCTACAATGACATCCCATACGTAGCAAGAAATGCAAAGCACATTTTACATTTAATTTGCATGTTCATAGCAATTTCTTGCCTTATAGTTATATTCTACCTTACATATGTTATTAAGTCATTTAGCAGACGTTTTTATTCAAAGCGACGTACAATGGAGAAAAAAATCAAGCTACGAGCAATAGAGACCTAGTGTAACAATAAATATTACTTTAGAAATGAATAAAAAGTGCAGAAATGTAACTACTGTAAGTGCAAGTTAATCTATCTATCCATCTATGTGTGTATGTATGTGTGTGTGTGTGTGTGTGTGTGTGTGTGTGTGTGTGTGTGTGTGTGTGTGTGTGTGTGCGTGTGCGTGTGCGTGTGCGTGTGTGTGTGTGTGTGTGTGTGTGTGTGTGTGTGTGTGTGTGTGTGTGTGTTGTGTATGTATGTAGTATATATGTATGTATGTATGTATGTATGTATGTATGTATGTATGTATGTATTGTCGTGTCTTATTCTAAGAGTTCTCAAGAAACTTCTCAAGGCAAATAGGTATGAATATACTGAACAGTTTAATTCAGAGGAGATAACTACTGCTGAGCTGGTCCATGGAGCATCTCAAAGACTCTAAGCATATTACAAGAGCGATCCAGTAGAAAACCTAACCAACAAGTCCCCGTGCCCACTTTTATATTGATCAAATCACCCTTTGCTCTGGTTTCATTTGCGTCTTATTTGCGTTATTGGACTCGACCGCACCTAGAGATGGAAAACAACAGGTACCTTACTTGCGTCATTGGACCTGACCGCACCGAGATGGAGAACAATCGGTCCAACTATCTTAACAATGTTGCCTATCAACCAGTTTGCTTTGTCTCTGTCAACAGAATTAACCACCTTGAGATACATGGTGTACAGCTTCCTGTGATACCAGGTATCTCGGGGCTTTCAGACACAGTTCTTCACATTGTCTGCCTTGTGGCTTTTGCAGAGGCGTCTGTCACCTTGCCCTGACCCCCCTTTGTCCCTGAAGCATCCAGGTAGTCTATGCAGAGGAGGCATGTTTGCCACGTGATTTATCATAAAAGGTGTCTTTGCAATTGGGGTTATAATAACAGGCCTGTCTGCCTCATGATTTCTCAGAAATGCTATCTGCTCACTTGGGTTTATAAGAAAAGGCCTGTCTGCCATAGGATGTCTCTGAAAAGGGGCCTTTTCTACCTCTGGCAGCCTCTTCATAAGTTATAAAGAGCTATCTCTATTTGTTGAGATGTCCATGTTCCAGTACCAGCCATACACATTATTCAACAGTACAGTAATAAAGAAGATAAAAATACGACAGTATCTATCTATCTATCTATCTATCTATCTTCCTAGCTACCTAAGAAGGAAGAAAGGAAGAACATTTCCTGCAGCTCAATGTTGCCCAAAATAAATAACCCCTTTTACTGATCAGACTGTGCTTCCAAGCCCAGGTGGTGATGGTGGTTGGCAGGAGCCGGTGCTGTGTTGCTGTTTGATGGGAGGCATAGGGCTGCTCTGTTCCCTTGCAGATGCTGTGTATGTCCCCCCAGCCTCAGAGCTGGATCCCTGTGAGCAGGAAAGGCTGTGATGGAAAAAAAGGGTGGACAATAATAAGGAGGAGGGAGGGAGGAGGGAGGTGGACTTTAAAGTGCTTTCTTTGACGTACGGTTTCAGTCTGTGAAAAAAAACAGAGAGAGAGAGAGTGCGAGGGAGGCCAAAAGAAAACAGGTTGATGAATTGCTTTTAGCACCCATGTGCAAGCAGTCACCACCTCCGTGTCACATTCTCAGGACGGCCTCTGTTTTAGCGATGCCGACCCGATAACCTGGTTCTGGGGGCTCTCACAGCCACATGAGCTCCCACTTGTGTTTGCAAACAAAGGCTGGGGCGGGGGTGGGTTCGTGGGGGTGCGGTTGAGTATTCTAAGGGTGGAGCTCCTGTCTCTGAGAGGCACACGCCTGAACAAATATCTTGTGTGCTGAGCGTATCGTATGTAAACGGCCACGATTACCTGAGGCACATAGAGCGCCTGTTAAAATGGACTCTTATCAGTGAAACAGATTGGAAAGAAATGGAAAGAAAGGTGGGAAAAAAAGCTGAGGGCCCATAAAAGTTTAATCATGGTAACAAAACCAAGAGCTCAGGAAGGAACCCACCGCTTCTGGAGGTCACTTAGGCCCCCGAGAACAGGTAAAGAGCAGTCAGCTCGCTGTAGTGATTAGGGGTTTTAATTGAATGTGTTGACAATGAAAAAAAAAACATCAAATCAGGGGAAAAACTAAAATTATCTCTCTCAAGCACGCTGTGGCGCTTTTTCTGCCATCACTAACCTGCCATTTGTACTGGAGAGCTCTGCGCCCAGACAGGGTGTAAACATTTAAATTAAGATATGAGAATGCTGTTTTTAAAAACTGTTGACTGTAAGAACGAAGTAGGAAGCTCCAAGGTGACAGACAAGCTGTGTGTCTTCTCCTTGGTGTGTGCTCAAATAGGCGGGAGACAAAAACAACACCCTTACCACTAACAACCCATCATTGCAAGTGAGGAGCTAAGAAAAAGAGTGGGGGAGTTAGACAGTGGGGAGGAGAATGGGAGGCGTAGGGAGGGTTTTTCGGCGAGATTTGATGCTGTAAATAGTGTAAACAAAACAAAAAGGACACCACTGTTTCTGCAGAGTTTACACCAAGACTAGGCAGGTGAGTCATCGCAACTCCAGTCGACTTGCGAGCCAACGGTGTCAGTGTGCTCCGGAAAGTTATTTTTGTTAATTAGAATTCTAGTCCCCACGTTTAGAAATTATATCACTTGACTGATATTAACTGGCACTCTGAGATTCTTCTGAATTTAGAGTGCGTTAGAAATAAATTTGATTTTTTTATTATTATTATTATTATTATTATTATAAACAGTGTTAAGTGGTGGAGATAGGTGGGGTGATGATTAACCAAATTCCCAGAGGACTGGTTAGCCAAGCCAGATGTGCACCTCCCCTCGCCCCCCATCACCCTGTGAGAATCTGGCCAACACTGCAGGGCAGTTTGCCCTCTCCATAGACAGGTCAGGGTGGCCCAAACTCACATAACCTGACGGGAGTGCCTCTCAGACACAGACACAGACGTAATCAGACATAGCAGAGTTCCAAAGAATACCATAACAGCAGTTTTTTTAAAAAAGGACTTTTGACAAAATAGCTCAAAACGTTGTTCAGGCGTTCATGCGTTTTCATCACAAGGACAAAGCATGTTTTTTGACCTTCGATTCAAGGTCATTCAGGTTATTCTCACTGAAGCACAGGAGCCTTTTGTCACTCCACGGTTGGCAGCATAAAGTGCGCTAGGTTCGCTAATCCCTGACATCGCCAACAGCTTGTGTAATATTGAACCTCGGCAGAGGTCAACACAGACCAGTAGCAACATTATCAAGAGCTTTTAACAATACTTGCTGTTATTGTGGTTGTTGTTGTTATTGATAGCAGCATTTGTCTGCTCTGTGGACAAAGGGTAGGCTTTCCGATGGTGGTATGAAAACTGCGTTGGCCACACACTGACCATTTTGACCAGATGTCACTTTGTTATGTTTGTAATTTTGGTTACATCACCAACATGGAGACTGAGAGGGGTGACGGGGGCGTGCAGAATTTCTGAGTATTTTCTGGCCAATGGGTAGGTCATATTTCTCAACAGGGGCAGCCTTGCAGGATTGACATGGCTTAACAAGCAGGTCCTTACTTGACCTCTGGCTCACTGCATTCACAGTGGATGATGTCCGATAGCGCCTTGTAAGCCACAGCAAATGTGCTGAACTTACACGTCAACTCAAAAAACAATTCAGCTAGCTCTTACCCTGAACGCCTTCACAGCTTGCCTGTGACCAATTACGTGGAATTGGTGCGAGTTTGGCGGGCGAGCACAGAGTCGAGAACACCAAGTGGTTTATTCATTGTTTTCCGTGAAATGAAACAGCACATGTAGACAAGCAACACTTCAAAGTAAGCAGCCAAGGGTTCGTTTAATGATGCCTTCTGGATTTAGTCACGGCAAAGTCAAACCCCCTAATCGCCTTCCCACCACTCTTTCCAGGAGCTAAGACAAACTTCCTGGAGAAGAAAAAAAACACAAACATTAACTTGCAGGTACAACATTTACAATCTATTACTATCAGTACAGGTCACCCAGTTCTCTTTTTTTATGCTTTCCACACACTTGTGCAGCCTATCGCCTTTCTCCTGCAATCTAAGCCCCCCCCCCCCACCCCCATCCCTTCCCAGCACACCCGTCAGCGAAATTCAGCTCCAGCTCATCTCGTTACGCCCTGGTGAATTGGTGGTGGTGGGGAAAAAAGTGTGCTGTGCGATCACAAAAGACCTCACTGTTCCACTCCGTTCGCCGAACATAATGGACTCCCTTTTCGGATGCGGCAGGGGCTCGCAAGCCTGCTGGTATTGATCAGGTTTTTTTGATAAGCAGAGCCAGCTGAGAATAATAACAGTGATTAAGTCTCGAAGAATGCCCTCCTCCAAAGAACTCACTCCTCAGTATACCTCATTATGTGCCTTTATTTATTTTGTTTATTTATTTACTTTATTTTTTCATAAAAACAAACAAATTGGTGAATCATGCTCATTAGAGTGTTTGGGACTCTTATGGTTAATTAGACTCCAGGTGAGAGCTGTGTAGGCTTTCAATGTGCTATACCCATCACTATGCACAACAGAGGTGATGTGCAAGAATAGTTGCCATGGATACACTGAAATCAGTGCTGAGAAGCAAGGGCGAGACTGCTTGCTAAATGTATGCTTTGTTTGTGTTGACATGTACATGATATATAAGATAAAGATAACGAGCTGGAGCATCTGAAACATCATTTTCAATTTGATAGCAAAAATAGACCCGGCAAGTGTCTGGAATTAAGCAAACATGAAATCCAGGTCACTTCAGACCCACACATTGTTCTTCCTGCTGGCACCAGGGACCTTGACCAGCACTTTCCTCACAGCTTGAGTTTTTAAAGTGTTTGAGAGAGTGGCATTCATCCCAACAGTGCATCTCATCTCTGTCTGTCTCTCCTCAGTCAGCTTTCTTTTTCTTTTAGTGTTTCTTTTTTCATCTAGCTTGTGCTTTGACCACACCGTTTTTATTTATTTATTTTCTGTTACACAAATGTCACATGATGAGGCCTTAAATGTGCAAGATGTAGTTTGTGGTCAATAACCAATAGATCTATAAAACTGAACAAACAAAAAGCCGACACCATTCTCAAACAAAAAAAAGGACACATTGAATTAGAGAAGAATTAAGAATTATATGTTTGTATCATGTCTTGAACTATTTATGTTTTTCCCCCGTAAACAGATGGCACCCTTATGTCCATGAACATGCAGATGTCCTTTACATCTATGGTATAATTAACAATCAAAACAACCATCTTCAGCTAAAAGATAACGTAATCTGGGACACTGCCTTGTCAAGATGCACTGAAATCCAGCAATATACAGACAACATTGCTTTCAAAGATGGGGTCTCCTTCGCCTGTCAACAGTAACTCAAAGAGCCCACCTCCCCGCGGTCAACAACAGGATGACTGTATATTTCCGTTTGTCAATACTCCCTAGGAAAATCCAAAGAAATGTGCAGGACTCAGACAGCTATTCATCACTTCTCATGAATGTATATTAAAAACAGGAATCTTGCTTTTCTCATTTTATAATTATGCCCACCCTACTGCGTGGTGTGAATATGCAAAAATGAGCACAAGCTTTGACATTAGAAAATGACTGATATGTCAAAGAATCTGCCTAAATTGAATGTCTTTTCTTGATTGATAACAGAACCTACAATTTAAAGGACATTGCAAGATTCTCCACATAGTTACAGCTTTTACAGTTACAGTATTTTGACAGAAAATTGACATTCAACAATAAAACAAATATTTTCTTTTTACTTGTCAATTAAATAATTCTACTGTTTAATGTACTCCTAATATCCGTCAATGGAAATCATATGGAAATGAGAGCATTAATGTCAGGTTACAGTCAAGCTTTCAGGTAATATATTTGTAACTGTTATGGCACTTTTAATTAAGGATGATCGCACTAAGACGTGCTTGCATATTAAGAAGTCGATCTAGTTCATGGCACCATGATTTGTGTGCGTGTCTGTCTTTGGCTGGTGAGTGAGTATGTTCAGACCTTGCCATATTGTGGCCTGTTTCTGCATACTGTGCTGTGCTCTACTGTTGACAGTATAGTAAGCACCAGCACATTAATGTACAATGATCAGCACAATATCACACTGTGACAAATGTAGGGGAAGCATTCACATTTTACCAACTGTGCAAAGTACATCGTAGTGAAGGCAGCCAGTGATCAGTGCCACAGAAAAGGTCAATAATAATAGAGATACCAGTGACATTCAAGAAGTGCATGTAGACATAATGTATTATCTTCAACTTTAGCTGTGGTTCGATACATTTTTTCAAAATCTAGCAAAAGGCCTGCAATGATGCTGATTTTCGTGTAGTCACTCACACAGGACTGTTTTGAGCACTGAAAGCTTGAGAAATGTTTCTTCAGAAGATTACTTGTGTGATGTTTTATTTACTGTTGCATTGAGAACATCCACTGCGAAGCCACTGACGAATTCTGTTTAGTATTAATATAATCCATTAGATGATTCATGGCCCATGAATCAAGCGTGCACACATGACACTGCATATGAAATTCAACACTTAACTACCTTGTGGGCTTTAATGAATAACAGATCCTTCCTGGATACACTCGACACAGAATACACTTCTCATCCAGACATGGGGTCTTATTGCGTACTCATATGTGGGGTCATATGAAGATGTTACATCACGTGCCTCAAGAACATACAGTCCTCTCGCCTTTCTCCATCTCTCTCTCTCCTCTCTCCATCTCTCTCTCTCTCTCTCCTCTCTCTCCTCTCTCTCTCTCTCTCTCACTCACTGCCTGACTGACTCACTCACTCACTCATTTTTGCCCTCTACTCTTCTCTCCAGCACTCAGCAGTGCTACTGTGCATTAGTCACTATACCCCTCTATGGATGGACATATTATCAGGAAAACCTAATCCTTTACAGCTATTTGGATGAGGAAAATGAACTGAATATATTACACAAAGGAGACTGGTGGTGTCAATCACAAGCACTGCACATCAGACATCAGGGAGTTATTAACAGACAGTATTACCATCCTCTCTTTTTTATTCTCCCACACAAACACACACACACACACACACACACACAAATCACGAGAGAGTGACAAAGAGAGAGAGGTAATTTGGCCACCAAAGTTTAATGAGTTCCAATTCATTTAGTTCGTTTTCTGAGGTACTGTTGGAATACTATTAACTGACTTGGACCACGTTCTGATAGCAAGTATCAGAAGCAGAGGAACACAAATGAAATGCATGCCTACAATACAGACCGCCAAACCAGTATTAATATCCTGTGGCCATAAATCCTACACATACACAGACATAAGGACATTCTCCCACAAAAACCATATACTTCCTTCCATCTCTATTTTACAAAATATCCGAAGCATGGGTAGGCATTAAGATTAGAGGCATGTGTGTGTGTAGATGCTTGCAAGGACTGAGAGTGGGGGCTGCATCAATGCCATTCCGTGCTGTTGGCAGGCATAAGTGTGTGAGAGTGTATGTGTGAGTGTGTGTGGGCCCCAAACCCCCTTTAATCCTCATCATTAGTAAACATCTGCACTGGATGCAATCCACAGAAAAGCCTGCTCCTGTGGTAATGATGGGACTTTTTGCACTCTGGCCAGATTCTCCCCTGTGAAACGTAACCTCTGTGATTTACAGTGTCACTAGATTACATTTGATTTATTTACCTCCAGAGATGTGGCCTGCATCACTCTCAAAGGAGAATTATGTGCTTTACCATATTTGGGTTTAGCTTTGTTTCCGTGATTTTTTAGGCAAAGACATTGCGATGGCTTACAATGAAGTGCAAACTTAATGAAGGGACATAGCCACCATGAAAGGTACTGAAAATCCTGAAGAAAATCAAGGCCAAAACTAAAAACGGCAATAAGGTGATCCAATATTTCCATTCAGTCTGAGTGATAAGCCAAAATGAGAAATGAGAAAAGAATATTTGGGTTTACATTCAAAACAGGTTGAACGCTATCATGATTAGTGTTTTTGTATGAGGTTTTGAGAATAAATGCTAATTAACTGAATTTTCCATTAGTCTAATCTTCCTGTCTCGCGTCTAGCTTCATAAATGAGGAGGAAGCGGAGCGGAGGAGGTCAGTCAGCGTAACTTATTGATAGAATCCATGTGCGAAATGCTTTTGTGCTCTATTTGCACTAATAAGTAGCTTAAAATGGCCATGAAGTTAAAAGGCAATCAATCTCGGAGTTGCATGGATACCCGTTCATGGTTAAGCCTGCATATTATAGATAGGAAGCATTATAGGAAAATGGCATGATACTTACAGGACAATGCCTTCATGCTTTTTAGTATGTTTTGAGAAAAGCACATTATACACTGCACTTAATGGTTATAATCGCCTGCCCACATTACTTTAAGAGTCATCATACTTCTTGTTTGTAATGCTCACAGGGCCTAATGAGTAAGTAGCATGTGCAGAAGCTTACGAGTCATTACACAATAACGTCTTATTACAGTGTAATGGCGCTCATGAGTGATGTAGCCATGGGCTGACAATCATTCCCTACCCGAAAGGAAGTCTCTGTATAGTCTACTGTGGCAGGAAAGCATGTAGGAACCTTGTATGTTCTCTTCACTCAAACTCTGCAGGCTTCACTGAAGAGCAATCTGGAATGTAATGTTAACGGCCTCAGTGGCCTGTCAAAACCCATCATCCCACAGTATTTAAATGCCATCTAAAATGGCTTAAACCCAGGCTTGGCTGGGTGACCGGTGTGAGAGGATGGTATAAGCCTTTTCAAATATTTTAAAACCCTGCGACTTCTCACTGATAAGGTCAGCAACTAAAAAATAAATAGTCCATGTGCACCTAAATTCACATCACATGTATAGCCATTCTAAATGCACCAGAGTATCATAAGCTATAACGCACCCCATGGCTTACTGGACAGAATTCCTCCCCGAGCTGCCTTTGACGTGTGGTGTGTGCCCCAACATCAAACAACAGAACAAATCCTCCAACAAGAGTCACTCCAGCCCCTGAGCTGGCTGCCATAATGACCCGGGGAGAGTGATCATGACTTGGCACGCCACCAACACTTAGCTGCACTCTCAGTGTTCCTGGTGCATCAGCAAAACTGGCTTAGCCTGGAACATACATGACAACATCCAGGAGTTCACTCTCTATGACATTGTTGTATTCCTGCCACGCACCGCAAAGGACGTTCTAAAAGTCAAATGTGATCGTGTTTTGGGAAGAAATACGTGTTAAGGGTCAGTCACTCATGTGCTTTTGTCCTGTATTCCATTCATGTATTTTGAGATTGAAGAACCTGAAAAACAGAATAGTCTTGTTGAATAGATCAGACAAAGCCTGATTCTAATGCCATGTTTTGATTGCCTGTTTGTCAAACAGGTCTGACCATCAAACTTGTCCCTGAAATAGACACCCTCCCCTCTCAGATATGGGCATTTGTGGCATTGTCTCTTCAAATGTCCCCCACCTCAAAGGCCACTGGATTATCACACGGTCTATTGTACAAACAAGATCCGGGTTGATTAACAATGCTTGATGTCAAAAGCCTCAGACTCAGGTTTGTCTCTCAAGCCATGTTCAATGACACATATCCCACTGATGCTTGTTTCTGTGTGGCTTTTAATTTCAAAAAGTGCTTTTCTGTGTCTGTATGACTTGGTTCAAAAACAGAACCCTGAGGACCAATGGATAGAAATCTTTAAGCAACTTCTCTGCCACCATTTTAAATAGATCGAATGAGAGACTGTGACTACTATGCAGTGGAATATTGCAGGTGAAACAGTAGTATTCAAATGTGCAACGTAGTGAATCATGGTTTGTTTACCATGGGTTATAACTACCTTTCACCTTTCTATTGGCTCTAGTGTTTCAAACATGTGTACTGTAGTCCGTGTAGGCTACACATAAGCCTAAATTTAGCATAAACGTTTTGAAGTGACAATGCAATGTTCGGAGCAAATGCAATCTAATATTCCAACGTAACATCTATTCAGCCACGTAAGAAAGTTATTAATATGTTCGATGTATTATTCCTTTTAACAACCAAGAGGGGGGCGTGTACAAACACTGCTACCACTGAGTCACAGTGAGGCTACCTATCAAGATGTCATCGGAAAGCCTCCACCAATGGGCACAGCCTGTTTTATCACTGTAAAGAACACACGGGCAAAGTACCTCCACTATTCCAAATGACTAGTGTTACTCCGCCAAAGTACTTTTTCTGTACTATTTAATTGTCACAGTAATCGTTTTGTAGGCTACTGACAGTATGTGTACTGACAGTCTTTTGTGTTGTGCTCCATGTATAACCTTCCATTTTAACATAACAAGGCAACTGTTAAAATACTTGGAGCTATTGCAAATATTGTCTTATGAGTGTGTTGCATCTGTACGAGCTTACGGTATGGCTTCCCATCAATCACATGAAAAATGGAAGCTTCCAATTTATGTGAGGACTAACATAATAAAATGTTATTCGAAACATTAGAAAATTCATGAACACATGGAATTTCGCTGGTACTAACTGCATAGAAGACCTCTGTTCAGATCTATTGTTGATTGGCTTTTAGAAACAGCCAATAATGATCCGAGTTCTAGTATGAAACTTGTGACGACAGAGAAAATAGTCCAATCATGTGAGTCTCTGGTTTGTTGACCTCCGAAAACCGTATCACCGCCTCCGCTGTGTCCGTGGCGGAGGACTGCTATATATTGAAGTCAAGCCCCACAAGAAAGGACAGAGTTGTAAAAACTCCCAGGCAGACGGGAGTAAAGTGGCCTGCAGAGACAAAAATCCCTTAATAGTTCGAAACAAGTCGCCAATACGCATTTGACCTTACTGGAACAAAACACATAGTCGAACTTTTTTTTTTCGAAGTGAAAGAATTATTTAGTTAATCTATAATTGACGGTAGTCAGTACATCTTCGAGGTGTTTCCAGAATTCCCGAGACACCTTCTTGAATGTAAGTATTGACATCAATTACATATCGAATCAGATTGTAAGTGCACTGTTATGTGTAAAGTGTCATGTTTGTCAAGTCAACGCCTCAAGAACCCTTTGGCTGATATCATGGTGTCTTTATAGCTTGCTATCTATATGAGAACAGCGATGGCATAGCCTAATGTGTATTTTCTATGCAGCTGGCAAGCCAGGTTTGACAGCCTCTTCTAATCCAACTGCCTCCTATGTCAGCTAACGTCAGAATTAGCAAGCAAGCTATTATTACCCTGTGTTGACCAGTGTAGATTTAAAACAGACCTGCTGCTGTCTTTTCATCCACTTGGCTCAACAACTCAAATGTGCAATCTAGTCAGCTGACAGCGTTAGCGTTAGCTGACGGAGCTAATACGTCAACATATTTCAAGAACTAATCGAGTCTTAATCCACAGAACCATACCAAAATGTGTCTGTAAACATTAAAATCAAGAAACTGTTGATTCCTTTACTCTACAGTTCGTGAGGTAGTCTTGGTTTTTGCTAGACGCTCTTGGATAGCACTGCTGAGGAGCAGAGCCAATTTGTATTCATCTTACGTGAGCTTGCCAGGTTTGCAGTCAGCTAGCTTTGGGCCAGTTAGTAAGAGTTAACGTAAGACAACTAGCTAGATGATGTGGCTAGTGTTGTTAGGCAGGAGTGATCTGTATGTGAAGCATAACAAGTGGAGGAAAATGCGTATGCGACGGAGTCCTTTGCCATAAGTACTCCCCATATGAGATGCTTGCACCTATCAAAATAGTCAGAGTGATCCGGTTATCTTGCAAATTGTATCATGGGGGCTTCGATTATTTGTATTTAACACGAGAGTGTACATGAAGGCAAGGAGGCTTCGTGTCTGGACTAGTCTGGCGTCTATGTGTATGGCTTGAAGTCATCTTCAGGTCATCTCGCAAACCTAAGCTGAGTCATTTCGTCATAAACTAATTACAGATAGGTTGGCTAATTGCGTCCTGGCCAACGTAGAACGCCGACTATTGGTCGCAGCCTAGAAGGGAAAGGAGATAATCTATTGCGCAATATATATTGTGTGTCGCAGTGTGTTTAAATGCTCTACATTTCCATCGAGGCGTTTTCCGTGGAGAAGTTTGTGACGAGTGTTGAATGCAGATTATGCAACCGTTTTAATCTTCTGTTGTCATACAGTTTAAAAACCAAACAGAATGTAGTTTCGTTAACCATAGCATGGTAACGTTAGACGGCAGCGTCTCATTCCTGCAACAGTTCTACACAATATGTTTCTTCTAAGGACATAAAGACTTAGACTAGTGTTTATTTTGGCAAGAGCATTAACATTTTCGTTTATTGTGTCACGTCGAAGGGACGGCGACATGGGAATACTGTACAATACCGTTTCACTTAGCGTCTCATGTAGCCTATGCATGCCTCCTACGTTTAGGTCAGATACATCCTTATTTTTAGCCTATCCTATTGGTTTTACAAACCCATGTAACCTTCCACTTACTCTTTTAATGTACTAGCCTTACTTTAATGCACATTGTACCAGCTGGTGTTTTTGTCTGCTGGGATGTCTTAAGGCTGTTATCCTTAGTGCAAAAAAAAGCCAAGCCATGCATTTGGACCTTTACATAATTTTGAATATCTTGCTTCTCCTTTCCTCCATTTAAGGATCAAGAAGACTTACCCCTGTGGGACAGACATTTTCACGGTCACCAGCACTTGTCACTCCTCCCCGCCCCACTCAAAGTTTCTCTGCTCAGCCCTAACTTGCCACCCGCTGCCTTGGAGCTTTCACACTCTGCCAGAACAACTCTACTAGGAAGAACCGCGCACCCATACGCAACCGTGAAGCAGTTATGCAGCTTGAAATCCAAGTAGCCCTCAACTTTATCATATCCTACCTGTACAACAAACTGCCCCGGCGCCGCGTGAATATCTTTGGCGAGGAACTCGAGAGGCAGCTGAAGAAGAAGTATGAGGGACACTGGTACCCAGACAAGCCATACAAAGGCTCAGGATTCAGGTGCATCCACATCGGGGAGAAGGTAGACCCTGTGGTGGAGCAGGCGGCCAAAGAGAGTGGGTTGGACATTGACGACGTGCGGAATAACCTGCCGCAGGACCTGAGCGTTTGGATCGACCCGTTCGAGGTGTCCTACCAGATCGGCGAGAAGGGCCCCGTCAAGGTCCTCTATGTGGATGACAACACTGAGAACGGTTCCGAGCTGGACAGGGAAATCAAGAACAGCTTTAACCCTGAGGCTCAGGTCTTCATGCCCATCAGCGACCCGGTGGGCGGTAGTGTCGGCGGCGGCTCGTCTGAGTCCAGCTCGCCCTCGCCACCCTTCGGCCAGTCCTCGGCTGCGGTCAGCCCCTCCTTTTTGCCGCGCTCCACCATACCGCTCACCTTCACCACAGCCACTTTCGCCGCCACCAAGTTCGGCTCCACCAAGATGAAGAACAGTGGGCGTGGTGGTGGCGCTAGCAATGGCAACAGCAACGGTAATGGCGGTAAGGTGGCCCGCACCTCCCCCACCAACCTGGGCCTGAATGTGAACAACCTGCTGAAGCAGAAAGCCATGTCCACCTCCATGCACTCACTCTACAGTCTGGGGCTGGGCACCCAGCAGCAGCAGCAGCAACAGCAACAGCAGCAGAAAGCCTCTGCACTGTCCCCTAATGCTAAGGAGTTTGTGTTCCCCAACCTTCAGGGCCCGGGCAGTGCAGGAGGAGCGTTTGGAGGTGACAACCCCCTCAATCTCAGCCCTCTCCAGTACAATAATGCCTTCGATATGTTCGCAGCCTACGGGAGCCTCAACGACAAGTCCCTCATGGATGGCCTAAACTTCAGTTTGAGCAACATGCAGTATTCTAACCAGCAATTCCAGCCAGTCATGGCTAACTAATAAATGAAGGTGTATTTATGAATGAATGTTGGCAAAAGAGTGAAGGAAAAGAAACAAATATACAGAATGACGCACATTAGAAATGAACTTATGGGAGAAATCAAATTCTATATATATAAAGATATATTAAAAAAGAAGAGAACTATGGACATCAACCACAAGGTCCTGTTAGTCACTGGGAAGAGCATGTGCCCAAGGGTGTTTATCTTCTCCGCCCCCTTGAGTTAGTCCTTACAAAAAGCTTGTGCAAACGGGTGCAAGCTTGGTTACTTACGCATCGACACGCATCATTGTTATTGTTTTCCTTTTCTCTTTTTTTTGCCAACCAAGCACAAAATAATTTTTGTACTACGTTTAAAGAAAATAACTCTAAAACAAAGAAAAAAAAAATAGGAAGTTCAAGATCTTACAATGTTTTGAAGATGGTAAGACTTGACCTTATTTGTAAGAAAAAAACTGAAAAAAAATTGGCACTAATAAATATTATGGGGTTACCTGGTCTGTTTTCTAATTGTATAATTTAATTGAGTACAAAGTTTGTAAAATATCAGAGTATATATTGTTTCTACGACATGGTATTGCATTTATATCTTTTTACTACTCCAGTGATCTGTGATGGCTGCTGCAGCTTTATGTTGTTATTTGTTTTTTAATGAAAATTGTTCAAGAAAATCATCTTTTAGATCAGATATTCTAAAGATTGTGTACAGAATATTCCTTAGTGTTGGAATTAAAGGATAGGAATATTTGCTTTTTTGAAACATAAGAGTTGTATTTTCTGTTAAGAGTTTAAAGGACTTTTATGTTTATATATAAATATGAGCTGGTATTTATATATAAATATAAATTAATTAATTTTGTACCTACATTGTGCAATACTTGATAAAAATACAGTATAACAAAAGTATTTTGAGTCAGTGTCTTACATGTCAAGAGGGACTGAAATAGTTTATATTGTTAAGTTTGTATTAAAATGCTTAAAATATATGCTTGTCTTTATTTTTTTTAATTTCATATTTGCACCCTGGCCTTTTTCAATAAAATAAACTTCCGTCAAAGCATATCCCTCTAATGTCTTTTTTGAGTTACTCAAATTCTATGTATCATAATGGGTCGGAAACGTAAATTATAGAAACGAGAACCAGGCTAAGCATCCCTTAACAACTCTACTGTGAGAAATCTGATGTTATAGCTGGTTGAGCTGAATGGTCTTGTCTTCATGTGGAGTGTCTTGTTTGAATGTGTTCGATCTAAGGTGTTGAGTAGACTTCTCAATCAGTATTACTCACATTTTGTTTTGAACTACTCACCTTGGTCCCCTTTAACAGAGACCACATGTAGCTTTCTTTAGGGGTTGGCCAAAGCTTTGAAAGTCGATCATGTGAGCATAAGTCTGTACTGCTCTTAACACCAATTGTGTGCATCACACTAAAGCCAAGTCTGTTGAATGCATAAGTGGGAGGATGTTATTGCAATTTCTTTACGTCACAGTTGATCTGCTTATGGCATATATTTGCCAGAATGTAATTAACACGGGGTGTTTTATATGGCTGATCCCTCTTGAATGGCCGAGCTTTTAGTTTAAGGTCTTGTGGCTCAGCTGGCTACTGTATCAGGCGGCCATGGCTGTGTTTCAGGGTTCGTGCCCCCAGCTGATGTGTGTCATCTCGTCCCCAGCCTTCATTATAGCACAGCACTGACTTCTGTGGCATGTCACTGTTCAATGGCGGCACAAGCGATCACGGACAGATGGTGGACTAGCTAGCCCCGAGCCAACGATGGGGCTAGTGATGTCAGTGGGTTTGGAGAGGGGGTTTGGAGAGGGGGCTTCTTTCGCGTCTCCTGGCTGCGGTGGGGTGCTGAATGTAGCATGTATGAGAGACATGCATTCCGTACAGCACAGGAGCGGCCGCAGCAATGGCCACCCCCCGCCGCTACTGAGGTGATCTGGTCACCCAAAAAAAAAAGAGGGCACACTGTACCTTGGGTCGACCCAACTTCCTGTCAACCAAGGCCTTCATTCACCTCACTGCTGAACAGCTGATGGTGGCTCTTTATTCTGGCAAGGCTCTACGGTATGAGGACCCAGGGAGTGTTGTGGTCCAAAGCAGCCAGGCTGGGCCACTGCAAGGCCCTCTCTTGCGGTGTTTATGCAATAGCCGGTCACGTGAGGTCTGCAAATGTACACATAAAACAGCGTGCCGGGTCCCAAACAGACGGAACATTCATTTAGGTTTAAAGTTTCAACAGCTTAACTTGTTGATAGGGTAATTGCGTTTGCTGTTCTATATGTGGTAAAGGTCGAGTGCAAATAACACCCTTCCCCCCTCTTCCCTTGACACACACACACACACACACACACACACACACACACACACACACACACCCCACCCCTGCCTTTGCTCACACTATGAAGAGCCTGTTGCCGATTAGGCCACACCAACAGTGCTAAGCAATCTTCTGCCCAATGTGCACTTTGTTTTCACAGCTGAAGTGCAAAGCCTCACTGAGCGTGCGGTTTGGGGTGGCCAGATTATGATATTTGTGGTGTGCACAGAGCCTGTTTGTTTATTTGTTGGCCAGCTCTAATGGGAAGGCTTTTGGAGAGAGAGGGAGCTGGATCGGGCCCAAGATAGGGGACAGATCTCCCAGCATGCTGTGCGGCAGAGCCGTTGGTCAGTGTGCTTGTGTGTTGTGGCTCGGGGATCAGTGAATTTGGCAAGCACTTATGTCTTATGTGATTCACCTCTTGACACTGACGAGTGTGTGTAGCCTGCTAAGAATTGACTGTGTCAGCTGGAATCTTCAGGAGATTCAGGTTTTTTTGGTTGCCAGTGTTACAATTCGTTTGGAAGACTCTCTTGTGGTGGTGAACAACAAAATATCACACTTCCATTCATTACTGGAGAATCACATTTAGTGGTGGTTTGGGGTGAACAGATGTTTTTTTTTTTTTTGTGGTCTGTGGCTGGTTTCAAACCTCAGTTTGTACAGCATGAAGAATAGTTCTGCTGACTCTGATTGGGGTTAAACCTAATGTGACTTAAAATACCCCCAGACAGACTCCCATGCAGTGTGGGGAGTTGAATGGTGTTTCAGGGAATGTTTACAGGGCCAACACACAACATAATTAGTCCAGCAGATTTTGGTGAACTAACGTCTGTGGTCTGCTGGCATTATTTTTTAGTTGGTGCTAAATCTAATTAGCTTGCGCCGCATTATCCATATCTCATTTAACATACTCATGTTCATTTGAAAGAAAGATATGTTTCCAATGGCTTGAGTTGGAAGTATGATTGAAATAGGCCTACATTTATTCTTGTATCTCATCAATTCTGAGGGACTTTGGTCTTGCTGTGACATCCTGCCATGTAGAGAAATACCTTTGTGATTTATTAGGCTTGTAGTTCAGACCCAGTATTCGGTTTGAGATTGCATGACCTCACTGAGAAGCACTTTATTGCACAAGGTCTCATGACTCCAGTTTGCTGGTGAATACAGGCTTGTCATATTTGCTACAAACTACATACCCTGTATGTGAATACACGCTTGTCATATTTGCTACAAACTACATACCCTGTATGTGAATACGGGCTTGTCATATTTGCTACAAACTACATACCCTGTATGTGAATACGGGCTTGTCATATTTGCTACAAACTACATACCCTGTATGTGAATACGGGCTTGTCATATTTGCTACAAACTTCATACCGTTTATGTCCTATAACAAACCCCACAACCAAATTGAACATTGAAGTTTGCTTAGCAGTGCAGAATAGAAACATAAGGTATATAAAACTTGATTGATGATGTATATCATTGGGCATTTTAAAAAGACATTCCAAAGTTTATTGTGACTGAAGGAAGATAAAGTCTTGCTTCCTCATGTATTCCACTGCCTGTGGATAAGGCTTTGTGTTGAACTGGGAGAACCAGAACACACACCTCCATGCTCTCTAAATCTCGTCTCCTGTGATGATATTTTAAATAAATCATAATCTGAAAACCCTTGCGCTAAGTGACATCACTGTTGTTGTCATGTGATGTCAAATCAGTAGAGGCACTGAATCATTTACAATAAGCCATGACCTCTTAGTGAATATGTGACACCAACACAACACCTTCTCTTTCCAGTGCATAATCTTCTCATTGACCTGTGAGCTGTGATGGCTTTTAAAAGTGATTTAAGATCAGAAACCCACATCTGCACATTGCATATAGAAGGAATGTCTTCGGGGCCCTTGGGGGAGATAACATTTCTTATCTGTAACAGATTTAGTTTTTCTGTGGTGACGGTGAAGGGGATAGTGCTTTGGAATGTCTCTGATTATACTCATATATCCCGTGTTGTCTGGTGCAAACTAAGTTAAGGGAATGGGTGTACATACACACTGTGCTTTATGCCATCCATAGATGAAACTACCCCAATCCCTCAATGTTATGAGATGCCATACGCTGATAAAGAGGAAATTACTTCAACCTCAACCATTTATTTGGGGGGGGGGGGGGGGGGGGGGGGGATTCGAACTCCGCTCAGACCATACTTTCAAGCGCTGCCAAATTATTTTCGCCGTGGAGTCCAAGGATCATCTTTCTTGCCCCGTGGTGATTTTGAACACTGGGCAAGTCCTCGGCGAAGAGGCACTCTATCAATACATGCCATATGCAGGGGCCATAACCCAGGTAATATCAGCAGCATGTAGGACAGGATTTCATCAGGCAATTCTACCCCCAAACACTATCCAATCTCCCCGGGGCTTCAGGAGCAAAAACAAATACACATGTGGATGTTATCCTCCCCTTAGAAAGATGACATGATCCGCAGTATCTGCAAGACATGCACCGCTACATTAATGTATGCAGTCATAGAATATCTGAGCCGTTCAGAAATCTTGTCAGCAAATGTAGGATTACATGATTTATATCTCACAGCTTGCGATGGATGAACATTCTCTCCCTGTGCTTGTGTGACAGATTAACACCAAATGCAGCTAAATGGCTCAGGCTTGTGAGTATTCATGCAGTCTTGAGATTATTCGTGATATTTGTTCCTCCTGTGTGCCCAACAATCACACCAGGGCAGGGCTCTGTGTGTGTGTTTGTGTGTGTGTGCGTGTGTGTGTGTCCGCTCTGTGTGTGTGTGTGTGTGTGTGTGTGTGTGTGTGTGTGTGTGTGTGTGTGTGTGTGTGTGTGTGTGTGTGAGCGTGTGTGTGTGTGTGTGTCTGTGTGTGTGTGTGTGTGTGTGTGTGTGAGCGCGTGTGTGTGTGTGTGTGTGTGTGTGTGTGTGTGTGCGTGAATAGAGAGAAAGAGAGACAGAGCTAATGGCCTTTACAGAAGGAACAGGGAGGGACTATTGTTCAAAGGTATGAAGTACATTGTGCTCTTGGAGAGCAGCGCTGGCATGAAGGGCGTCCAGTAAATCCGGCGTGGTGTCGGCAGGTTTTAGGTTTCATGTTTTAATACCAGAGGCTCCGTTTAATCCACCTGTCTGTGGACTGTTTCCTGGTACCAGTGTCTCTACATAGTAGTAGTATCAGAGTTGTACAATGTATTTTGTTGTTGGTTTCTTGATAATGATCCAATACTTCCTTTTCCGGGATGAGTGAAGTCTTGGGTAACAGCAGCTAACTTGGAGGTAGATCCTCTTGGTACTCTTATAAACAAAGGTGCTGAGTGAATGGGGAAGTGTCTAAAAGTTTCCAAAATATGTGACCATCCAGTCCGAAATACCTCTCATATTTCCTGGAAGACTCACACTGATACCACACCCCATTGTGGACTGTGTGATCGCCATGGCAACACACCTTGTTTTGCTGAGACAGAGATGGGAACTCCCAAGGTGATACCAACACACAATTCATGTGTGCACATGTTTGTGTGTGTATCTCTCTGTCCCCCTCTGTCTCTCTCCCTCTGTTTATCTTTTTGGGACAAGTAGGCCTGGGAAGTATTGGTGACAGATTGCGGGCTCTCCTGGTTGTAAGTGCTGTGCTGTAGAATGTTCATTTTGGCAAGATAGTTAAAAGCACTGGCAACTCCACCATCCATCAGCGCTGTCCTCACCCTTACAGCCATTTCACTGACGAGACAACAAAACAGACTACTCACACGTATTCAAAAACCTCATTTGTCAAGTGCTTGTGAACTACATTAACTGAACCCGACTGAAGCAGATGCAAAGGGTGAATACAAAGTATGTGGAGAGAGCACAAACATCAGTCACAAAGTATCACAACACATCAGTTTATCAAGGCCCCCTTCCATCCCACTGGCTTTACATGGACTCATGTGATCCCTCAGAAGAGCATGGAGCCTCCCTGCAGACTAAAGGTCATTACAGCGCTACCTGAAGGACCACTGTCGGGTCATGAATCATCTCCCATGGAAAAAAGGCCTGCACAATGAGACGATGCAATATTGATGGATTTCATTTGCCACTGCGGTGCTGTGCACTCCCCTCCGCTCCCCCGCCCCCCCCCCCCCCTCCCCTCCACCTCTCTCTCCTCTGTGTGTATCAGTAGCAGACTGAAACCTCCAATCCCCCCCCCCCTCCCACTCCCCCTCCCTCCCTTCCTCCCTCCACTACCTCCCGGTCCCTCAAGTATTTGATGTTCCTAGCCTGTGTAATTTAATCTCGGATGACTCCCTACAGCTCTTGCCCATAAAACCCCCCAGCTCTTATAATAGGAAGCCGCAACACAATTTCTCCTCTAATCTTGCTGCCTCTGCTCGGGAGAGATAAGACTGTAGTTTGTTTTGGCCCGGCCTGCAAGTTCTCCCACGTCACTGGCGTGCCAGTGTGACCCGATTATGGTGTTGGGTGTGCGAGTTGCCTTGGACCCAGTGGTGTAGTCCAGGGTATACGCAGGTATACGGAGTATACCCACTTATTTTTCAGTCAGCAGTGGGTATACCCACTTCTCAAAACAGGGCGTTTATTCTGTGCTGTATGGGCTGCTTAAAAAAATTAAGAGTATAACCACTTCTCCAGGAACCACTACACCACTGCTTGGACCCTGTTATTGTCTGGGCCCTCTGGGTGTTTTAGGGCGAAGGTCTCTCGTGGTAGTGGCTGTTGAGAGAAGTCATAAAGATACTTGCCTTCTCAACACACCCACACTTCTGTCATGTTGTCCTGTTTCCACAGATCACCTTGGGTCATGTTTTCCAGAGCCATTGTTGTGCAACGCCCATTGTTGCTCTACAGAGAGTGTTCAAAGTGACAATCTCAGTCAGTGTCTTTGTCAATGGAGGCCATAGCCATCACAAGACTTTTAGGTGCTTCACATTTTTTTCTCACCATGTATTCACACACACACACACACACACACACACACACACACACACACACACACACACACACACACACACTCACACACACACACACACACACACACACACACACACACACACACACACACACACACACACTCCTCTCCCCTCATCACTGCCAGAAAGCTGTCTGTCATCCTACCCTGTCCACACTTATCTGCCCGGTCCCTTCTCATCTGAACTGAGTTTTCTTCCTTCCCCTATCTGCCATAGCTCTGAGCTCTGAGGACAGGCAGAGGCCTCGGGCTCGGGAGGGGAGGCCTGCCTGTGGCCTGCTATCGGCTCTCATGTCAACATCCCCAGTGTGTGTGTGTGTGTGTGCCTGCCTGGGAGGAGGGCTAAGAAGAGAAACACCCCATGACTCAGGGCTTAAGAATTCCTCGCTGATTCAAGCCACTGGAATCTCAGTCAGGTGCTTTTGTGATCTAAAGGGAACCAGCTGTCCTGCATGCAAACACCATACGTTACCACCTGTGTTATTTATTACCGTCTTTATTTATTCATTGCACGCGTTTTATTTATTTCCGTCCGTGTTTATGTCACCCCGGGTTATACGCTGAGGACATTTGATAAGTCTGGAGGGTTTCACTTACTAGCATGTGTATTGTTGGTGCCCCCCCCCCCCCCCCCCCCTATATTTTTCTATATCTAATACTGTTTGTGCGTGAGAGAGAGGAAGTGGACAGATTGTATTTGCAGTGTCATGCGCCAAGGGAGGGGTGGGGGTGGTGGTGGGGGGGAGGTTTAAAGAAAACCAGCACAGTACTCGGAGGGACCCGCAGGAACTCTTTCAGGCTAAATTATTTAGCACCAGAGAAAGTAAATGGCACAGTGATGTGCAACACGGTTTTCAATAAAGGTCAGGGGGAGGGAGGGAGGGATGGAGGGACGGAAAAATCCATCCATAGCTCCAACGCTGACGGTCCCAGACCAAAGGGGCTTTGCAGAATCTAATACGGGCATGCCGTGTGTGTGCGTGTGTGTGTGTGTGTGTGTGTGTGTGTGTGTGTGTGTGTGTGTGTGTGTGTGTGTGTGTGTGTGTGTGTGTGTGTGTGTGTGTGTGTGTGTGTGTGATTGTGTGTGCGTGCGTGCCATGTGTAAGCACACGCCGACTGTCAGCGCACAAGTGAGGTCAGGCTCCCGTAATGGGATTGCGGCCTCGCATTTAAAAAACATAAAAATGTATTCAAAGGCCCCCCAAAAAAATCCCTCACTTTCCCTCTAGGAGTGTCTGGATATTGGGAAATGACATTGTGCTGGTGAGAAGAGGGCAGACGAATCGAACGTCTGAAACTGTTACTTCATCATAATCAATCATTTGTCTTTTAAGCAGTTCTTATCGTGGTAGGCAGCCGTAGTTGCTCTCCTTCACAAATTGTTACAGTAGAAATGCTCAGTAGCTATTAGTATCCATCAGTAACTATTTTATTATGGCTTTCCAGGCTGTTGCAAGAGTCTGACATCATGTGGTCATGTCTGGATTCATATTTACACTGTGCCTGACTGTGAAGTGCAAGGGAAAAGGTATGGGAATGTGACTAGTTGTGTGGTAGTGGAGGCATGAACTGATTTAGCTGCATAGAAGTCTGAAGGGGATCTCACTGTCTGTCTGTCTGTCTGTCTGGTTGTCTTTTACATAACAACCAGAGGGCTGCAGTCCAACTCCCATCTCCTTGACCGACACCAGAGGCCTGTTTATAGGGCAACATTTCATGCATTAAGAGGAAATTACAAAGAAGAAACTGTGGCACTAGAACCTCTTTACTGATATAAATCCATGTTATGGAGTCCATTATGTGTTTTTTTTTACTCTTACCTACCAAAAAAACAGGATAGAGATGCACTGATGGTTTTGGATGATAACTTGAATGAAATATTCAAAAGACTTCTTTCTGAGATTTTCCAGCGGTCGACAGACACTTTGATGTTTCAGTTCCAAATAATTAAGAGCAGGGCAATTGAAGATGGCACCTTTTGTGTCATGTTTTATCAAGTCATAATCTGCTAATCTTAACTAGACTAGACTATCTGGAAAGAAACCTACAGTGCAGACTTTGATGTGCAAACGCTGTATGAATTCTTTGAAATAAAGCACAGAGTCTCCGTCTTCTTCAATGGATGCTTATTTTCTTATTGAAACTTCTCCCCTGTGGCTTTGAAACTAAATCCAAATGCACTATGTCTATCAGGGCTAGGTTAGGAGAGGAGCATCTTGGCATCCTAGCGATGGCATGCCAAGCAAAGATCACGCTTAGACCCTGTAGTATGCTGTGCTTGCACGATGAAGGCCAAAGACTGTGTGTGTGTGTGTGTGTCTGTGTATATGTGTGTGTGTGGGTGTGTGTGTGTGTGTGTGTGTGCGTGCGAGCGTGCGAGTATGTTTGGGATGTAAGGTCAGGGCTGCCCTCGTGTGCTGAGCGTGTTGTAGCTGTGTGTCAGCACAGTGCCTGTCTTATGGTTGGACATGCTGAAGGCATGCAAGCAACATTATGTGCGATCCTCCCACTCATAACCCAACTATCTCATGCTACAAGGCTCACTTTAAATTACTATTTAAGAGTGAAATGGAATGGCATAATATAACATTACCAAAAGTAGAAAGCACAAAGCTTATTTCAAAAAGAACAGATCTTTTAGAAACGTTTCAAATGAAGGGGTACAGTATGCCTGAAGCAGCTGGGCTGTGCACACTGGAGCCATGCACAGCAGGAATTAAAGATACATGATTTCACTTAGCCTTGAAGCACAGTCAGCTCTCAGTGTTTCTGTATGTATAAATCTTACAGTTACTTCATGTCCAGTCAGAGGTACAGTATAGTATTTGGACAATAGTTAGTAAATACTGTGCAGTACACTATAGAGTGTGTATATACTGTTGGGTACATTATAGAGTGAGTATATACTGTTGAGTACATTATAGAGTGAGTATATACTGTTGGGTACATTATAGAGTGAGTATATACTGTTGAGTACATTACAGAGTGAGTATATACTGTGGACTACACTAAAGAGTGAGTACATACTGTGGACTACACTACAGAGTGAGTACATACGGGAGTCCTTGAGACCTGTGTGGCTGCTTTCTGAATCGCCTCACTTGTTCTAATCTTCACACTAAGATGGATTTCTCTCATGGAGTCCAAGGCACGTTTGTTAGTTTTATCGCCAGGGTTACAATGACAGTATCTGAGTGGATTTTGGAAGGGTTTATAATGAATTGGATTAAGTGCATGGACACTAATTAGTTTTAGTGAAAATCCGCTGTCCTTCAGCTATGTCCGCTGCGCAGTTCCCTTAAATCATAACTATTTGAGGTCCGATCAGCTTATGTAAAATATCAGTGCTGATAAACTGATAAGAAGGGCTGCGTTAAAATAGAGAGATAGGCCTATTCGTTTTTGATGTGCTTACTGCTGGTTCTGCTTGTACCTAATAAGCATTTCATGCTTTTGGGAATGGTGAACATGTTCCACTTCTCTTGCACGTTTAACTTCCTTTCTCTCTCTCGCTCTCTCTCTCTCCTCTCCTGTGGCGTTGGTAGGCTGAAGCTTAGCGCTGCCGTGGCGGCCAGGGCGGCACATGTGACCGTGGGATTGTATCGCGGACGCCTGAGCGCCGAAGCCAAACAACACACTCTAGTGTGTGTGTGTGTGTGTGTGTGTCTCTCTCTCTCTCTCTCTCTCTCTCTCTCTCTCTCTTTCCCTCCTGTCTGCCTGGGAGCTGGTGGATGGCTGCGGCCCCCACCCCCCGTGGCTGGAATGAGAAGTACTTGTTCTCCAAGCCAAGTGCCGAGTGTTTTCCTGCCCAGGCATAAGAGAGAGAAAGAGAGAGAGAGAGAGACTGAGTGGAGAGGGAGAAAGAGAGAGCAATTTTGTGCATACACCTGTTTTTTTACATGCCTGGGCAATACTTCTTATGGTCGTGATAGTAAAGCTCCTTTGGATTGAATTAAATCGATTGCATAAAGTAAGAGATAGAGAAAGAGAGAGAGAGAGCGCGCACGAGTGAGAGAAGGAACGAGTGGGTGAGTGAGTGATATAGAGACAGAGAGAGAGAGAGAGATGGACTGAACACCTGGCAGGATTTCAAGCAGGATGAATTACGGCCTAAGCCGCACTACTCTGCCCTTCATTCTCTCTGTCTTTTGCACTCTCTTTCTCTCTTTCTCTCTCTCTCTTTCTCTCTCCCCCTTTCTCTCTCCTCAGTGAGGCAGAGGTCGAAAACAATTGCCAATGTGTTTATGTGGGTATAAGTTAAGAGACTGGATGAAAAGAGCAGCGTCCCTTTCATGCAGCTAAGAGACACATCTTTGTGTGAGTGTGTGTGTGTGTGTGTGTGTGTGTGTGTGTGTGAATCTCCATGTGTGTTAGAGAGACGTGAGAGAGGAGAGAAAGCAACCTTACCACCAGGCTAGGATGTTGTTGTAAAGAGCCTGTGACATTTCCATATGCATGCTGTGGCACTTCAACCTGCAATTAATGGCCGTATTCACTCGATTTCCCCTCTCTGTGATTGGGCCAGGGTGTGTGTGTGTGTGTGCTGGGGGCTGGGTGGTGTGGGAGCATGGCATTGTGTGAAACAGGAAAGCGCATTGAGGTTATTTCACATGGAAGCAATGCATTATGCATGATCCCATGAATGGTCATCGGCAGGCCAAGGGGGCCCAAGGCCTGGCGCTAGACAGCAAGGCCCTTTCAGATCCACATACACATGTTTACACTCCGTGTGGGGCTGCTTCCCAAACACTTGTCCTTTTTCGCTGCCGCTCCCCTGCGCTGCATCACTCAGCCCCAGCAGCAGACCAATGGCTGCGGTAGTGAAGAGAAGGAACTGAAATAGTAGCAGCACTTGCTGAGGAGCAAGACGTTTTTCCCTCCTTTCTCACATGAGGTCCAGTGCCCTTTAGGTTCAGGTGACTGACACTGGATATAACAAAGGAAAAACGTGTCATTTCAAAGGGTAGTCAGTCACTCATCGTGCATTCTAATCATTTTACAGCAATGTCTCAGTTATATACATACAGAATATCTGTAATACATGGTGCAATGCATGATGTTAATGTCTATAACAGCACGTCAAAGAAGACTATTTAATAGTGCATCTGCCTTTCTGTTTTTCCTCGCTTTTTGCTGTATTTGAATGGTGGGTTCAATGCATCATGTAATACCATCTGTATACCTAAGGGATTACACTGACACGGACTTCATCTCTCAGGCTGACAGCATTGGCAAACAGACATTCTAAATGGTTGTATACAGAGTGTGGGAGCATGCCGAACATGCATATTCATACGCATGTCCAAATACAGATGCAACCTCTGGCTAAGGAGACGATCCAACAAGCCAACAGCCCTTCAGAATGTCACTCAGTTTAAGTCATTATTCATTACAACCTAGATTCAGAGACCCAGTTTTGAGTCAGGGATCGAGGCATTGTGTGCAGCTGATGGTAAGATGAGACCGTCTTTGTACACCTTTCATCCTCCGCTCCTCTCATTTTTAGCATTGTAGTGTTCGATCCACGCAGCAGTATATAGAAATTTTCCTTCGACCCGTGTATTCTTTGTGTGCTGTGTGCATGACAGTACCATAATTAGAATATAATCCTCAGTCTCGTGTTGTATATCATAAAAGGCACGTGGATCATGTGGAACGTAATTCCTCTGAGCCGCACTCAGCAACGAGCAAGACAATTTAATCATTTCCCCGCTATGAATGAGCAGCCAAAGGGAACACACTGTGAACTTCCTCAATTGCAGACACAGCTAAGCTGGAAGCTTCCCTCTGTCTCACAGTCACACACTGTCGCTCTGTAGGCCCAGGCTCGCTGGGATACAGTGCTGTTCCCATGTCAGTTAGCACACGGTTTCACCTCAGTTAGCGTATTGACTTAGTGGAATAAATCTGTCGCCGTCGGCGGCGGCTACAAGAGTCATGGGACTGAGGAATCACCTTAAACCACTGACCAGCCTTGTCACTCCTAATTAAGGAAACTCTGAATCCGCTCCTTAATCCAATGCATGCATCTAAAGCTAGTTGTAAAAGTGCTCCAATTTTAGTCCTCAGTGTTGGCCCACGGCACTCCTGTGTCACCTTTTTGTTTTCAGCGTCGTCTTCCGCTTACGGACAAAAAAAACAAAAAGAATGAAGAAAGAATCAATGGTCTTTGTGAGAATCTGCCAAGGTAAATAAGGAAGCCGGCACAATCTTAAAAGCAGTCATAGCCTGCGTGTGTCACTTTGTGGTGAGCATTTATAACCGCAGTCGTATTTCCGGCGATCGTGATTCAGACTCACACACATGCTGGGACCGTCAGCAACCACAGCCACCGGGCGCTGTGCAAATAAAGGGAACAGCTGTCATCGCTGTGGCCACACAATGCAGCCAGTGCTGCTATTCGCACACACACACACACACACACACACACACACACACACACACACACACACACACACACACACACACACACACACACACACACACACACACACACACACAAACATACACACAAACACACACACCAACTAGGCCTGTGGGGACTCGGCCAGGAGGAGCTCGGCTGCAAACAGAGTGGTTGGCAGAGTCCCAGGGGCGCTCTCGGTCTCTCACCAATGAATTCCTCAAAATAACCTGATGATGGCACACTTATCAAAATAGCAAAATGCCAGCAGATCTAATGACATGCTGAGGAAGTTAAACGTTTCCTCATATATTAATGTGAATGTGTATTGTTGTCCCGTGTCAAACCAAATGCTGGGTATTTCTAGTTAGGCTACATGCTATGTAAGCTAAGGGTGCTAGCGTATAGCCTATATCTGTTGCCATTGTGGAACGTGAGAGAGGAGGGATAATTGTTTAGGGCAAAAAACACAAACAAAAGCAGCGCAACAGCATGCAGGCTACGGGGGCACAACCTGACACCTGCCTTTGAGGAAAGGTTGCGGTGGAATGAATGACTTCAGTGCGCTCTACTTACGAGGCTCTCCAGTTTCCTGGCTCATATGAGCGGCACAGGTGAGAAGAGGGGAAACTGGAGATGAGGGGGCCCATGAGACAAAGCTCTGTGTTTTTATTCCACTCGGCTCCTCGGGCCAGTAAGTAATTGCCGGTCCTTTCTGTGTTTAAGTGTTCCTCGTGACCCATATAGAGAAATCAGCTGGGTGTCAAACTGAAGACCATTAGAATATTTTTTAACGATGTCATATAATATACTGTTTATTTCATATGCCATTTTTCAAGAGTTTAAAAAAAGAATGGAAACACCGATGTCCAATTCTGTGAAACTACTGCAGGTGAATGTTATTCACCTCAGCAAATTAACTGATGCATTTTATTGGATGATTAAACGCATGTCATATTGCACAGGCATCACTGCACACAATAAAATAAACAAGGATGAAAACAAATGTGGCTCTCAAAGCTTTTTCGTGGTCATCTTAGCAAATGATCAGCAAAGAATCTCTACCTAGTAAAACATTTGGGAAAACATTTAAAAAAAGATACAGTGAGTGCAGGAATTAACTCCTCAAATCTCCTCTTTAATAGATATTTTTTGTTATTTTGGTAATTAAGTTTTGGTGTTTGATAAGATGCCCAATCTTGATATTTAAGTATGTAGTAAGATTTTCTGTTTTTATTTTTGAGGCGGAAAACAATGTCCTCTGTCTTGCACGCAGGGATCCTTTACTGCCATAAAGCCATCTACCAACATTCTGAGTGTATTCTCAGTAGCTGCTGAGTTATTCTTGTGAAACACGACCAGTGTATTTGTCAGCATGTATACAGTTTTGAATGAGGAAACTGGCTTAAAGTTCCTCACAAAAGAAAGAAGAAAATAGGTCCTTGTATTTCACACTGTGGTACACCACACAAAAGTTTGTAACATACGTGAGTGAGACCTTCAACTTGATCTGTTGTATTCCAGGATCTACTTGGTCAAATAACCATAGAACGTGGTAGTGAATTGTAGGCGTTATGTTTTGATAGCAGAGGGACCAATAGCACCTGCTCTGGGAGTTCCTAAACTTATTTTTAGGCCACTGTGGTAAAACGTATGCCATTCATGACCCAATTAATTCTGAGGATGTATACTTTTTATCTGTTGCTTTTTACTAGTTGTTACGTTTTTGCTTCAAGGCAACTCTTCAAGCAACTCTTACAGAGTGATCCATTATATGCTCTATACTCAGAGTGATACATTCTACTTGACATTAACAGCTGACAGTCTGAGAAGTACTATGTTGTAGTCTGAATAATAAACATCTTATGTTAATGGTTTGAATAAGTTTCATTTACGAACACTGTAATCTGGGCAGGCCAAGCCACCAGGATGAGGTGAGCGTAACAGAAGCAGCTCATTCTGGGTCACAAAAGGTCTCCTAATAAGATATTGGTATTTCCACAGCATGGTACTCAAACTCAGACGGTCTTCCTGCATCCTCTCTCCACCCGGCTATTATCTATCCATAGCTCAGGCTTAAAGATGTGAAGTGCAGCTTCTTTACGTCTGAAAAACAATGAGACTTCTTTACGACTGAAAAACAATGAGACTTCTTTACGACTGTAAAACAAAGAGACTTCTTTACGACTGAAAAACAAAGCTGTTATTCTATTTGCATTTTCTGGCCCTGACAAAATACATGCATTAAAATAATCAGGAATCAAAAGAATGGCACAGGAATAGTGGCAAACGTGACTTTTTCTTCCTTCAAAGAATGAAGCATTATTTATTACCACATGCCTCATTTCACCAGTCAGCCCTTCAAAACCCTTGTAAATACCCCTGTTGTGCCAGTCTGGGTTCGCAGCAGTAGCTGGTGTGCTTGGTGCTCCAGCTTTAATTCCAGAGGTGACGTTCACCAAGCAGGAGATAATTAAGGACTCGGGCCATAAACCGAGACATGACCAGCCGCTGCTGTTTGTTGTCGTTAAGGAGAGGCTACGCTTAGCCGAGCCGCATGCTAAACAGGGGCGCGTGGCCACAGAAGCTTGCATTTCCCGATTGCAAGTTAAATGCAATCATTAGTCAGAAGCACACTCTGGTGTTCTGTGTGCCTGTTTTAGTTTTTGGGGGGAGGGTGGGGGGGATACAGGAGCTCCTCAGTGTTGAGTGTATAGAGGCTCTCCGCAGGGAACGTGGTTCATTCGAGCCAAAGGGGGTGGAGGGTTATCGGGTCCTCAATCTCTGAGAGAGGGCCGGGCTGGAGTGGGCGCACCACGAGTTATCATTGCAACCTGATATCACATCCGTGCAAGTGCAGATAAAACAGTGTGACAGTGGGTGGAGTGCATTAAGTTGAACTGGTAGAGACCTGGAACAATGACACGATAACACAGTATCTGCTATACATCTCTGACACCATGTGATACATTCCACAGTTTGCACTGTCAGATTGCTGTAGTGCTCAAATACACACTGCTTTCATTCTGGCTTCTGAAAAACATGCTAACTCCATCAGTACAGTCTGTATCTGTCCAGAGGTCACCAGAGTCCCACTTAATAATGCAGAGGAACCACTGAGCCTCTGGGCTTGACAGGAACTAAGGTACCTCTCAAATGGTTCTGGTACTGTAAATGGTTCTCAGCAGATACTGTAGAAACAGATTCAAACACTGTATGTTTATTACTGGTTCCAATAATAATCAGAGGATTCTCCACTGTTATTAAAAGCCATCAAGAAGAGGCAATCAGGATTGTTTGCTTGACCTTGGCATCAAGAGTAGGATATAACTAGCTGTAGAGCCTTGTTGTATTGCTTTCTGTTAGTAATTTGAGTTTAAGTAAAGACCATTCTGGACCAAAATAAAGATCATTCCTCATAATTAACAGTGCATCCCCCTTCTATCCAGCTGATACCATTCAAAACAGACTTTGTACTACAAATAAAATAATTTATGTATTGACTTTTTTCAGTATGATAATGAACATTTATCTCTCTCTCCCTCTCTCTTTGTCTCTCTGTCTATCTCTCTCTGTCTTTCTTACTCTCTGTCTCTTTTTTTAAAACCCTTCCGAAGACCTTGGTCTCTGAAGTTGCCATTACTTCTTCTGATCCATTCACGACTCCTGTCATAGCAGTAGAAACCCCCCTTTTCAGATGTGCGGAGCGCGGCCTCTCACGGTAAACAAGAAAAGACGTTGTCTCGAAAACAAAAACTAAACTGCCATGTTGCAAAAAAGAGACTTTTATTGATTTCACAAGGTAGTCAATCTAAGACCTTTCATTCTGAGAAAGAGAGAACAAAACCTGTAGGGTTGAATTACGGCCTCTCTGAAGCATAGTCTGCATAGTCTGGGGAAAAAACAAAACACTTGAATAGATTTGTCACACCCGTATGAAGGAAAGAAAAAAAAGTGTCTGTGTGTATCTTTTCATCTGAACTGTGGTAGAGGAAGGCCCAGGAGCAGATGCTGCCGATAGGAAGAACAGCTCTAGATTGAGAATTTCTGATAAGCTTTTATCTGCTTCCCCAGAAAACACTTTAAGACTGCAGTCGACTCTGACCTGCTCCTGGTTGTGTTCATTCTATTTCTCTCTATCACTCGCTCTCACTCTCTCTCTCTCTCTCTCTCTATCTCTCTCTCTCTCTCTCTCTCTCTCTCTCTCCCTCTGTCTCTCCCTCCCTCCCCACCTCCTGTTGGCCTCACATTGTTGTGCACGGGTGTGAGCCAGGGATGCCAACATGAGTCAGGGCACCATATCCAAAATACCCTGCCGAAATGCCCACCACGACCACACGTGCCCACACCAAGTAAACACACAAACAAACACAGACCGACACACACACACACACAAAGACACACTCAGAAACACATACACAAAGATACCCACACATAAACACACACACACACACACACACACACACACATAAACACACGCACACACACACACAAATATACCCACACATCAACATACACAAACCAACATGTGCAGACACACACACAAGCATGTACAAACATATCTGCACACACATACATAAACATAGATGCACACACCTTAGACAAAAATACACTTCAACCTTCATTTCACCTCACAGTCAAGGGAATCGAGGTGCGCTGTTATTTGCCAAACATCTATTTCAAGACAGCCAAGGCTTCCTAAATTCTAACAGTTTTACGCTTGAAGAAATCGACAACTGAGCCCATTATATGAGTCTTATATGTACACGCTCATGGTGCACTTGATGGTGTGTGTTTGTGTGTGAGCCGAGTCTGTGTACGAGAGAGGAAGAAGTAATTCAGCTTCAGAAATAGAATAGGTTGTTTACTACTGATGTACGTGCGTCTGTTAACACATAAAACACATAAAACACATTTGTCAACTCACAAGCCAACCTCTGACAGTTACCAAGGGTCCATAGATTGTATTATGAAAAATGCCCTACAAGTATTGTACTGAAATTTTTGAATGACATTACCTGAGTATGTTTATTTCAGTATGCAAATCGAAGTCATTGAAGTGTGATGATCTATTTTTAATAACACACATAACATAGTAATTACAGATAGATTATGACCTCTGTCTCTTTCTGAGCAAGGCGCAGATAGCTTCCGAATCACAACTACCAAGATTGACACTGTGAAAAGAGTTCCTAAGATCAACGTCAACAACAACAACAACAGCACACAAGTGGCCCTATCGCTCATTCACTTCTCTCTCTCTTTCTCTCTCTCTCTCTCTCTCTCGCCCTTGTCTCTGTCTCTCTCTCTCTCTCTCTTACCCTTGTCTCCCGCTCACTCCTCCTGCTTCTCACGGCCGATACCACCCCCACTGCCCCCCCCCCACCCCCCACTGCCTCTGACAGCAGGCCTTGGCCCTGGCTTTTTAAAACCCTGGCCCCTGGGGGCACCAAACATGGAAAGAGCCACATCACAAACACATCAGATGCTATTTATAGCGACAGCCACTACCACAAGGAGCTGGCAGGTCATTGGGCTGTCAGCGAGCCCCCTCTTTCCTTGGACAACAAGACCCAAGAGTGGCCTGGAGAGAGGAAGACGATGCACAGAGAGAGAGAGCGAGAGAGGTAGAGAGAGAGTGAGTCAGTGCCAGAAAAAGAGAGAGAGAGACAGAGAGAGAGAGAGAAAGAAAGAGAGAGAGGGTGACATGTACACTGGCAGACCCACCAGCTGACACTGAACGTCCGTGGGAGACATGTTAGTTAAAGAGAACAGATGAGTATGGCCATAACTGTCTCAGACAACAGCTGCAACAACAACAACAACAACAACAACAACTACAACTACAGCTACAACAACTACAACTACAAATACTACAACAGCAGAGCAGCGTGATACATGTCAGGAATGCTTACGAATGGAAGTTGAGATTACACGGATAAAAGTGGGTTATGGTTAAATAACACTGCTTTGACTGTTGCTCAGATGTGCTAAAATGTACTCAAATACATCCACTCACATAATTGAGGCAGATATGCAAATGTGAGGAATGGGACTTTGCAGCCTCTAAAATTCAGAAATGTAACTGCAAGAGAGCTGGAGAGTGTGGTAGAGACAAAGACGTTTTTTTTTTATAATTTTTTTTCCCTCCCTCAGACCAACTGTAATCAACATTTTGTCAGAGCAAAACCCATTACCCAAACCATTCTGTGTACTGTAATGCTATTCATAACACCCCTTTGTAAGGCCTTTGCCTCCGCACAAGGAGGATTATGGACTTCATCAATAATGTGGCGATGACGTGTCCTCTTATGGAAACAGAAGGATAAAGACGGCTCGGTGGCCTTGTTTGCGGTGAATGGGGGCCACACATTGCACATAATTGATGCCTGGGAGCTTTTCTCTTCTTCAGTATGATGGGGGGGGGGGGGGGGGGGGGGGACGACGACGACGACATGCCCTGTAATACACTTTGCCTCTTCAATGTTGTACTTAAGTGTAGAGGATGCAGCTGTTTCTCTACCCTCTTGGTTATAAATAAAGGGCACTGCAGTTGCCTGTGCTGAAACAAAAAGTAAAAAAAAAAACCACATTACTATACACTATGAATATACACATTTATTATACGGCTCTTCAGAATGTTCCAAAAAGTACCGTTGATTTGAATGGGCCATCCCTACGTCATACCCATACATTAATTCCTGCTAACAGACCTCTGCGAAAGATAATCACCGCTGTCATTGGCAACGGGTTTTGTACTTCTAATTCACATCTTTCATATCATTCCGCCAGAAGTCCAGTCATTTTAACGCAACAGTAGACAGTAATTTGAAGTCAGCAAGTAATGGGTTGCTATGCAACACCTGAAACTTCAAAGTTCTATTTGCTTGAAGAACTATTTATTTCTAAACGGGACACATGAAACGGCACCTAAATCATTAAAAAGAGGTATGTTGGAGGAATGTCTTCTATCGTTTTTGGCAAGTACCCGTATAATAAGCGGGATAATGTATTGTCCGTCGGTCATTCTCCAAAAATAATTCCCTTCAGGACGAAACAACACCCTCCGCTGCGCGTCGGGGTATTGTTCGCCCCGTCGGGAATTATTTTTGTAGAATGACCTCCGGACAATACATTATCCCTTACATATTTAAGATATCACAAAATACATTTCAGCTGTGCATTACTGGAACATTACCAGCGTTTTACATAAATATGAAGGAATATCATTTTGAGTCAATGTACCGATAATATTGTGCATTACTCAAACCAGATTTCTGCTTGGGCGTGCGTAATAATGTGCGTGTTCAACTCTGCTGCGAGCCTAAAAGGACTGAAGCAAAATGGCCTCCGTGATACCAGCACAGCACACAGCAGGAGAGAGGAGTGCCATCCACCAGCGCAGAGCCCAATCACAAATTTAAATCGTAAAACAGGGCGGCCATAAATCACGACCACAGATCCCTGGCCAGTCACTTAAAGGGGCCTGCCTCTCCCTACCTGTATCCTAGTAGCTCATAGATAACTGCGGCCAAATCAATTCAAGCTGCGGGATGAAAGACTTCACAAAATTCAATCAGGGCATCATAGCCAAGTGAAATTGGGAGATATTTCACCCGCTGGAAGATCCTTTTTTTGTGAAACAAATCATTTGCGAGCGACCAAGCTCTTGTGTTGTTGATAAACTGAGCCAATCAATCTCTTTTCTATCTTTTTTTTTGTTGGTGAAAGTGATTGCTTAGATAGAGAGCAAGCCAAAAACCAAAAGGCACATTTACCTCCATTTATCTAGTCATTTGCTCACAACCTATTCTTCTAAACACACAAATGGGATGAGCATAAACTTTGGATCTAACCTATGGTGAGCATGCAACATCATCATCATAATTATCATAATTATGACCATCATCATCGTCATCGTCATCATCATCATCGTTCATATAGATAGGAGCCTGATCTTATATGCCTAAAATATTAATATTACACTCACTACACCGGCTCCCTGTCTCTTTCCGGATTGATTACAAAGTCCTTATACTCACCCATACATGCATAAATGGGCATGCACCTCCCTACCTGCAACAATTAATTACTCCCCAAACCTCCACCTGCACCCTCAGGTCTTCAAACAGCTTGCTCCTCCGCGTCCCCAAACCAAGCTCCGCACCATGGGCGACCGGGCCTTTTGCTCGGCAGCGCCACACTTATGGAACAGCCTCCCTGATCTCCTAAGGGCAACGCAGACGCTGGACTCCTTTAAAGCTGGACTTAAAACATTTTTATTCAGGAAGGCATTTCTGGCCTTGTGTTAAATCTAGCACCACTAAGTTTTCTATTATGCTTATGTTAACTCATTTTTTATTTTATTGTATTATTATAGTTAGTTTCTAAAATGTAGGCACTCTGAGATTCTTTTGAATGAAAAAGACTGTTGAATGTTAAATTCATTTAAAATAAAATAAATTATTGTTATTATTATTTTTATTATTATTATTAATAAAATAGCTCCCTGGAGGTGTTGCCAAGATGGCTGCCAGGTGTGACTGCGAGCCTTGCCTATTGTGGTGTTAAGTAACCTCCGCCCAACCCTACCCCGAGCCTTCCCCAGCTCAACCCTACAGACGCCCCATCCCTGTCCACTCACCAGCTCTAAATCCTTCACTGCCAGATGCATCCCTGGGATGGCCTTATGTAATATAGCCTCTGTTTCTGCTCTGGAGGATAAAGATGAGTGAGAAAAAGCAAACTGTAAATGGACTGTTTGGACCACAGGCGCCTCTCTTGGCATTTAGGATAAGTCCCCATCAACATCAACATTCATGTACTAGTGCACATAAACACACACGCACACCCACACACACCCACCCACACACACATGCGCGCACGCACTCACACACACACACACACACACACACACACACACACACACAAAGAAACAAACCAACAAAACAGACACAAATGCCTAAGTCCATACTACATACACACATTCTCTGAGTGAAAATGTATGATCTATATCATAAGTACACATACACTCTCAATCACTTCAGCTGCTGTTCTGATTTACGAAGCTACATTGCTATGTTTTTTTTAGCCTTTTAGTGTTCAACGCATCCTGTTCTAAATCTTACAGACAATCTATGAAACAATAGGGAAAAAACATAGGGACAATAGGGAAAAACATTTTTTATTGATACAGAAAATGGATAGACCAATATTTTGTAGGTGTCTAACCCTGTCCTTCAATGTACTGTGCACGTGCCAAGTAATTGGCAGGAAGGGAAACCCATCTCTTGGAAGTTTCATGTTTAGTCAATACATATCATGTCAATACATTGATACTAAGCTGAAATTATTGTAGCTCATTACAGAACTCAGGGGATTTTACTGCATTTGTTCCCATGAGGCATCTGTTTCAGTCATTAGCTGTTAGGACGCCATGACACTTTATCTGAGGTATCCCAAAAGGTATAGCTTACAGCGTCTTTACAGTAACACCCAATACCTAATACGTGATGCTTTTCTCTCCGAGTCTTTGGAACTGTAGTCAAAGATCAATCAATACCCAATATGAGAACACACGAGAAGAGATGACAGTAGAAATAGTACAGTAAACATAGAGGGCAAATAGTTCATGGTATTGATTTGGACATGTCACACAACACAAACCAAAACACAAACCAAAGGAAGCGGTTGTTCAAGGTAGTTTCGAGGTTAGGCGTCGGGTGTACAACACAGAGAATTTTAAGAATTACTTTATAATTCCACAAGCACATATCTTTTGTGTGTGGGTACTGTGTCTGTGAGTGTGTGTGTGTGTGTGTGTGTGTGTGTGTGTGTGTGTGTCTGTGAGTGTGTGTGTGATACTGTGTCTGTGATTGTGTGTATGGTACTGTGTCTGTGAGTGTGTGTGTGTGTGTGTGTGTGTGTGTGTGTGTGTGTGTGTGTGTGTGTGTGTGTGTGTGTGTGTGTCTGTGTCTGTGTCTGTGTGTCTGTGAGTGTGTGTGTGATACTGTGTCTGTGATTGTGTGTATGGTACTGTGTCTGTGAGTGTGTGTGTGTGTGTGTGTGTGTGTGTGTGTGTGTGTGTGTGTGTGTGTGTGTGTGTGTGTGTGTGTGTGTGTGTGTGTGAGTGAGTGAGTGTGTGTGTGTGTGTGTGTGTGTGTGTGTGTGTGTGTGTGTGTGTGTGTGTGTGTGTGAGTGTGCGTGTGTGGTACTGTGTCTCTGAATGTGTGTGTGATACGGTGTCTGTGAGTGTGTGTGTGATACTGTGTCTGTGAGTGTGTGTTGATACTGTGTTTGTGAGTGTTTGAGGAAACAGGAAAGTAACTGCTAATACTACTGAGGACAACTGAAAGAGGGACGGGGAAAAAAGAGAGAGACAGACAGAGAAAGAGAGGGAAAGAGAGAGTGAAAACTCCTTGTCAAACTTATTGAGGAGTTATGTGGAGCGAGCCCAGAGGAGAAACACAACACTCATCTCTAACACACCAGGGTCGGATCTTTCCTCAACACCCCTGCGAGGGGGATTGAGCAGCGGCCGCAGACTCTAAGCCAACAAGAGACACTTCTGGAATAAAGATGCGGCGCCATCCACCCTCTGAGTGCTCTCCCTGACAGAAAGGAGAGAGAGAGGGGGGGGGGGGGGGGAGAGAAGGGGGGGAGAAAAGAGGGGGAGGGGGAGAGAGAGGGAGGGAGAGGAAGGGAGAGGAAGAGTGGTAGAGAGAGAGAGAGAGAAAGACTGCTTCAGGTTGGCCAAAAGATGTTGTCCAATCAGACGGCTGGTGCTGTTGTCTAATCCAATAAAATAAGAGGACGGCGCCTGCATGGGCAAATCAAATCAGAGTTCTGCTTGTACACTGCTGATCAGACGAAAAAATACCCTCCTTCATAATGCAAGGCCTGCATTAAAAAACATTTTTTTTTTTAAAAATGATGCGTTTTAGACCATGGGCCATTGACTTTGCCTTCTCCTGGGGAATTTGGCCTGCGCTAAATGGAGTGTGTTTCGTGTAAGCTTAAGTAAGAAAAGAAATGATACCTGTACCGCCAGCACACATACAATTCTTTTTTTTTTTTTATCAGAGATAAAAATACCTGTACCGCCAGCACATATACAATTCTTTTTTTTTTTTTATCAGAGATGTTTTGTCATTGGGAATTGACCCCTTAAACCCATAGTCATAATACCTTACCAAATCCCATTCTTTGAGCAAGTCCTACAAGCACATAATCACACTATAGTGAGCGCAGGCCACCAGCTGAAATCCTCCCC
>NC_137922.1:42304918-42312418 GCF_963457725.1 Sprattus sprattus | reverse complement strand
CTGGCAGAACATCTGGAAAGCTCCACCGTCTTCTCACAGGCATGTCAAAAACAATCCAGAACGATCTAATTGCAGCCATTCACCATTCGATTGAAACAGAGCTAGAAAAGGAACTTAACAGGGCACACTTCTTTTCCTGGCAAATTGACGAGACCACAGACATTAGCTGTCATTCTCAGCTGTCTGTCATCTTGCGCTATGTTGATGACCACGGTACAATTCAGGAACGCCGTTTTTCTAGCCAATAATACTTGAGAAAAAGGATGTAAGTGAATGATTCAGAGCATGATGCATTTGAAATGGCATCAATTATGGTCTTGTGTCTTCATTCTTCTTAAAACAATTGTAGCTGAAAATAATCAGACATATTACAACCAATAGCTTCAGTCATTGAGTGGAAAAAATAGGCCCAATGATTGGCCCAGAATCTTTTATTTAGTTTTACAAATCAAGAGTAGTCCTGATTTGACTAATTGCCTTTGCATCCTTTCCTTCTGGCCTGGACTAGTCCATCAAAGACATGCTGCCCACCAGCTTTCAAAGTACAATGCTGCCACTGGTGAATTTATCAATTTTATTCACAAAATTATCCCTCCCGGCTATTTTGTGCTGTAGTTCACCAAAACACCCTGAAACAACTTGAGTCACACATACTTATGCCACCAACAGTACAAACGGGCCAATGGCAACCAAGCGCGCAGTCCTTCCTCCCTCACTTTAAAAACCACCAGCCGCCACTGGTGTAGGATATGTCTGGGCATATCCCTTTCTTTTGTCACGGTGTGTAGGATATGTCTGGGCATATCCCTTTCTTTTGTCATGGTGTGTAGGATATGTCTGGGCATATCCCTTTATATTGTCATGGTGTGTAGGATATGTCTGGGCATAAACCTTTATATTGTCATGGTGTGTAGGATATGTCTGGGTATATCCCTTTCTATTGTCACGGTGTTTAGGATATGTCTGGGCATATCCCTTTCTATTGTCACGGTGTTTAGGATATGTCTGGGCATATCCCTTTCTATTGTCACGGTGTGTAGGATATGTCTGGGTATATCCCTTTCTATTGTCACGGTGTGTAGGATATGTCTGGGCATATCCCTTTCTTTTGTCATGGTGTGTAGGATATGTCTGGGTATATCCCTTTCTTTTGTCATGGTGTGTAGGATATGTCTGGGCATATCCCTTTCTATTGTCATGGTGTGTAGGATATGTCTGGGTATATCCCTTTCTATTGTCACGGTGTTTAGGATATGTCTGGGTATATCCCTTTCTATTGTCATGGTGTGTAGGATATGTCTGGGTATATCCCTTTCTATTGTCACGGTGTGTAGGATATGTCTGGGTATATCCCTTTCTATTGTCACGGTGTGTAGGATATGTCTGGGCATATCCCTTTCTTTTGTCATGGTGTGTAGGATATGTCTGGGTATATCCCTTTCTTTTGTCACGGTGTGTAGGATATGTCTGGGCATATCCCTTTCTTTTGTCATGGTGTGTAGGATATGTCTGGGTATATCCCTTTCTTTTGTCATGGTGTGTAGGATATGTCTGGGTATATCCCTTTCTATTGTCACGGTGTGTAGGATATGTTTGGGCATATACCTTTATATTGTCGCATTCCTCCACATCGTTTCCCCTACACATTAAATGTGGGTTCCCAAACAAGGTTCTCATTTCTCAAAATACTGAGATTTCTTTTTTCTGTCCGGTGTATTTGAGATACAAAAAAAACCTTTTGAGGAGGGATATTGAATGTTTTGTACATTTGGACATGTTTGTCCAGGATTTCATTTAGAATGTTTGAAGTGGATCATTGTTAACCAGGGGGTAAAAAAAAACAACTAGGTTAAAGGTTAAAAAAAAAAAAAACGTTTTGCATTCCTCAATCCATGGAGGTCATAAGAACAATTTGTTCACAGTTAAACCCCCATTACACAGGGCTTCTCCAGCACCCATGGTTATGAAGTAATAAATTAAAGAAATCTTGCTCTCGCCGTGCCTGTGTCACAGAGAGACCCTTGGACTCTCCTTGGCTGTGCTCCATGTCCCTCCTTATCGGTTAGCACGTGAGCTGATGAGTGATGGGCCCCAGCACGCTTGGTCAGGGTCAAAGCTTCAGGGTTGCCAAACTTCTTGAAAAATTCCAACCCAACAGCTATTAAAAAGCACACAAAGAGAGAGAGGTTTGTGTATGTGTATGGTCTTTTGTTTGTTACAGTTGTTTTTAACCCCCTAATCTTTTTTTTACTAAAGACGCCTAATTTGGTGTGTAAACTATGGACCTGGCAACCCTTCACAGCACAAAAAAAAAACTGCATGGCAGGAAACATAACCTAATTACATGACAAAAAAGGCCAAATGAACACCGGGAGAGAAATTTCAGTGTCTATTTAATAGGGAGCCATGGAACCAAAGAAATACATTCAGTCTTTTCATTCATCAAGGCTCTCGCTACGCTGTCAATAAAAGCTCATTTCTGACTCTCATGGAATGCCAACAGTAAATAATTAAGCATCAGTGAGGGTTAGTGTGGCTCTGGCAACAAGGTTGCCTTTGATAAATAATGGACAGCCACTAACTTCAGCTTTGTAGGTGTGATCTAAATGCATCTAACCCCTAATAGTGCACGCAGTCCTCCTGGCCTTTAAATGGCCATATCAGCCCTCGTTGGATGGAAGCAAAACTGACAAACAAGGACAGCCCCAGAGACCCAGTGAATGTCACTTCTTCATGATTAGCAATCAGGCTGCTTATGTGGCTGTGTTAGCTAACTGTATCAGATCGAGCTGTTGACATAGCAGATGAAGTCCACTCGGGCCTGCTCCGCTATCAGTCAAGCCCCAGTCTTATCAGCTGACTTTGCCACAGAGGAGGTTATTGATTGAGCTAAAGTGCCGTTCCATCGCTTATACAGTAGTGTGTACGTGATTCACCCTTGCATACGTAGTCCTGGCCTTTGAATGTGCCAAGTAGCAAGATTCATGGCACTTTTTGTACATTTACTGTATTAATGTTCTTTCTTTCGACGTGGCAGAAAACGGCGGAAAAAGTGTCCAAGGAATAGCTGAATTTGTGAATGCAATTAGTTTTTGGAAGTGTTATCCTCTTGCCATTGCTTTCACGGCTTTCTAATAAAAGATAAGGAAATTGAATGCTACAACTGAGATGTGATGGGAAGACTAAGCCTCCTCTGTTATCCAAAAGGAAGCAGACCTATTAGCCAATTCTTCATTTTCTTCTGAGCGCCTCTCAGTTGTCACATTTCTCAGTGTGCGTCACCGGGAATTAGAATGTCTCCTAAGTGTTCATGTTGCTCTTTGCTAGTTTTTTCTTTTTTTTTTGCTGTTTTATGTCTTTGTTTAGTTTTTTTTAATGAAATACATTCTATTGCAAGTGCCAGGGAGAGCCCATACTGAATAAATGATCGTTACATTAGACATAGAGTGTGTGCTGCACGTACGTCATTGTGTCAATAACCACAGCTGAAGCTACTCCTCCACTACTCCATACTTCATGTTTATAACTCTGAATACCCAGCGAGAGCTTCCTGCCCTGTGACAGTGCGGCAGCCTCCGTCTGCATCTGCGTCTGCTCTCCCTGGCCCACTGCTGCTGGCTCCGATCTCAGTTTGTTCATTCGTTCCTTTTCTTTCTTGAGTGTTTTACCCAAAAGCCTGGAGATAAACTCCAAAAATAGCTATGTGAGGCAAGACCCAGCGTTGCGAGCGAGGGCACGAGTGAGTCATGCGTATCAGCGGTAGTCGTCCCTGGGTGCATGCTAAGTCCTAATATGTTTCACGGCAAGCAGGCGTGCACGCATAAACTTTCACACACATTAACTCACACACTCACACACAAAACACACACACTTATACATGGCACATACTGTATACACACACACACACACACACACACACACACACACACACACAGATGGATTATTACACTGGGGGGGGAGGTGGCGTGTCGTGTCGGTCTAATATAGCATACACCACTCAGACATTCTGCTCTGTGTACCACAGTAGCTAATTCTGGGTCCAGAACGCCGGCTGCCTCACAGTCCTTAAAATCTGCCCCGTTCTTTTCATTGTCTCCACTGATATTCCTCCTTACTGGGGGTCTTTCTGTAACCCTGTCTACTACACTAAATCAAAACTTAAAGGGTCGGTATATAACTTTCTGGCGTCATTTCATGACTGTTCATCTGGTTTCCAGTCACGCTCCCGGAAGCAGGAGCCCAACCTTCACATCGCCCCAAATGATTTAAAAGCGGAGGACCGATATTATAGCCTTTGGGTATGCCTGAGTGGAAGGATCTCTGCTATGCTCAAGGCTTTTCGAGTAGGTGGAATGCATACACTGATAAACCACTTCATAACCACATACGTACATGTGCCCATCCTTTCATGTTAAACCACTTCATAGCCACATACATGTGCCAATCCTTTCACGTTAAACCAATTCATAGCCACATACATGCTCATCCTTTCAAACGCGTGACATGAATATGTGCTGATACTTTGTGATGGGACTAGATGGACCTAGATTTTATATTACTCTTTCATCACACGCTGTTTTTCTACCGTCAAAATAAGGCCAGGGCCAAAACAGGTCAGCCAATCTATCTGTCCGTCTACAGACTTTGCTACAATGTTATAACTGCTTTTATGTGACATTCATTCTGAAGTAGGCCAAGGCACACTACTTCCACAGGGCTCCATAAAAGGGACTTATCTTTTGTTCTAGTGGTGTACTGAATGAGTTGTAATCAAGCTTTCTAATCAGATCACCAATCCACTGCCTTCTCTAAACTTTTCAGGGCCTGACCAGCTTCTCTCAGACAGCCTCACATTGCCCTGTTTGGGCGATTTTGCTGTCCGGACACCAAGACCTTGAGTTTGGGCAATTCATGTTTCCTAATGATAATAAGCTGGTTTTATAGTCTAGATGAGCTCAGAGTAGACAGACAACTGACCTCCCTGCTTATACCAAACTGTGAGTGTGTGTGTGTGTGTGTGTGTGTGGGTGTGGGTGTGTGTGTGTGTGTGTGTGTGTGTGTGTGTGTGTGTGTGTGTGTGTGTGTGTGTGTGTGTGTGTGTGTGTGTGTGTGTGAAAGAGAGAGAGAGAGAAAATGAGAGATAGAGAGAAAGAGAGAGAGAGAGAGAGAGAGAGAGAGAGAGTGAGTGTATGAGTAAGGGCCTGGATTGTACACAATGTACCAAGGCACATTTTCCTGGCAAGGAGTCAGGCACAGAAGGTTGTTTGCTGCAGTATACAGGGGCAACTAGAGTCACGTTTCCCTCACGGACACTCTCTTCTATTTTATTACACACACTCAGACACAAGTAAACACACACATGACATGACAAACACACACACATGCACACACATGCAAATAAACAAACACACACATATGTAAACATATGTGTACATCAATATACATATATTCAAACACTATATTCAAGCAAATACACACACACCCACACATACACTCAGTAAAGGCATAACAAATATCTTCTCAAAATCCCAGCATTTCCAATTCCCAGTCCCTCACCTAGACCTGCACTCAAACTCAGTGCTGCATACTTCATCTCCTAATAAACTCATTTGTCTCTCGTGATTTGAAGATGTGGTCAATTAAGCTGCCTCGCATGGACAAGACAGGGAGCCCCACTGAATGACAATGGCAGGAGCTTTGTCCCATGGCCTGCATCCACAGACTGTGTCCTTGGCACTGGGTGGCGGCAGCACTCTCCTCACACGACCTCACAACTACACTATTTGGTTATTAAAAGGGTTGAGTGGAGCAGAGAACGGGGGAGGGATGGAGGGAAAAGGGAAAGATGGAGTGAGAGAGAGAGAGAGAGAGAGAGAGAGAGAGAGAGAGAAAGAGAGAGAGAAAATCCCTCTCCTGTTACAAATTCAGAAGCTTGCTTTGTTGGTTTGTGGATAATCCAAAGTTCTACGTCATGGCAAATTACACTTTCACTGAGAGCAATGGTCACTTCTCTTTCCTCTGGCCCACCCCACCTCACCCCCACCAGCATGGGCTCAAGGAGAGAAGCCAGGCCCCCCAGGACTGCAGTCTTACCCCCCTTTACGCACTTTTTGGATCCTGTTTTTGATTCCCTTTCCTCCAGCCTCGGCTAAGTCATCCCTTTTCTTTTCTTTCTCATCCTCTAACCTTCAAGGCTGGCAATTCCATTCTAAATATGATTTCATAGAGAGAGAGGGAGAGGGAGAGGGAGAGGGAGAGGGAGAAAGGGAGAGAAAGAGAGAGAGAGAGAGGGAGAGTGAGAGAGGGAGAGTGAGAGAGAAAGAGAGAGTGCCGGGGTCCCATCACCTGGTGATTTCCCTCCTGTGTAATTCCAACTTCAAAGCTGCTCTTTGAAGCAATCACACTCTCGCTCTTGCCCTCGTTGGGGCCGCCTGGTAAGCCGCCGCCTCGCGGCCCCAAGCGGATGTCTCGTCTCGTCGGGGTGCTGGGGAGACGCTGCTCTGCGCAGCTCCACTCTTTTTTGGATGAGCTTGGGGAAATCATGGCTTAACAGGCTTTGCTTCTGTGTAAAGGAGCAAATTATTCAGAGCTGACAAACAATGAGACGGTTACAAATGAGACCCCTGCGCATACTGCGAATAGAAAAGGCTTTTCTCTCTCTCTCTCTCTCTCTCTCTCTCTCTCTCTCGCTCTCTTACTCTAATTTTTGTCTTTACCAAAGGTAGCAGAGGGGAGGGGGGTGGGAGGGTATGATAACAGCTGCGATGTCAGATATACTTTCGGAGCAGTGACACGTGCCCCCATGTAAGTAATAATTTCCCAAGGACTAATCCTATTTCAGACATATGGTCACTACTGGGTGTAGGATGAGGCCCCCGTGGCCACAGTTGAGGCAACAAATGCTTTGACTAAAAATAAGCATTCAAGAAAGAGAGAAAGAGATTATCTAAAGCATGGTATGGTTCAGATTTCATTATGACACATTCACTCTTGTTTTGGTATTAAGCTGAGCGAGAGCGAGAGACCCTGGAATGTTTATGGCCATATATTGATTGCCCTCTTTCTTTCTCTCTCTCTCTCTCTCTCTCTCTCTCTCTCTCTCAATCACTTTCACTCACTGTCTCAGTCTCTCTGTTTCTCTACTTTTATCTTCTGTCAACAACCAGTGTGAACTTCAAAGCTGATTGCATAATTCGTGGAACAGGGGCAGTGGATATTTAGAGCAGCGTGCTGTTGCTACAATGCGTCTCCGATGGAGCTATTACATAAGAGGCAGGCAGGGATGAATTCAGGTCGAGGAACAGAACAAGAGAGAGAGAGAGAGAGAGAGAGTGTGTGTGTGAGTGAGAGAGAATGAATAAAGAAGAGAGGGAGTCAGAGATAGCAACAGAGAAGAGAGAGACAGAGAGAGAGAGTGAAGAGAAGAGAGAGCGAGACAGCCTGTGTGAATGATTGCATGAGACACCCAGAGGATCACATATGGGTAGGCTCCAGAGCTCT
>NC_137922.1:41964918-42302418 GCF_963457725.1 Sprattus sprattus | reverse complement strand
AGATAATAAGTATGCTTAACAATTATCAATTCAATAAACTATACATGCAAATAATTGAGACAACTATATATATATATAAAAATAAATATATATATAAAAAGACAACTTTATATTCCCATTCATTTCTCCAGCCTAATCTGCAGTGCCTCTGCTGTAGTCTGATGCTCAACACTAAACTACTACACTAACAAATAGCCAATACCTTAAAACTAATATTATAGGACACAGTACAATACATTACAGAGTCAGTGTCCAGGTCCACGGTAGGTTTGTATTTCAGTGTCTTGTGCTTCTGTGTCCCTGTAATCTCAAACTGCATTGTTTGCCTCTAATCAAAGTCTTGGCAATGCAGTATAACAGGGAGAAGCCAAGCAGCCAGATACTGTAATGCTACCTATCCAGCATACACTGACAGGCAACCTGCGCTGAACTATCTGATGAAAGATTCATTAAATGATAGTTTGTTTTCACAACTGCTCTGATAGACAAAGCGTGAGAGTACAGAATGTAGAATGGCAAGGAGAGAAGACATGTGGGCCTATAATTATTATACTGTAACTCATCTCAACTCATCTATCATTTCACCACAACAAGCTTTCAAATAGGGTTACTGTTATCAGACATATCTTTAGGGTAAACAGGATATGTCTGTTTTAAATAAACCTATTCTCAGTATTGTAGTGTGCTTATTCCAATATTGTTGTGCGCTTCTGTGCGTAAAAGCTGTGTGTGAAAAATGCATGTGGGTTCGTGTGACTGATTAATGCTTAATTCTGTGTTCTATTTTCCACCGTTAGAGTTAGATCATGTCCAGTGATAATATTAAGGTAAATGTTATGTGTAAATGCCCTTGTGTAGTTTCCTTGTGTATTAGCGTCTCTGTCGTTACCATTACCCACTGTGTTGGGTCCGAGTAGAAGACCCTCTGCCTTTCCTGCCTGCTGTAGAAGTTGTCTGAAGGCTTAATGCATGGCAAGACGCCCCCGTCCGTGGAAAACAGATTGTATGTCCATGACATGAGGTCCATTCCTATGCCTTTACATAACATATCACATTAGCATTCAGCTAGTAGGGAATATGCAACAAGTTCAAGTACCAACAGCGCCCCATGCGGGAATCAAAACCAGGACTTTCTTGCAGTGAGGCCGAGCGGCAGTGCAAGCACCTGAGCCACTGTGCTACTGGAGAGGGAGTTCACACACATACACAAAATGTACTCACTTACTTTCTTTAGGAGTCCTTACCCCCCTGTAGTCAGTAGGCAGGTCTCAAATTGGTGATGCTGGTAGACCCATTGTTTTCTAATGGTGCACTTTAGATAAGCAAACCCTATCTTGGGAAGCCTCACCCTTCTAGAGAACAGCCAACATTGTGGATGCTGAACCGTCAAATGATAGACCAGGGTGACATGCACTCATAAGCAGATGAATGTTTTAATAGTGTCTCCTTTCCAGTACAAACAAAGTTTTTACCTTGCTTCTTAATAACCGATTAACATGTAGGCAAGAGGGTCGCCAACTGGTTTAAAACCCTTGAGTGCTGCTGTTGAGTTAAGATGAAATGGCTTGTTTGCTTCTTTGAGGAGCTTGATTGATATAATATATAAACATACATGAAATTAATTATTATGCTTTTACCTCTTACATAATATGACGCATTGTCTGTCTGTTTCTATTGTACATTCACTAGTATCCTGGGCCTTTGTTTCAAATAATACCTCATGCGATTAGGACACAACATTGTGTGGAATGTGGAACCCAGACTCTTCTACTCAGCCCAGCATTCCAGCTGCCCTGTGTTCATAGTGCGGTGTTTTCTCAATCTTCCCACATACTGTTTAAGTGATATTGTTTGCATGTATGCACTGTAACACCCCTCCACCCTTCATACCTCCTTGGGCTAGACTGTTGTGAACTGGTCTGGGCAGATCCAAGGCCTGGGAAGGCGGAGAGGGCTTCAGCCTCCCCGCGGTGCAGCAGTACAGAGAGAGAGAGAGAGAGAAAAACCAAAGCTTATATGTCAATGGGCCGCATACCTGCACTTTTGAAATGTCGGCATTTCTGCACCAGCAGGTACTGGAATGTAAATCATAACGGCGTGAGGGAAACATTTGATTCCAATAAAGCCAATGCGAGCTACTGTAGCTGCTCATAAAAAGAGATGGCTGCACATCAAGAAGAACTGACATTCTTTCTCTGGTCTTCTGAACGTCTCTGAGGAGGCACGTCCATAGTGGTCTTTTTTCTTCTGGTGGTGCTGAGAATGTAAAGCTGGCCACGTTTCAAAGAATTAAGAAATTCATTCATTCCCTTGCTTGCTTTCCTGCACATATATACCTATAAATAATGATTTTAATGTCAGGGAATACTGTGAATGTGTGATGCATGAGGACAGACAGCCAGAGATACTATGCAATGTGGAATGCTATTCCATTCAAATAAATATGCAGATATGGGACATAAAGTATTTACATTTTCGTTATTCATATAGGCATATATGCAGTAAAGAAATAAGTAATGTCACAAAGTATAACAGCTAATGGTTTCAAACTACTTTACATATATGAATAAGATATTTTATATTGTCTTTTGTCATTAAAGTTAGTTCTGCAGAAAAACTCCTATTCTGTCCCAAATTAACCCCGTTCTTTACTGTCCACATGATTTGACCATATGTTAGATGAAACAGACTTCCTGCCTTGATTTAACAAGGTGTCCGTGAACCACTGGGTACATTTAAAATATGCTGAGCTCCCTAAAGCAGAAATGCATTTCCGTTTAAATTGACTTAATTCTGTTTTTCACCGAAACCCTGATGACAGATGTCTATATAAACGACTTAGATCACAGTAGATACAGAAAAGACTGTATCAATTGCCTTACATAGCCTTCAAATGTTGCATATTCAAATAATTAATTGTTTATACTGTTATCATACCCTTTGGTCTTAGGCTTGTAATAATTTGGCCAATGTGGAAAACAGACATGTGGAGTATGCCACTAACTCCCTTTGAGGACCAGATGGAGGAAACAGAGGCCTGCTCTACAGAAACAAACCCAGTACATCCTCAGGAGCAGGGCTTTGCACAACAGTTGATCGCCAATGGACTTGGCGTGCCTTCAGAGGACATTCCCGAACGTGGCGCACACACATACACACACACACACACACACACACACACACACACACACACACACACACACACACACACACATACACACACACACACACACACACACACACACATCGACACACACACACACACACACACACACACACACACACACTCACACATCGACACACACAGACACAGAAATGCATGACTGCATCCTGCCACGACCGTCGCCTCGTTACACGGAGCTGGAGCACCACACGAAACACAATAAACTTAAGCTTTACAACACTGCGATGATTTGACGTAATGGATCATTGCCCCTCTGAGGAGGGAGCCCAGAGATGTGCAGAAGAGGAAGCAAAGCTACTGGTTTGAGATGGGAGGGAGGGAGGGAGGGAGAGAGGGATGAGAGGGATGAGAGGGAAGAGAGTGGTATTCCCAGGTCTCCTTCATCATTCTGTTCACACGTATGCCACCCAGACTGCAGGACCACCTGTCATGTGTAGACTCACTGAACTCCTTCAGGTCATGGTGAGGTCTGGATTTTGCATGGGGCGATCTTTGACAGATACTGCACCTAGGACCAAGACCAAATGTAGGCCATACATGGACAATCTCCAATCAAAACTTTACTCCAATACATAATTTCCATCTCCAATTAAAATGAATTTGCCTGGCAGTTCATGGCATTCTGTACCAACTCACAAAAGAACTAAATATATTCTGAACTTTACTGCTACATTATTTGTGGAATGATGTACAGTTATACTTGTGATACATAAAATGCATAAACTGATGTAGCTAGAATTCATAGATTCATTCATGGCTTAATGCTATTTCGTATGGAGTGATAACATGAGATCATGAAGAAATTCAAATTAAATTGGGTTAAAAGAAGATATATTGTTCTGATGTGTTATCAGAACAACACATCTTTTAACCCGTTTCCCATTTGGCTCTCTTTGCCTCCAAGGCCGCTAAAGGGTTAGCTCTTCATATGCCTGTGGTAGGACAGACATCTGAAGCCCACCCTGAAAAACTGAGGAAACATCTGCCAAGAAATCGGATCTGCCACAGAGTTCAAACCCCATATCCAAACATCCCTTCATCTTCCATAACTCCTCGCTGCCCGCCTCAGCCCTCCCCGTCCCTCAGTGTGTGACCACCGAGCTGTCTCTCTTTCTGTGTGTGTGTGTGAGTGTGTGTGTGTGTGTGTGTGTGAGAGAGAGAGAGAGTACTCATGTCAAAGACTGACCACCACCCACCTACCTCCCCCAGTTACTTTCATCCAGGTCCTTTCTTTCCTCGGAAATAGTACGGTGTCTTTGGTCTTCAGGCTGAGGTGAGGTCGTCAGGTGGAGGGGGAAGAAAGGACAGGGGTGGGTGAGGGGGGTTGGGGGGGGGCATCCCCAAACTAATTAATGAACAGGGACCTACACTGATGACATTCACAGATGCTTTTTCTGATGACATTTTTGTCTGGTATTCTTGGCACGGTGGCACTATTTTGACAATGATATTTGTATGCGGTAGGTGATATGAAAGACAGACAGTAAGTACGAAATAATACATTAAGAAAAGAAGTTAAAATGAAAGCTGCAGTACAAAAGTGAATCCAAACTTTTTTTTTATTTACATTTTACATTTAGTCATTTATCAGATGCTTTTGTCCAAAGGTTTTATACTACCTTAAGAGTGTTGTTCTGCATAAACAATATACATAAATACACACACAACGTTTACATTATCACAATAAATGTTTATATGATATGTGCTTGAATAACACTAAAGAAATGATAAATAGGCTTTTAATATCCCAAAGAGTGGAAAAAGGCAAAATAAATACAGCAAACACGATGAACTACCTGGCTTTGCCTTTGCTAGCTAATTTATATATTTACATCCAATTTAAACAGAGAGCAAATTGCTTGAGGGTAAAAAAGCTCTCTAGTGGTTGGTTTTACTGAAAAATATAATACAACTTGTGCAGGTTCATCATCAAAAGCTAGCTTTATATTACAAATGTTGAAGTCGTCCTCTATTTGAACAGGCCAGATGAACCATAAGAAAAAAGGTATACAAAAATGGTTATTACAAAAATATTTTTTTTTCTTTTCTGTTAAATTACAACCACAACAAAGAATTCATTTCCAGCAAGGTCCCTTAAAAGATCCGGCCTCTACAACTTAAATTTATATTGCAGGCATGGGGTGCCTTTTGAAGCAGGGGGAGAGAGAACAGTGAGGAACAATCTCCCAGGGGTTTGAGCACACACATGGATTTGATTAATGCTTCCTATGTCCACAAACATGTTCTTTCGTTCTAACATGAGGGATACTTAAACATGCTTCCTGTGAACATGCTTTTACATAAGCTGTACAGTTCCTGACCTGCAACATTGTGCAGAGGTTTTTGTTGAAACAAACAATCTACGAGATTATAAAAAAAGCTTGCAGATGAAAAAGGGTTAATGCAGACAAGAAAACAAATCACAATAATAAAAAAAAGGTCTTTAGTTTTCAATCAACTCAACTTAGTATTTCGTTTTCAATGAACTGAGTATGCTAAGGACCATTCTTTTGTGGGATATATCTCTAAAACACAACAAATAATCTGTACGGATGCAACGCATACATCACAAGTCGAGTCTCACTGAATGAACTCTTTCAAAATGTCACAGGTGTTCTTGTTGATGACCTCTCGCAGTTTGCGCACGCGCCGCACGCTGGAGACGCTCACAAAGCTGTCCGGCTGCAGGATGGCCATGCCGTTGCTCACGTCGCCCATGATGATGACTTGGCCGTCGGCGGAGGTCACGTTGGGGCACGGGCACGACCAGTCCATGCTCTGCAGCGTGACCTCCAGCGGCTCCTTGCCGAAGAAGCGCAGGCCCATCTTCTCGTCCTTCAGGATCTCCTCCACCGTCACCAGGGCGTGGCCCGAGTCCTGCTCCTCCGTCATCTCCATCACGCGCCCCAGGATCACGAAGTCCGCCCGGCAGAAGCTGGTGACCATCTTGTGCCGGGGCTTGCAGGGCTTGCAGCGGTGGTTCTTGGGGAAGGGGCAGGCCTCCTCGCAGGCCTCCTTGGTCTCGAAGTTGTTCTCGTTGCCACCGCAGCCGCCATAGATGAAGGACTGACACTGGTGCAGGGCGGTGCTGTACGCCCAGCGCGGCTCGTAGGCCTTGCACGGTCCCTGGAGGCTCGGCTGGGCGCAAGGGGCTGCAAGCTCGGGTCGACAGGACAGCATGCACGTCTCGTAAGAGTCAAAGTGGTTCTGGTTCTTTGCGCAGCTGCCGTAGGTGAAGGTGAAGCAGTTGTTCCTCTTGGCCTCGTAGTACCAGCTCAACTTCTCCTCGCCACAGTCCTCGCTGTCGGGCATCTTCAGACACTCCTCGTCAGGAAACCGGGTGGTATTGGTCGCCTCCTCCTTCTTCAACGGCTCCTTCTTGAGCACCGACAGGGGATAGTGGGCCTGGATGGAGCCAGCCGTGTTGGTAGCCGTGCAGGTGTAGATACCGGCGTCCTGGAGCTTTGCGTTGTAGACGACAAGCTGGCCGATGTTTGTGACCACCACGTTGCCACGCACATGGTTGGGCTGCATCACCACGTTCTCGGCACCTTCCACCTGCTTCTCCCAGGTGATCTCCGGCCGAGGCCTTCCTGCCACCTCGCACAGGAAGCTGGCTGTCTCCCCGATATGCACAGACTGGTGGGCAGGTGTGCCCACCAAGACTGGGGCATGGAGGTCCACAGGGGTGGTCAGCTGCTGCAGAGGGGTGGTGGGGCGGGCGGTGGTGCCCGCAGGCAGAGGGCTTGTGTTGGGCCAGGTGAAGCGGCAGGTCACCACGGACAGAGAGATGCCTTTGGAGCAGGCTTCGGCATCCATGTAACACTTGTTGTAGTAGGTCAAGCCATCTGAGGCACAGGTGAAATGGGGCTCCCTCTCGCAGCGGTCCTTGCACTTGCACACCGCCTGGCCATCCCAGATGTCGCACTCGGAGCCCTGCTGCGTGCACATGAACTTGTCGCAGGTGGCCTCCTTGGGCATCCCCATGGGACCAGAATTCCCCTCTCTGATGTAGCGGGCCGCCACACAGCTCCGGTTTCCACAGACGTTGGAGCAGCACTTTTCAAACGATTCACATTCCTTGCGGGAGTAGTGAGAACATTCCGTTTGTAAATGTATCAAAAAGTGATTAAATCTTAAAAATGTTGGTTGTCTGTCTTTCAAAGATTACGTTTACTTTACCGTTACCTTAGTGTTAACACAATCACAGTATTCTAATATAACTACAAAATAATCATTTGAGCACAAACAATAAATATTAATGCTAAATGAAATCACAATTAAACAGATTAAATATCACTGAAACTACAAAGAATTAAAACTAGCATGAAGCTACAAAACAAGAACGCTCGAATTCAGACTAACGCTTTATCTACTTCAAAGTGTCTGATTGCAGCTATAAAAAAACCTCACCTGGTCTGATTCACATTCTCTCGTGCAGGTACTCATAGCATCCACCCAGAGGTTGGGATTCATGTCATTGGGACAGATGCCCGCATGAGAGTACGTGACTCTAGGCAAAGTCATGGCCATCACGCGGTCATCCATGTGGAAAATCACGTAGTGTCCAGCCAGAAACCAAATCCAGGGAGGGAACAGCATCCACCACATCTTTCGAAAATGAATATTGTTTTAATACTTAAAAATACTAAAAAATATGGTTATTTACGTAAAAAAGGGTAAAGTTAATTTAAGATGTGGGTGAAGTTTTCGAATAAGCTCAATCAGTGAAAAATCTCTGTTTCAGCGTAGGCTTAGTTGTAGTCGCAGCTATGTCAGGTCAAGCAAAATTCTGTTCTGTTCTGAGTTTGTATAGTGTTTGAAAGATTAGGTCGCGGTATTTATACTCTGATACTGTCAACGAACTGCTTGTCCTTAACGGCATAGGCTAATAGCCTGAACACATAACTCGTCCTTGCGCGCAAATGACAGTTATAAATGGTTTCTGAGTTCTGAAAAGAAACTCAAAAACATCTGTCGTAAAGTTGGGTTGGTACTGGCAGGACACCTGCCTGTTTTAAGAAACTCTGTTGACTTACATTAACCCTCTACGCGCCATTTCATTTACTCGCGCAGCAGGAGGAGAGGACGCTCTGTACTGTGCGCGAAGTTTGCGCTTAACACTTTCAGAAAAGTCTAGCCTTTACATCCGCCACAGATAATGTAAAAGGGCATAAAGTCAGCACCTAGGTAAAACTGCTTAAAAAATAACTTGCATTTTGACTACAAAATAGTAGAAGAATATAATACAATTGATTGGCAATATGTTGTCTTCACGGAATTGTATGGGTATTACATTTATTTCTATTTGTTTTGCACGCCTATTCAGTGGTTTTCTGTTTCGCCCTTCCATGTTTATGTACTTTAAACCTCACCTGACTGGTGGACATGACTAATTGGATGAATGAAATGGTTAAAGCTTCTGATTTGCACAGTCATAACAGCCTATACACAGTTATAAATAGCACACATTCATGTTTTGTTTTAAAATCTGAATTAGTGGTACTGCACCTCTAAAGCATCCAAGTAGATGGTTTCTTATGAATAACAAACTAAGTAATAAAGTATAGCCTTTGTCAAAGGTCACTCCTTATATACTTTAAATTAATGATTTTGAAACAATATTCTTCAGGCATACCTTACAATGTTGTAGTTAACTACAGCAACATTGCCTTTTGCTTTTGTGGAAGATAATTTTTCATTTCTTAAGCTAAGACCCCTTTGAATTTTTTTGTTCCTACAGGATGAGATATAATATGAGGTATAATGGACTATAAAACACTTTAAGAAGAACACATGGAGAACGTCTTCATCTTTGTAATGGCTGCAGATTTTGTCTCGGATTTGCACACCTAGTTAGTGTATGGGAAAGCGAGTGCTTGAGAAATCCAGAGTGAAAGAAATCACCATAACGCAAATCTAATGCAAGGAATGTGGCCAGAGTTCTGCTGAGGACACAGGAGGATGCCCACACTTGTTGCTCAAGAGAGACCACCTATGACAGAAACTCTGATAAAACTCATCTTTGCAAAACATATGAACACTGACATATGAATGTCTGTCAATTCTTTAAAGACTGTTTCGTCCTCCTAGATGCACATGTTTTAAAAATATTTCAGCAGAGAATGCACCAATATAGAATCTTTGTACTGAACTTCATTGCATCATTGTTGTGTGTTTTTTTAAATACATTTTAACGCTCTATGGAAAATATTTGAGAAACTGAAGTACATAGAATAGGATGTAGGTTAGGATTAGTCTTAAATGTAACATGTTTACTGATGTTTATTCCCTTATTTCACAATGTATCTAAGAACAACATGTTGTGTGTACCTAATCTTATGCAATTTTCATTCTACATGTCTGTGAAAATTAGTCTCTTGCTCTCTCTCTCTCTCACGCACAAACACATAAACACACAGGAACAGGTGAAAAACAGTTCTACTATGCTCAAGAAATGTAGAGACGGATGAAGGAAGCAAAACACATCTATCATCTCTGCGGTATGTTCTGACTGTCTTGCAAAAGGGTTGGTGTGATTTATAAATGCCATGTCATTCCATAACTGATTCATGTTTATGCATATTCTCCTATAATACTTTTTCATGGGCACATATAATGATGCAATTGTTTCTGTTAAAATTGAAATAATTTTCACAAAAGTGTTCCTTTTGAGAAGTCATACACCTGGAGCAAATATTCTAATGTTTTGTTGGATTTTCTGGTCAACAATCTCAACACCCCTTCCTTTCGCATTATACCTAACATCACTGTTTGTAGCTAGATGCAGAAAACAAGGCAATAATACTGGCATGTAAAAACAAGTTATACTGTACACAAAGACCAATATTTTACCTCATTAATCCTCATCACACATGCAATGCATCAGCATTTACAATGCTTGTGTTTGTGCCATGGATAAGCTCCCCAGTAAATCATACGCCTTCCTCCAGGCGCCCTCCATGAAAAACGCTGTCCTCAGATAGCCTTTGTAGAAAAAAAATGCACAATTCGTTGTGTTTGGGTGTCAAATGAGGACATTGAGGAGAGAATAATCTCGTATTAACATTCATGGGATTGTTATTAGTTTACTTTACCGTTATTAGTTTACTTTATTAACAAGCTTGTTACATTGTATGATACATATGAACAGTCGTGTTGGAATGTTAATCAGGTTGACAGAGGACGCAAGGGACCTAGGGACATAAGAAACATAATGTCTTTTCCAAGTTCTCCCCAGCATCTAGGAAAATGTGACCTATCTGTAGGCTGATAGAAGATCAGTTCAGTTTAAAAGGTATGGGTAATATCATTTTTTTACCATTTGTAAACTATGTTTGATCTTGTTCACCAAGTTTAGAAAGCTATTTCTCATGCATTTATGAGATGAGTAGCACTCAGCATAATTAATAGCAAAGAGTGGCTTGTGCCGTGTGCTATGTCAGTTTCAAACATTACACACTTTCAAATACCAACGTCAATATTCCGTTTTACCCATCACACCACCACTCTTTTAAGGCTGTTGAGGAAATCACGGGACCAGTTTTCTGATCATAGCACTTTTCTTGTGGCTATATGAATCAAGCTAGAGCTTATTGTGGTAACATACAAAGGTATCTGGCTGCTCACAGTGAAACAATTATTATTAAAAAAAAAAAAAAAAAAATCAAAATTAAATAAAAACAAACAAACAATGCAAAGCCCTGCTTAACAGTAACATCACATTATGGACCGACGAGCCTCCCCAGCCTGCATGATCAGGTCAGTCAGGACCGCCGCTCCAGCAGCCTGCAGCTGTCATTGAGCCTGTCTTCGCTTTAATCGCCTGCCACACGGAGAACGCAGTGTTATCATCAAACAGACACATTGGGCCCGTGATGGATCACTGAAGGGGCAGCCGAAGCATATCACATTCTCTCGTGTCTGTCACGTCGGATTTTGGTTTACCTTACGTGCCCTTCTCGTAAGGCGCCCAACATGATCTTTGTTGAAATACCTCTGGCAACAGGTTGAATAAACTGTTGTCAAACAGTGTGGAAAGACACATCTCAAGGCTATGAATGGGGCAGACAATAATAGCCTGATTGTTTCTGGAGATTAAGGAACCGAAATAGCAAGGCTTTGTAAATTGCTTTGAAAATTGTGGGCTGATGTTTGAGTGTGACTCACACCAAGGAGTGAATCTCTCTTTCTCTAGGTTTCATATGTTTCACTGACTCAAGCTAGTGAGAGGGAATAGACTTGTTTGTGCCGACTGAACATGACATTTCTGAGAAATTGTGATTGCGCTGGGCCCTCTGGTAAGATCTTTACCCCAAATTGCCCCTGAGTTATTCCAGTTCTTTCAAGTAATGCTTCAGGAATGCTTATTCACATCAGCAGTGAAAAAAAGTATACTAAGATTGATAATGATGTTTGTATATATCTCTCAGCATCTTTTCTGTTCATCATTTCTCATAATTTGGACGGATTCATTATTTTTGTTAGGTGGTCTTCAACCCCCTAAACACTTCCAGAGAACAGGTGTTATGAGTGCATGTTACAAACATAAAGAGAAATTAATTGATTCACCTTCAAATCTAGTTGGTTTGCTTGTAGATGTTGGACATGGAACGACCCCAATACTAAGGAAACAAATGCTTCCTTAATGGGAATGGTTTGTGGATGGGATTATTAAGGTGAATCTAAATAACCAATATCCCTTGCTTGTTGAGGAGAATCTAACTCCACTTAATACATTTTTAATTTTTTTCAAAGTTGTAAGTGTTCATACAAGGTAATCAGACAAGCTGTACACATATGACCCGTTGACATGCTATGGAATTGTACTTTCTAAAGGCATCTGTTGACTTCTAGAGAAACTAAAAATAACACGCAAAGGTATTTTTGCTGAATAACTGCAACTTCCTACACAGACTAAGAATACTTTTTAATGTCTCTGTCATGTCAAATACCGCTGTGTTAACACCTCTGCCAAGGTTGCTCGCGGCAACAGTGGCACCTCTTCTCTCATCACATTACCCAGCAAACACTGCAGCTAGCCGGAGGCCCCATGGAAACGTGCTGCGTACACCATGAAGGGTGTGTGCAAAGACATCTTCCTCACCACAGACATCCGATAGAGAACATTTGGCTGGCCGACTGACAGCAGAGATGATTCCCGGAGATATAATTGCTTTTCTGTTTTTCAGTTGGTAGAAAAACGTCTTGCTTTGTCACTACTTACCCCCTTTCCCTTCCTCTCTCTCTCTCTTTTCTGAATTCAAATCTAATCCCTTTGCCCGGAGCATTTTGGTTGATCAGAGGCAAATGGTTGTCAGGGGGGGTCAATCATCCTTCTCGCTGGAAGAGAGATCTTCCTGCTCTGTTAGCAATGCTGCGGTGATGAGGACCAATCACACGTCTTCCTTCGACCTGAGCGATCATGCTGGGAGCCATCTGAGCACAAACTGCTCTCCCATCGGGAAGTCTGTGGTTGCTGCCAGGGGTTTGTCATTCTTTGTCATTCACTGGCAGTCTTAAAGATCATATCAGATGATGAATGGGGCTTTGGCACAGGAGAGCAAGTCGTGACTAAGCTTGATTCGAGAGGTAAAAATAGCTACAGGAGGGATTGTAAGGATTTTTGTGGGGCCATCTCATTCTATTGGGCAATATCCTGGATGAAACATTTGACATGTTGAAATTAATGATCCCATTTAATAGATTTTTTAAAATGAATGTGACATTTTGGTTAACACATGAAAGCCGTATTTAGGATCATTTTTATCACCATTTTATTCTACATGTGTCTACATGTTGTCTACATGTTTTATTTTTCATTTTTGTATGACTTTAAATTCCAACAATCTTCAGTTCCATGTCTACCAGTGATTGTATATGTGTGTGTGTGTGTGTCAGTGTGTGTGTGTCTGATAGTGTTGTGGTGGTGTCGATATGAGCACTGATATATTCCTTGGACATCAATATGTGAGGAAATTCGACATTTTTCAAATTAGCCATTTCAGATGCCTAGTTCAGATGACCCTCATATTAAAACTCATATTAAAATGTTTTAAAATACAAAAAATATTTAAAAACATCGAAAGCTGCCTATTCAAAGAGAAGGATCCTTCAAAAGGTCAGTCAGTGTTGTTCTCATTTTGCATCCACTTTAATTATCAAATGCAAAATTTGCCTATCTATCCAGTTTGACAGACTGAGCTTGATTTATCGGTAAAAAAATAAACCCCAAAAATTCCCATACTCCAAAATGAAGCGGCTAGATCACGTTTCACTTATGAAATGTCATGGCTGAAAAATACCCTTTTAAAGATGACAGGTATCTTTCAAAAATATGTGAAAAGAAAAAGTTTATTTAAATGTTTTTTTTTTTTGTTGACTACAATTTTTCGATTATGAGCACAAAAAAAAAACCTGCTATAGGTCTATAGTCCATTGCAGAATGCCTGTAGTAACTGAACTTTGTCTCGAATGCAGAAATCTATTTTTGTAATCTACTCTACTTCTACTGGGTCTTGATTCTCACAACTGATACACAATTTTCAGACTTTCCTGGGATTATGACTTGTACAACTTCATTGTCTTTTTGTCTCCCGCTCTTCCCTAACCCTCCTTGCCTCTGGGTCGTTAACCAAGAACATGTTTCAGAATGAACACAGAGCTGTCAAAGAGGATCCTGGAGCTCCTGCACAATGGATAGAAAGGCAACTATCAAGCTAGTAAATAAAAAGCCATTTCAAAATATTTTTGGTTAATTCTCTTACCAAAAATACATTATAGTGCTAATTAACTATTTAAAAAAAATCATAGGTGGTTTGCTAAAATAGTTTATTTTCACTCTTCTACTGAATGTTTTCACAGTAAAAATAACTACTACTAGTTATTTAATAGTACAGTAATGAACAACAAAGTGTGTAAAATGTGTTCCCCACAAAAGTGGAAACGAAGTTCTCTTCTGAAAGAAGTTTTCTTTTATATTAAGTTATAGTTATAATTTGCGCTCCAATGCAATAAAACAAACAGACAAATAAATAAAACGTATGAAGTACATTTCTTAGGCTAATCATCACCATATGCTCACACTCACATGGCATATGCTGTGAAACAGACTGTATGAATTATTCCCTAATATCTGCCATATTTCCTCTTAAACCCAGACCATGGACACCACACAGCCACATACACTGTGCTTTATTCAACTGCAACTATTAAAACACTGGATTGGGGCTTAGGCCATATTGTGGTGATATTAATGTTTTAGTGCCAGTATTATATTATCTGTTTAGTGAAACTGGCCTATTCTTTGTCAAATTGTATACACTTTTAAAAAGTACAGCTGAGACCTAAAGAACAAAAACAATGATTTTTTTTTCTCATATCGAATAGAAAGTTTGTTTATTAATGTGCTTAGGAATTCAAATAGTCACTCCTGAAATTATTTCCTTCTAAATGACATACGCTCGCGTATATAAAAAAATAACAACAGGCACGGAAACACAGTGTCTCATTTTTTTAATAAATGCAAGGACATCACTTCAATTTTGGTGATAAGAATTCAAGTTTTTTGTTCTTTTTTTCGTTTTACAGATTTGTAATTTTTTTTTTATAAAAGGAAAATCACACATGTAACTGAGACTAAATGTTTTCCCTATTGAACAACTCGCAAAAGGTAACTTAAATAGTACAGTACAAAAATAGATGGGCTTATCAGGAACTTGCTCATCGAAAATAACAGTGGCACTGCAGGTTTCTTTAGAAAAGCCACACGTACACACATACGAACAAATCAAAAAACAAACATAAAAACAACAATGGGTCCTGGTTTTGCATTTGAACTGCAGAGTATAAAAAAAGACGCTTACATTCACTGGCACTCGGTATTGACTGAAGGCACTGTTTGGAGTCATGCTGAGAGAGAGAGAGAGAGAGTGTGTGAGAGAGAGAGAGAGAGGGGGGGGGATCACACCAGTCCAGCATCTTTCGCCATGCCATAGAAGATTCCTTTCTGGGAAATAAGGTTCTGTGGTGTGTCGAATTCTGCTATCTGTCCCTTGTCCAATACGAGAACTCTGCCAACAGGAGAGGAGAGACATGTTTTACAGAAGGGAAACAAAATCAAATTGCACAACTCCAAAATTTGAAATCATATTCCAAAGTCACTGTTGTGCAATGCTGAGTTCAATATCCAAAGCATTCTGAAGCATCAGGTAGAGTATCATTTGTTCAGGATTCAGTAAAAACACAGCGACAATAACTTCTACAATAACACATAACCCTCACTTTAGGGGTACAAATGAAATGTGAAATCCAGAATCTGATCTGATTATGGGCCTGGGGGTGTCCATGAATGTGAGCGATTCTACAGTAGTTGGGCGTAGGTCGAGCTGATACCTGCTGTAGTCCATGATGGTGTTGAGTCTGTGGGCGATGGTGAAGACGGTGCAGTCTTCAAACTGGGTGCGGATGGTGGACTGGATGAGGTCGTCTGTCTCCAGGTCGATGGCCGCCGTGGCCTCGTCGAGGATGAGGATCCTGGTCTTCCTCAGTAGTGCTCGGGCCAGGCACACCAGCTGCCTCTGGCCAACACTACACACGTAGGTACACACACACACACACACAAACACAAACACACACACCACACACAACAAAGTAAGCCACCTAAAACATCTAATTTCTTTTCTGTCACGAGTGAAGCCATGGCCATTGTATATAAAAGTGAAGGGAGGGTGTTATGAGTCTCAACATGGCAAAATAAATGCAGATTACAACTGTCAAAAATGGTTTCAGATAATCCCTCATTTACTCTTTGGTGCATGTCACGGCTTGGCGGTGAAACTACCTTAGATTCTCTCCTCCTTCAGAGCACTCCAGGTCAAGTTTAGAGGCCTGGTTGCTGACAAACTTCTTCAGGTGGGACAGCTCCAGTGCTTTCCAGAGCTCGTCCTCGCTGTACTTCACGAAGGGGTCGAGGTTCATCCTCAGGGTCCCCGAGAACAGCACAGGCTCCTGTGGACGGCAGGTTATCTGATTGGACGTTTGTGCTCACGCAATATATTCCATATATTCCAATATACTCTTAACAAATCTGGAGTTGACCTAAACTATTGTTTCTAGAGAAGTACTTTTATTTGGGGGCTGGTGAGTTAGGAAGGGTGCGTGTTGGACATGAATGGAAGATTCCAGGTTATTGCACAAGTTCTCAACTGCGCAAATTCTGTCTGAATAGGTCATAATCAAATGGCTTACTCTACGACAACAATCAAAGAGAATGTTGACCAAATAGCAGGCTCTACAATGTTGACCAAATAGCATTTAACCAAATAGAAGGCTCTACAACAACCATGTTTCGTATTTATCTATGGTTAACTGCAGAAAATGGATTTACACAAGGCAATCAAGGTCACAAAAAAAAAATAAATAAAAAAAAAGCACCATTTCGCAAACCATACTTAAACCATACTTTAAACAATATTTTACAACCTGGCAGGCAAACATATTAGAAATTAGTTACAGTTGCTTTATGCGAGGAGAGAGTATTAATTAGCCTCTGGAGATGTTACAAGCTTGTTTTGTAAGCCCAGGGTAGCACTGGCCCCTTTTAAAACGCAGCACAGGTATGTACAATGCTGTGCTTTATGGCACCATTCAAAAGGAACGTTTTATGCTGACAGAACGAAAGAAAAACATGCAAATATTATTATGAAATAGTAAACATTTTCATAATAATAATTTGGCCGAGACATTTGGCCAAGACATTTATAGTGGAATGTGGGCATTAACAACACACATAAAGAAGGGAGACAGAGGCAAGAGGAGGCACGGGGTGGGGGTGGGGGGGGGGGGGGGGGGGCATGCTGGCTGGTCGTACCTGAGGGATGATGGTGAGTTTGGAGCGGAGGTCGTGCAGGCCGATCTCGGAGATCTTCACTTCGTCAATGGTGATGTCGCCCGACGCTGCCTCGAGCAGGCGGAATAGGCACAGGGTCATGGAGGACTTGCCAGCACCAGTCCTTCCCACAATGCCAATCTGTCCGGAGGGTGGAACAGGATGATAAATGTAGGCTGAATTGTAGACAGAGTCTCAAAATCTGTACAGCACCTCAGTGTTCACTGATGCATACGAACACACAGTCACGAGTGAAGCCATGGCCATTGTATATAAAATGTACCCTGTGTACAGAGAATCTACAGAGAATATGAACAATGAATGAATCATTTGTGTTAGCAGCTCTACATCAGGTTAAATGAAGAGACACATACACATGTTTTGTGTTGAGGCCTTATTAGAGACAGTTTGCAAATGGAATCGGAACTTCAGACTGACAGAACCCTAAAGCTAGGTTTCGCCTCTTATGACACAATATGACACATATATGGCATGACTGATACGTCATTATGCTTCACAATGTCACAAAAGTATCATAACAGCACAGCTAAAAGTAATGTATTATTTTAATTCTACAAAAATGGTATTAGCATCATTACAGACATGACTGTCACTTTGTTGCTAGTGCTGGGTTGATGCTGCATCAATAAGTCTATAGAAACCTGTGGGGGATTGTACTGTATTGTGATAAATAGTATTGTGACCCACCGATACATGTCATATTGTGTTGTCGCTTTAATGAACTTCACACTAACCTAACTAAGATTCATTTAAACTGTTAAATATAGGAGTTTATAGGGCCAGCCATGTGCACCAGTGCTATACTGTGAGACACCATGAAAGCACACATTCCTCCAACATGACTTGAGCACTTGGAGTCGAGGCGCTCATCTAGGGACGTAACGGTACCTTCTCTCCGCCCTTGACTTGGAGCGAGAGGTTCTTCAGGACCAGATCCAGCCCCTCCCGGTACCTCACACTGTAGTCCCGGAATTCCACATTCCCCAGCGGAGGCCAGTTCGAGGGGGGCTTCTTATCCTCCACCTCCCAGGGAGCCTAGACATACAGACACACACACACACACACACACACATGCACACACACGAACACACACACACGCACAATCACACACACACCGCACATACACACACACAAAGCCAATTATAAACAAGGAATAGGCAACACAAATGTTTTCCCACAATTAGGCACTGAAACCATGTACGTCACATCACATGCAATAATGTAAAGGGTCATTTTCAGTTTACTTCATCTTACAGCTGTATGGATGTATGCTATAAAATAAATAATACATATGATAAATATATAAATAGTGTCAGAGTCGTATTGCACCCTTATGAAAAATTAATATATTTCTTTGTTGCATATATACTGAGAACATGAGTGCTGCCATTTTAATGTGAAATCAGTCTGTTCAAAAATGAGAAAATAGGTGAACTCTCTATTTGTCAGAGAAGAACAAAGGGTGGTTAAACAACAAAGACTAAAAAGTTAATGTACATGCAAATGTGTGTGTGTGTGCGTGTGTGTGTGTGTGTGTGTGTGAGTGTTAGTGTGAGACAGAGAAAGAGAGAGAGAGAGAGAGAGAGAGAGAGAGAGAGAGAACATGATTTGGCTTTATGTCTTGCCTCTGGCTGTGTCTCTGAGTATTCCTTGACTCGCTCCACCGCCACTATATTACTCTCCAGGTCAGAGGTCATCCTCACCATCCAGTTCAGTGACATCGTGACCTGATGCACAAACACACAGACACATTACATGTCCTATTTTTCCTCCATCTTACTGCTATACATAACGGCGGTACGATGACTTATTTACAATTCAATAATTAACATAAACACAGTTGATTTTGACAGGATAGAGAAAATGGCTTTCATGATTGCTTGATCAAATAATTGGGTTCTTTGAAGTTTTTAACTGTTAGCTCAAATAATCCTTGCAGTGAATGCTGTGAATGCAAACACGATAATATGAGTTCCTGAGGGGGAAGCATCCAGTGTTGTGAACACCTCGTATCCACTTGTCAAACAAGTCTGAGCACGAGCCAGGGGCATGCAGCATTTCAGTTCAGTTTACAAAGAGCAGCACCTGCCGGTTTCACTAAGTACTTTCCCTACTAAGTAGAGAGAACTACTAACAAGGATTTGATTAGCTGAAAACACAGGGTGCTGATTAGATATTCACTAGCAAATAAAACATTTAGTTTGTTTGTGTTTTGTATGTATGTGAGTGTGTGTGTGTGTGTGTATGTGTGGGGGGGTGGGGGGGTGGGGGGGTGGGTGTGAGAGTGTGTGTGTTTGTGAGCGTGTGTGTGTGTATGTATGTATATGTGTGTGTGTATGTGTGTGTGTATTTGCGTATGTATGTGTGTATGTGTGTATGTGTGTATGTGTGAATGTATGTTTGAATATGTATGTATGTATGTACGTATCTTTGTATGCATTTATTTATCTTTCAATCTCGTCTTTCTTACCTGGAGAGCATACGACACAGAGAGGCCCACCAAGCTGTCGGTGAGCCGGTCCTTCCCGAGGACAGCAAAGAGGGCGGCGAACAGCACGATGCAGTTGCCGATAAACTCAACGCGCACGCCCAGCCACCTGTCCGCCCCCCAACACCACAACAAGCATTAGGATCATCGGCAGACACAAACAACAACAAGACACCGCGGTCAAGCCAAGCGATGCGGCTGACACACACACTCACACACACACTCACACATACTCCCACTCCCACACACACACACACACACACACACACACACACACACACACTCACAAACTCACACACACACACACACACACACACACACACACACACACACACACACACACACACACACACACACACACACACACACACACACACACACACACACACACACACACACACACCCCATACTGTGGGTAGGATGTTCACAGAGGTCGCGTAGGGAGTGGAGCTGTGTGGGCGCGTGAAGAGAACGCTACACGTGGGAACCAAAGCGAAAAGGCCTGTGTGTGTAGGTGTAGGAGGACTACAAACACATTCCTACCTTTCAGAACTGTGTGCAGAGGGACTGACTAACAAACCTGTCTTACTTAATGTGTTCGCTTAAGGACAACTGTTGTGTGTATAAGCCAATCACAGTATTAGCTGTCTGTATTAGCCAATCACAGTTGGCCCCAGTGGCATAAGTATGAGTCACACAAACACAATGTGGGCAAATGAGGGGCAGAGGGCATTTCAGCTGCAGCTTGTTATCTAGTGTGCTTGCATCATTGTTGGCGAAGGGCCTGAGCTCACTAATTTGACTTGCATATCTCAAATGTTGCATTGTTTTACTTGAATTTATTATACGGCTCTTCAGAATGTTCCAAAAAGTACCGTTGATTTGAATGGGCCATCCCTACGTCATACCTAACATTAATTCCTGCTAACATACTGCTGCGAAAAGATAATGACCGCTGTCATTGGCAACGGTTTTTGTACTTCTAATTCACATCTTTCATATCATTCCGCCAGAAGTCCAGTCATTTTAACGCAACAGTAGACAGTAATTTGAAGTCAGCAAGTAATGGGTTGCTATGCAACACCTGAAACTTCAAAGTTCTATTTGCTTGAAGAACTATTTATTTCTAAACGGGACTCATGAAACGGCAACTAAATCATTAAAAAGAGGTATGTTGGAGGAATGTCTTCTATCGTTTTTGGCAAGTAACCGTATAATAAGCGGGATAATGTATTGTCCGTCGGTCATTCTCCAAAAATAATTCCCTTCAGGACGAAACAACACCCTCTGCTGCTCCTCGGGGTGTTGTTCGCTCCGTCGGGAATTATTTTTGGAGAATGACCTCCGGACAATACATTATCCCTTACATATAAGAGCGTTGTCCACTTTGTCCAACATCTCAATCTCAATTCAGCCCAGGTAGTTGTCATTTTGTTTTCTGCAGTTAAATTTTGCAACTTTAGCCAAGTGGCCAGTTCATCATGATATTCATGGCTGACCCACAGCATGAGTGTGTCCAGACCTACCTGTTGGCCACAATACCCGGGTAGTAACTCTTTTGGTTCTCGTCCACTTTGCTGTCGCTCAGGAGCACGAAAGCCATGTGTCGCCCGTACGCCCTGATCACGCTCGTACCCGTGATGGTCTCGGAAAAGTGGGAGTATATGGGGGACCTACTGACCGACTCCAGCCGCTTAAGCTGCCGGGACGTGGCAACGTAAAATCTCTATGGATGAAATTTGGTGGGGAAGGAGGGAGGAAAGGATTTGGGGGGGTGGGAGGGATGGAGGGATGTGAAGAAAAAGAGACATTCATTGTGTAAGATCTACACTCACGGCTAAACAGCTAAACAGATCAACAACAGATACGACGCAGTGAAAAGAAGACTCAGAGAGGAACCATCTCCAGAGTGGTCATGACTGGCAAATTTGAGGTCGGTCTGTCTCATCCAACTTCAGCTAGGTAAAAGGGTTTCTAGGGGCCATGCATAAAATGAGGTCTAATTTCCTAACGTTCAACTCTGAAGATGGTTTCTCAAGTCCTTCTCAAAGCATAAAATGAATCATAAATGGTACAACAGAATTATAATACTTAAACAGAAATTATAAATATTTTAAAATGGCGTAAAATACAAATGATGAATTACCATAACATTACCATTGATGAATTTTACAGCACTATAAGCTGGCAATTCATACAGTTAGTAAATTTGAACAAAATACAAAAAACATTCCCTCGCTGTTGTTGCCTTGAAGAAATTGTTAACATTTAGTGTCATGGCCAAAGAAAAGAGCCAGACCCAGCAGGAAACATGCAAAAAGCGTTTGAAAGCAACGGCGGAAATATTTGGAAATGATTTAAAATCAAATCAAATAAAACACAGAGCCAGACAAAAGCAGAGGCGCAGTTGCTTACTAAGATATTAGGAGTACCAAACAGAGAAAAGCAATGAGGTGATACAACCATTATGGAGTTCAGGTAGGAGTGTTCAATCAATTCCGTCTTTCGAGTTTCGGTTCACTGACATACCTTCCTAAGATCTGAGGCACAAGTGGAACTACTAACTAATCATCAGTAAAAGGAGAAGCAACGCACGATTAAAAAAATCCCATTCGGAGGAGAGTCAAGGTAGCTTCAAGCTTTTGATCAGTGTGATCTCTCAGTAGGCTTGTGGACTGTCTTCTGCTTGATCATGGTTATGTAGTATATTCTTGATATACTTGTCTATAAGCCCCCATAACACTCCTGGGGATAAACACTGGAAAAATATATACTATTTTGTACTGGGTCTATACATTGAAAGTTGATTCAGTTAGAAGATTCTCAATCTGAGTTCACTGTTAGTTAATAATGATGCGATTAGGCAGCCAGGGAACAAGAAAGGCCTCCAGGGAGGAGAAGCTTCTGCCTGATATGGATTAGTGACATTGACACATTTGCAATCAAATGGTACTTAGCTAAAATGCCAAATGAATCAAGGCACAGAAACCTATTCAACCCGAACATCAAAATACTGGTCTATGACAACACTTTGTTCTTGCTGAACAAACTGTCCTCATACAAACAATTCAGCCCAAAACAACTACATTACACTGTTATTTAAACCAGGGAGTTAGCATAGCAATGTCTATGACTCAGAAACAACAAATTCAAAAACGAAAATACGAAAACAGAAGTACCTCCCGGCCATAAAAATATAAATACGTCCTTCCCAATTGGGATTGAGAGTTACGGTGAAGCCAGTAACGGCAGTTACACTGCAAGTGCAATATCCAACTCTGACCACTTAGGGTCACTACTCAGCATAACTCTCAATAATGCACCACACAAAGAGTGTAGTGACTCAGATGGAGGTCTGGTGAAACACAGGAGTTTCTCACAGCTGAGTCAGGGTTCACTCCTTACTGACCTTACTAACCTTGACTAGTAAAAAAGAAGAAGAAGAAAAGACAGAAAAAAAGGAAAGAAATCTAGAAATCGCATGCTATGGTTGTGGCACTGGGACAGTGATAAAAAAAAGAAGAAAAAAAGACGTACCATCATAAAAAAAACACACACATAAAAACACAACATGATAACACGTATAATGTTATATATCATGCTTGTCAAATGTTAACAAACAGAAACAACAACAACAAACCAACAAACAAACAAACTAACAAAAAACACGAGTTAGCAGATGGTAAATTCCCATTTACCTGGACCCACCAATAGAACACCGTTAACGGCACTATGATTATGAGGATCAGAGGGGTGAGGGCAGAGCATATGATCAGCACATTTACTGTGTACCAGAAAGTCCGCATCCAGATATCAATATTGTCTGGGAGGAGCGTGTCTATTGTGTCCACGTCTTTGCCGAAGCGGTTCAGGAGCCTCCCGGTGGGAGTGCGCTCGAAAAAGGACTGTGGCGCGCGCAGTACACCCTGGAGCATGTGCTGGTGGGTGTCACGCGACGCCTTCAACATGCTGTACGCCCGGCACAGTAAACAGTTGGCCAGAATCAGCAAACCTGTTTGTAGGGGGGGGGGGGGGGGGCAGGAGTAAAGGGGAGGGATGGGGAGGGGAAGGGAGGTCAAAAGGAGAGGGGGGGGGGGGGGGGGGTTGAACGAGAGACAATGATGAAGGATGGGTTAATTGCTTGTCTCGATTTTTTGGTTGCTTGCTTTTGTTTTTCTTTTCTTTTTTTTTGGAGGGAAAAAAAGGTTTATTTGCGAGCGTCTCTTGGGTTGCGTCTCCAGAGTTGTGGGTGGAGACGGGTCAGAGGGAAGGGAGGTGGACGGGTGGGAGAGAGAGACAATGGGTGGGGGGGGTGATGGGGTGGTGGAATAGGTCTGCTGAATCTGCGCGGGATGAAACCCACTGTTAAAACTGAAACAAAGAGAGGGAGGCTGAGGCGATTTTCGGAAACCTTCATGTGGTGTGCAATACTGCAAACAAAAACATATGGTGAAAAGGCTCTCCTTAGACCTCCACCTGAAACAATATAAGTGTAAACAGACCATTCTAAACTACACAAGTGAAAACACACAAACACCTTACTGCAACTCTATCTAAAGCCACTAGGAGGCGCCAGTGCACCATTCTACAAAAAGAAGGAGGGCCACATGTCCAAGTCCCAGCCTACTTCAGACAGAGAATGGTGTTGCGTCACAGAACAGCACACTACCATCACCATTGCATAGTCTTTGTATAGCTCATCACATCCTTGTGTACACACCTGTGTGTGTGTGTGTGTGTGTGCTCGTGCGTGCATGAGAGAGTGAGTGTGTATGTGCAAGTGTGTGTGTGTGTGTGTGTGTTTGCGTGTCTGTGTGTGTGTGTGTGTGTGTGTGTGTGTGTGCGTGTGTGTGTGTGTACAGAGGGGAAGGAGAAAGCAGACAGGCTTGCAGTGGGCAGGAAACAGGCAGGCTGCTGAGTCGCTGAGAATCTTGTGCAACTGTGTGGAGATCAACAGAATCAACAGAAAAAGAAGAGAATGAAAGAGAGAGAGAGAGAGAGAGAGAGAGAGAGAGAGAGAGAGAGAGAGAGACAGCGAGGGAGAGAGAGAGAGGGAGAGAGAGAGAAAGAGAGAGAGAGAAAGCGACGGGGAGAAAGAGAGAGAGAGAGAGAGAGAGGGAGAGAGAGAGAGAGAGAGAGAGAAAGCTACAGGTCAGTAGTGTGAATACTGTAAGGAAGGGTCCTGCCATGACGAGGAAGAACAGCTGCAATGGAAAGGAAGCTCTGAAGGCCCAATCGCACACTGCGCATAAACAAGGCCAGCATTCCAACTGCGAAAAAGAAACAAAAAGAATCAAAAGAAAGAACCAGCACAACACCAAATCGGAACCGGAACCTTTTTTCTCCAGAACTTTTTTTGGTTTCCAGTTCTCCCTCTTCTGGTGTTTTTTTTTTTACCTGCACAAAGAAGTAGATGAGAGCTAGTGGCACGATGACCACGGCAAAGATGGGTGTGCTGAAAATAATGACAATCATGACGGACAGCGAGCTGAAGGTGGTGCCCAGGAACATAAGCACGGTGGAGGGCAGCGCCTCGTCGATCACGTAGATGTCCTTGGAGAAGCGGTTGATGATGCGTCCCAGCGGGGTGGTGTCGAAGAAGGCCTGCGGCGTGTGGAACTTGTTCTCGAGCAAACCGCTGTGCAGCTTGCGCGCCGCCTTGATTTTGCCCAGTGACAGGATGAGTGTGGAGAGCATGACCAGGACGCCTGTGTGTGTGTGTGTGTGTGTGTGAGTGTGTGTGTGAGATGGAGGGAGGAAGGGAAGAGGAGAGAGGAGGAAGAGAGGAGGTGAGGATAGCTACTGTGTCTTATTACGGGAGAGGTTGGGAGGTCCAGTCAAATAGAAGGAGAGAGGAAATCCCGACACAAGCAAATACTACAGGTGGAGGTGAATTAGGGGTCATACCATAATTGCAGCACGAACAAGCACACAGACGCATTGGCAATTAAATTCCAGCCCATCCACATCATTCTCCAATTTAACTCAAACACTAACACACACATTACAATTACATTTCTTAATGTGAAACAAACAGTAAATCTATTTCTAATCTTATGTTTTGTATCAATATATTCAATGTATTCAGGCAGTGGTACTTATCTGGCTGAAATGTGGGGCCCTGTAAGTGATCCTTGTGAGACTCAGAGTCTGCGTTTCCGTCACACAGCGTGCTCGGGCTTAAAGTTTCACATTAGTCTCAGCAGGCTCTCCAGCATTTGAGGTTAACCTTAAGCTGGGCCTTCTGTGTAAACACCTCAGATGCGTCAGATGTCTATAGTCTGCTTCACTCACTCCACTTCGCCGCTCTCAGCAGTAGTACCGCGGTAACCACATCTACATTTACATATGGCAGACGCTTTTATCCAAAGCGACATACAAAGGAGGAAACATCTATTAGACTGCAGATGCCTTGAACTGATAGCCTCTTCAAACTGTCTTTTTGAACAATTTCATTATTTTTATATATATTTTTATATTATATATTTTACATTCTCTGTGAGAGTCCCTAAGCGGTTGTGGTAGTATGAAGCGCTGCCTTTTTCCTAAAGTAATCCCTTAAAAACCGCCAGCCGACGCAATCGCTTACCTTGTGTGATGCCCAGCGCGGCGTACACCCCCACCCTCATGTCCACGTTGGTGTCGGTCCGGTTGAGCTCGGCGTCGCTGGTCCACTTGGTGAGCCAGATGTTGGCGCCGATGGCCGACCCGCTCTGGCAGGCGTACAAGAAGCAGATGAAGAGTGAGAGCAAGGGCCCCACCGCCTTCACGTAGACCCAGTACACCTTCATCTTCACCTGCACAGTGGGAACAACACACGACATGAGCCTGAGACGGGCAAGGTTAGGCGATTAAAGTCTACGCCCGTGTTAAGGACACATCATTTTCACCTGCATAGCGGGAACGTCAGACGTCATGAGACTGAGATAGGCAAGGTTAGGAAGGACCACACACAACATGAGCCTGAGATGGGCAAGGTTAGGCGATTAAAGTCTACGCTCGTATAGAGGACGTAGGCCTATGCCCATGTTTAGGTTAAGGGGTTGTAAAAGGGCTAGTTGTGAAATGTGTGATACATGCTAACATGTAACTATCCAATTAAGCCCTTGTCATGATAGTGAATTAGGGCTTCATATTATTTAGAAGCATTTTAAAATCATTAGAACCTCACATACTTTTTTAGAGTTTTAGGAATGGGAATAGATATCAATGTGTTCCTGTTGAATGAAAGAATTTGCAGAAGATAAACTGTAGACTCTATGGGTATCAAAGAAACACATTTTTCAGTTGGTGTGTGTGGCAGTTGGGGTGGATGGACAGACAGCTGAACAGATGGCGAGACGGCGTGATTACCAGCCTGATTACCAGAGAGAGTCTAAAGAATGACACACGCACAGTATGGGCAGTCTGCACTCAAACACTGATGTTAATTCAAATTCAGGATTTACAAAAGCCAATTATGCTGCCCCCCTGGCTAAAAAGAACTTTGCTAGGTCAATCAACTCAGTCTCTGGCTCGAGCCCAGCGTTCCTACGGCATCTCTTCCTCCTCCATCATGTGGCAACGGCCGAGTGTTTTTTTTGGTGGGGTTGTTGTTTCTCCTCACCCTGCCTGTCTCCGACGTCTCCGCCTGGATGAGTTTGTCCATCTTGGGCCCCTTCTTCTCGGGCGTGGGCTCCGCGTGCTTGAGCACGCTGCAGCGCCGCTTCCGGATGGACTTGGTCTTGGGGTTCTCCCCGTCTATGGACATCACGCTGATCTGCCTGCCAGGGAATGAGCGAGGAGAGGAGGGCTCAGAATGGGAGAACTATCAGAACCTGGTAATAGGAACTTTCTCACTCGGTTGTCTTTCAGGACACTCGACAGATCTTTATTCTAATGTTCTAATGTTATGAAAAAAATGACAATCAAACCTAAAAATGAAATGTCCATGTGTGTGGATAAAGCAATTAAAATGGAAACATAATTATGCAAGTATCAACACGCATGGATTCCTTGACAATACATACCTTATGAACTGCCGGCGGGTCTCGTTTACAACTGGCTCGTTGTCCACCATGTCTGTGTGGTTGCTGAGCGCATCGTCGGGAAATGCTTCATCCTCCTCCTCGATCATCTCCACTGGGTTTCAAAGTGAAGAGAAAGAGCCGTTATGTAAGAGCTCACTTACAATTACTCACTCACTTCTAACTTCAGCTTTGTGGAACAGTATGACGAAAGAAAAGGAGAATAACCCGTCTCTGTATTAGCCATCGTAAGAGACAACACATATGGAACAACAATTAACAGTCAAACACGTTTAAGTTCATTAAGATGTTAATTTACTTTTGCTGTGTTCATTTCACTGGACCAGATTGTTGTTTTTGACGTAATGAGCAAATACAGATCCCAGAACCCAACTTTAGCATTCCTGTTACGAAGTATGAACACATACTTTCAGACAATAAACACAGACACACACACACATACACAGACACACACACACACACACACACACACACTCCCACTCCACACACACCACACAAGGGGGCAGAGGACTTAAAGCTTACTGGTCCCGTCATCATCTTCTATAATGTCTTCAAGAGAGTAGTTCCTCAGGAACTCTGCAAAAGCTCCGTTCTGCCTAAGCAGGTCCTGGTAGGAGCCCGTCTCAGACACTCTACCGTCTATCATCACCAAGATGTTGTCAACCTGAGATAGGAAGGTGATGCCATGCGTCACCAGAAGTCGTGTCTGTAAACACACACACACACACACACAAACAAACATACAAAAATAATTAAGTTAGTGACATTGTATTAAAGTGGCATTATGTAGGAATTGTACTTCAGGGTAAGGGTTAGGATTAGCAGTTTTACCTTAAAATAACTCAGGGTAAGGGTTAGGATTAGCAGTTTTACCTTAAAATAACAGCTTAAAAAATTGGGGCGCAACAATGACGTTTAATATGGAGAATCACCTCGGTGCCATTGCCATACCAGGGTCCGTAGGCATATTATTATTATTATATATTATTACTGCGTTATGTAAGTTTGCCTGAAGCCGCCCGGTTACTACTGTCTTCAGAACTTGTGTTGCACTTGCCTGATGTTTGACTGTGTTAGGAAATTTGTTGACTATTTGTTTGTCCTAGTGTCAAAGTAAGCAAATTTCAAGAGGTTTCGCTAGGTTTAGCTGCTAGCATCTCGTTAGCGATTAGCAATTCCTCCATTGTGCTGCTTTACATTCTATTGGTTTTATAAATCGTAAGCGATTCAAAACATAATACACAAGGACATACTTAGTGTAGTCCTTAGTCCATTAATGATATTCAACTATATGTAGTCAGCTTCCACTGCACTAATGCTTGCCTTACATGATCCTTTCCTATAAAAGATATCTGCACTTCTGTACTTCCTTCGACTATCTACAGTTTGGCAAAAAAAAAAAAAAAGCAGTAATTCAAGAGTAGTTCAGAACCGCCAAGCACTGAAGTGAAATTAAATGAACAATTAAAACCCTATTTTGAGGAATAGGCCAGCACTACTCAAACTCTCCACTCAGCCCAGGGGCCATCTGAGGAAAGAAAAACACCGTTTCTGAGGATCCTGACAGTACCTTTCCTTTAAGGGCCCCGTCCGGGCCGATCACGTGGTCGAAGATGTGCTTGGCCACGTGGGCATCCACGGCAGACAGCGGGTCGTCCAGCAGGTAGACGTCGGCGTCGCTGTAGAGCGCCCTCGCCAGGCTCACCCTCTGCCTCTGCCCCCCAGAGAGGTTGATGCCCTAAAGGAGGATGGGTGATTTACATTTGTGCGAAGATAGGTAACAAGAATCAGCATTGGCGATCATCAGCTTCATATACAGTATTTCATAAGGCACAATCTGCATTTGATATGGTAAACATTACACCCTGCGGCTGAGGGGTTGCAGTTATTTTATAGTTGTTTTGTAGTTTGTAACGCATAGGTTATAGTTCTGTGATCCAGTGTTGGGTTCATAATTAATTGATGAATTAAAAAAAATAAAATGAGAAATTCAACTACGACTACTACTTCCATGAAATTTAGGTCTCCAAATGTGGCAGAATAGTGTATTTGAACCCTCTCCACTCAAGTGCTCATTTGATTGACAGGCACATGACTGGGACACACAAAAACAAAAACAGGCTCCTTGAAGTTACTGAGACTCCTCCTCGTTCTGTACCTTCTCTCCAATCTCAGTCAAGTCGCCGCCGGGAAGCACTTCCAGGTCAGTGACGAGGGCGCAGGCCTCCAGGACGCATCGGTACTTCTGCTCCATGTAGGGCTTGCCAAACAGGATGTTGTCTCTCAGCGTGCAGTTCTGGATCCAGGCTTGCTGGGGCACGTAAGCCACTGAGCCCTGCAGACCAGGACATAGAGAAAGAGAGAGAGATAGAGATTGAGAGAGAGAGGGTGAGAGAAAGAGAGAGAGAGAGGGTGAGAGGACAGAGAGAGAGAGATAGATAGAGAGAGAGAGGGTGAAAGAAAGAGAGAGAGAGAGAGGGTGAGAGGACAGAGAGAAAGAGAGAGAGAGAGAGAGAGAGAGAGAGAGAGAGAGAAAGAGAGGGTGAGAGAGACAGAGAGAGAGAGAGACAGAGAGGTTAGCAGGAGGGGAGACATGGGGAATGTGATTGAAACAGTCGATCTCACTTTAACCATCATCATTAATTGACTATCGCAGTTTTTTAAGTGAACAATGCTTACACGCATGCTAATACAGTTTAAATGCTGTTGTGCTCTGCTTGCAATGCAAACAGTGGAAACAAGGTTGCCAACTTGTTGCGTAGACTTACAGGGTCATACGTTCAGATGATGCACCTGGTTTGCCATGTCCAACGTCATTGTGTGGCAGGCCTCAAGTTCATTATAGGATTATCTACTTTGTATCAATAAAGCCATTAACTGATTGATTAATTAAACAAACAAAAGTTCTTGACACGCCTTCTTCACCTCTGCCCCATAATCCGCACAAAAAGACACTGGCAATCTACATTCCCTGTGACCACCGGTGGAACGGCAACTGTGCACAGAGAACAAAAATAACCCCTCGCTCCCGAGCAGCTTGGTTCAATTTAGCTCCTGGATTCCCAATAGCTGTGTGCTCTGTCAAAGGGCTGGCAGGGGTTCCTGTGTGCCTTTAATCCAGCTACAACCACTAAAGAGAAAAGGCTTTTAACCTCTGCAAAGGCGAGAGAGAGAGAGAGAGAGAGAGAGAGAGAGAGAGAGAGAGAGAGAGAGAGAGAGAGCGCTTTGAAGATTAGATTTTTAAAGGCTGCCACTGTCTTGTGACGGCTCACAACAGTCTAACAAGATTTTAGGACGGATTAAGAGGGTAGCATGGTGTAGACTGCGCTTGGGCTTTTTGCTTCAGTTTGTATGAGGATAGATCAAATGGACATCAATTTGATTAACACATCCATATAAATGATATCCCACCATAAAAAGGCCATTTTAGTTGTCTTAATAGCCCATTATGAAAGCTCTGTGTCCGTGCAGGCCTTATAGGGATATTGTGCTTAGTGTATAATTTACATAACAGCAACCAGTGAGTTTCACTTCAAACTAATGACACCACAAGGGCATTGCTTCCATCGCTCCTCGTGCTCCCTAGGCACTGACTGGTTCTGGCTGCACACACCTTCACTGAGATCTGTCCCTCCAGCTTCTCCATCTCCCCCAGGAGGGCTGACACCAGGGAGGACTTCCCACAGCCCACCTGTCCCACCACCGCCAGCAGCGAACCCTGGGGCACCATCACATTAATGCTAGAGAGACACAAAGACACGTCACGTTATTACAACAGACACAGAGACAACACATTAATGCTAGAGAGACACAGAGACACGTCACGTTATTACAACAGACACAGAGACATCAAATTAATGCTAGCGAGACACAGAGACACGTCACGTTATTCCAACAGACACAGACGTATCACAGTAGGCACACAGACATGGACTTCACAGCGACACAGAAATATCACATTACACACACAGACATAGAAACATCACATTAGGTCTACAGACCCAGATATATCACATCAGGGTGACTGACACAGACATCACATTAGGGTGACAGACGGTGAGACCTTATGGCTAGAGACAAGGACATTGCACAGACAATAGACAGGCATTACAGACCAGTGATATCAGATTAGGACCAAAGACTGACTATATCCATTTGGGACTACAGCCAGATGGCATCACATTAGAGCAGGAAAGAGACACATATCAGGACAACAGCAGACAAACAAACAAACAAACAAACATTTCAACCGCAGACAGACAAGACATCATCACAGACATATAGGTAGTCTACATGGAAGAGGGAGGGAGCACACATGGGCAACTGATGAAAACTTAACTTACTAAATGTAAATGTAAATGCAAAAAGCCATTCCAACCAGGCTAGACAGTAATAGGAGGAGAGTCATTTATAAGCCATCCATAATTAGTTCCTACTTGATTCCTGGCTCAATTTGATTTCTGGACTAACTCAAATTGATTTAATTAGTGTCAGGTAAATGCAAACAAACCGCACCCGAGTTGCTTGCTTTTTTAACCCCTGTCCTCCATACAGAGTTGCAAAACTGGGTTTGTAGAATGTGTTACATAAAATGCTATCATGTGTCTACTGAACACATCATCAACATGTCTCTATTGTGCACTGTGCTCGCTTCACTTGGAGTAGGTGTGTTGTGGCGTGTGGTGGACCGGACTGGTGTACCGGACTGAACTAGCAAGCTAGCCAGCAAGTAGGCTAACAGTCACTTGTCTTCACTGTCATGCTGTTAAAGTAAGCCCAGGATTAAATATCTAACCTCCTGGGAACAACAACAACCCCTTACACGGCCCTCCAAGCTGTTCTTTATAGCAAATTAAACTAACAACGCCATAGTCCTGCAGTTTTCAAACTGCCAGAGACGACAACAACCTATCATATTGGCCGCAACAGGCAGAAATTCGCTCCTCATTTGCATAGGATTAAACTTTTCTTTACTGTTTTTGCTTGCTTCGCCCAATTTTCCTCATCTATGTCTATGCCTCGGTCTGGAAAATAATGGCGTTTCGCTTGTTTTGCGGGCATGTATTCACTGCTTTGTAATACTGGTTTTACTCTTTTAGCAAGATGCTAACAACACCAAGATCATGGGTTCAATACCATAGAACACATACACTGATTTAAAAAAAAATGTATCAGTGTCCAAGTCAAATGTATATCTGTACGGTACTGTACTGATAACTTGGGGTAAATGTCAATTGAGGTAAAAGAATAAAATGTGAATGGAAATGTACTTTTCATTGTTTTTGTGTGTTAGTGGGAACATGGATGGCCTGTGGGGTTGGTAGATGGTCTGTGAGCTCTTACTTGTGAAGCGAGGTGGCGTCTTGCTTGGCCCATGAGAACGTGCCATTGATGACGGTCACAGCAAATTCTGAAAGTGAACAGCACATTGTCCAATTTGTAAGTCAAGAGAGAGAGACACTAAAATGGCAATGACTCAACACAAACTGTCTGTTGTAGACCCTCCCGTCCTCCTTAATATGAGAGCTAACTCACAATGACTCGACAGAAATAGAAACTCACAGCCCAAGAAAAGAAAAGGAAAGAAGGAGGGGAAAAAACAAACAAGAAGTGGAGACTAATCCTAACCTGTCAGGGGAGGTTTTCAGGTTACGTGATGTAAGCCAGAACAAAAGGGTGAGGGGGCATGAGGGTGTGTGTGTGTGTTTGGGGGGGTGGGGGGTGCGTACCTGAGCTGGTGTGATTTCGGTCCACGGCTTCAGGATCCAGCTCATCGTGACTAAGAAAACTCTGGATTCGCTTCAGAGACACGCTGGCCTGTCCCCGGGGTCAGCAAGGGAAACAAAACAGGAAAGTGCAAGAGAGAATGAGAGAGAGAGAGAAAGAGAGAGCAAGATAGAGGGAGAGAGAGTAACAACAAGTGATGCATCTTAGATGATTAATGAAGATGATACTGACCAGAGTAAGAGCAGAGTTGTATAAATAGTCCTTCCTTTCCTTAAACAAAACAGACCTTTTGCATGTATACAGTACATTCTCCTTCCAATGAGTCACCCACATCCAAGGGTAAACTGAACTCTACTTGGAAGCACGTGGCCGCTCCTGGGTTTGTTCGGAAAAGGATGAGACGGTTTGGGAAATAAAATTAAAAGTGGGATCTGTGCAGGGGGAGAGGCTCTTACCTGCACAATGCTGCTGATGACCTGGGGTAGCATGTTTAGGGGGAACCTCAGGATGTTGAACAGAGACAAGGACACAAAGGCCTTCTGAGCATCTAAAACGTTGTTCTCATCAACCATCACATACACGGCGAACGATGTTAGGGCAACCTGAAAAGACATTACGGAAAAAAAAGAACAGTGAGATATGGTGTCTTTACAGAGTTACTACCACTACGGTTTACATTAAATCACAAACCAAACTTGCACGTTTTTCAGGGTCACCACGTGTTTTTCTGTTTTTTGACAGTGTTTATAAAAAACCCACGAACACGTGACTGGAGGCATTTCAATACTCCTGCAGTGAACCATTAGAGGTCTCTGAAACCTGACTCATAGATAAGGTACTCCACTTATCTGAAGAACACCTGGTATTTTGTTAGACATGGAGCTGTTTGTCTAAAGGCACATTCCACTTTTTTTTTTTGGTTTGTTCCCGTTCATTCCCGCTGCCTAATCACAATGGCATAAACTGTTAGAGGGCCCGCTCTTTCCTCCTAAGCCTTACTTTTGTGAACTGCTTTGCCCTCTTGAGTCAGTCGTAGACAAAAGGGCTTGCGCTTTTAAGTCCAATCTGATTATTGATATTTACATATGGTCGACTGGTTGCTTGTGTTTGTTCGCATTCAAACCAGTTGACTGGGAAATATATGGAATGTCTCTGCATGCAGGGTGTCCTCACCATGAAGGGTGCGGTGGTCCAGGCCATGATGGAGAGAGCGCTGAGGTAGGCGGTCTTGCGCAGCACATTGAGCTCCTTCTGGCGGATTTCTAGAACCTTCTCCTGGAAGGACTTCTCCCAGGCGTAGAGCTTCAACACCTTGATACCGTTCAGAATCTCATTCATCAGCTTGATGCGGGCATCTTTGTACTGCATTTGCTCAACCTGTCAAAATAGAAAACATTTTTCACAAACTATTCTTTGTTTTTACTAAAGCTAAACAGAATTATTAAAATGGTCAGGCAAAAGGTTGTAGCACATGATTCATTTATTATCCATATTCCACCTATCAGCTATCACCTTTCAAGTGCTTAAGCCCTTTAAGCGATTACTTAAAGAATTATATCACAATTTATTGGTTATACTGGTTGATCTTGCTACACACGAGGTACTTTTCTGAGAAGCATGGCTTAATTTGCCTCAATTGTATTAGTGAGGTGAAATAGCAACTTGGGAACAAATGGGATTATGGCAGCATGTTTTATAACTGTGCCAATAAATATATTTTGTTTTCTCATGTACAAATGACCATGAACAAAGTGTCCCACTATTCAATGTTTTGCCGTTCAATTACTGATGCATTTTTCACAGAAGGCCGTCTGAAAAGATTCATCTGCTAGGCCTACATGATGAAACACTACTCAATGACAGTCTATTAACTCATAACATCATTACCAGATTTTTTGATGGCCTCACAAAGTTTCCTTCACCAAAACGCAAAGTGCTGAGTTGTAAGACAAGTTGATTACCTGGTAAGCTCTGGTTTTCATGGCAATGCCTGCATTGAGTGGGATTAGCAGAACCATCACTGCAACTCCAGCCAGGACAGACGGCCCCAAATTCTACTTGACACAAACACAAACACTATATTACATTATATGGAAGGAATTAAAACAAGTGTTAGGCTTTTTTTTCCATTGAATGTCATTGATCAGTGAATGTGAATTAAATAACCATGTCTGAGAAAAAGAGGGAGAGTGGAGAGGAGTGGTATACAGTCAGTATTGGTTTTGTCATGACACAGGCAGTTTTGGTTAGGCAGAGGTAGGTCTGGGGAGATATACAGTACCAGTCAAAAGTTTGGACACAGCTTTAGTTTTTTGGAGAAGTGTTTTCTTTACTTTTATTATTTTCTACATTGTAGATTAATACTGACATTTAAACTACGAAAGAACACATATGGAATGATGTACTAAATCTACAATGTAGAAAATAATAAAAGTAAATAAAAAACTTGTTTGGTGTGTCCACACTCTTGACTGGTACTGTAGGTGTGACAGGTATTTCTGGTGAGATATAGGTGTGACACAGGTAGGTCTGGTAAGATAAAGGTGGGACACGGGGTAGTTCTGGTGAGGTATAGGTGGGACACAGGTAGTTCTGGTGAGGTATAGGTGTGACACAGGTAGGTCTGGTGAGATAAAGGTGGGACACGGGGTAGTTCTGGTGAGGTATAGGTGTGACACAGGTAGGTCTGGTGAGATAAAGGTGGGACACGGGGTAGTTCTGGTGAGGTAGGTGGGACACAGGTAGTTCTGGTGAGGTATAGGTGGGACACAGGTAGTTCTGGTGAGGTATAGGTGTGACACAGGTAGGTCTGGTGAGATAAAGGTGGGACACAGGTAGTTCTGGTGAGGTATAGGTGTGACACAGGTAGGTCTGGTGAGGTATAGGTGGGACACAGGTAGTTCCATGAGACATACAGTAGGTAACGTTGGTCCAGTACTGATCCTTGTGGGCTGTACCTGCCAGAGGAAGAAGAGTGCCAGTACTATCTGCAGCGGAGCGGACCACAGCATGTTGAGGAAGGTTGTGAGGTCCATGAAGCGCTGGGCGTCCACAGACATCAGGTTGACAACCTCACCCACGGTCGATGACCGCTTTGCTGCATTCGTGATGACCAGCGACTAGAAGACAGACGTTTTTTATAGTTAGTTCCTTCCTTTTAATGCCATTCTTTTTTTCTTTCTTTCTCTTTTCATTCATTCGTTCATTCAATCATTTAGTCAGTAATATACTTACTCACTTCGATCCCTCATTTATCCAAAATTCATCACATAATTCAATCACACCTCCCTTAATAATCAGTTTAAGGAGATGTCAAGGGAGAAATGTTGTCTCCTTTGATACATCTGTCAGCACTTTTCTCCCACCATTCACACTTAATCAGTGCAATCAATCACACGCTTTAAACACAAAATGTCAGACACCGCCACTGGCCTCCACTGCAAAATACCATCTACAATTCAATATACCGAGACGCGGAACAAAATAGACACGTCAAGCTGGCTTAAAAAGACAATTTCTTGGGGAATGTTCTTTCTGCACTTTTGCTCATTAATTAGCGAGTCATTGTGATATTGTCAGATGACATCATCTGCTTTAACCAGAACAACGGCATATGAACAAAAAATCATGAAGAAGACAGACAAGGCCACAATTACCTTGCAGTGGATTCATGTCCCCTGTATGAGGTTTATGAGTTTATTTTGTATAGGCAAAACACCACCTGTATGTGTACAGTAAGAGAAAAGAAGCGGCAAAATAAATCAACCAATCTCCACTTGCCAAACTCGTTCTTTCACTTCCTCTACCAGTTCCTTATACTTTAGCTTCTTCCTTTCAAAGACTTACTCAATCGCATCCTCAAAGGGAATCATTAACTCAAAGTAAACAATGCGCTTACACTCAGAATACATGTCTGATCTCATAGCAGTCAAAAAAATACACTGTGGAACTTGAGGTTGCCTTCCAACATCATCTCAAATCCCACTCTTTGCCAGTGCTGTTTGTACATTAACCAGCAAAGGATTAACCTCAACTTGTTTATTCTCAAAAAAACCTGCCAATGATTTTAAAACCTGATTATGTCTCCACGTGTAGCGACCCTGGGTCAAGCTAGTTTTTCATCCAGACAGAATATTTTTAAATGAGCCACCCCCATGCCCATGTGGCTCCCACAATGCATTTGATGCGGTTAGCATCCATCGCCCACACTTCACTCCAGCGGATCCCCCTCTTCTCAACATTATACCACCAGTTTATCCATTGCCCTTGCGTTGCCACTGAAGCAGCTGCTGCTTATCTAGTTTACTCTTCTTGCTCGTGAACAAAGGTGGCAACCATCTGCCTCCTCTACAGTGATGTAATCTAACCCGATGCTTTCCTACTGCCAACAAACCCAAACCCTGCTTCTCAACTCTGTACCTTCCCAATGATATCCCTGCTGTAATCAGGGTTTTTCCTGCATAGAGAAAATGTAGGCGCGCGCCTAAGCCGTTTTCCCGAACGCCTATGAAAAATCCCGAGCGCCTAAAGGCAAAAAAAAAAAGTCTGCGATAGAAAAAAACTGTCATCCAATTCAGCTTAATGGTGTTTTAAGCGCTCACGTTGAATTCAAGCAGCAGCAGCAGATGCCACCTCCTACCCCCTCAGCCAATCATTGAACAGAGGCTTCTCCAAGTTTGCAAGACGTTAGTCACTTTAATTTGATTTTTTTTGTATAAAGCAGCTAGCAAGCAGTTGCCTACATTATCTTAAAAAAACAATACTTTGATAGTAGGCTTTAAGTTTTATTTAAGCAGTGTGTGCGTGAACCTATATATCCTATGTGTAATGGTAAGACTAATATTAATGCCATATATGGGCCATTCTACCGAATTGATGCAAAGTCATGTCGGATATGTTTTGAATTTTTTTATGGTTTATTCCCAAAACTTTGTCCGTATGTATATTGTTCCATATCTAAAGTACATATATCTAGTAAAAGAACAGTCAAGTTTTATATTGTATTTTCAGAATGTGTCGGAATGTTTTTCCTCTTCCAAAAATTGTCACTACCGAAACATCACATTTACTATAGTAAAACAGTATTATTATTGACCTGTTCAGATTGTGTTTCCTTCCCTTCTCTGAAGTGTATTTTTACAAATATTTCTTGAAGGTTTTCACAATGAAATCCATAGAAATTAATTTTTTACCAAATTTTCAAGTTCAATTTATCTGTTTCGGTAGTGACTGCACTGTTTCGGTAGTGACTGCACTGTTGGATGGATGTTCATTTCTCTCCCAAAATCATCCAAAAGGTGCTCTGGGCCTCCCTTTAGTCCACACAACACATATATTTAAAAATTATGGGATTGAACTACTTACCATTTAATTTAGTCACTACCCAAATCATCTGGTCACTACCATATGTTTCGGTAGTGACTGTTTCGGTAGTGACAATTCTAGCTAACTTTAAGCATAAATAAAGAATTCTAGCAAGCACACGGCTTTCAAACACATCTTTGAAGAGGTGAACACACATACAAACATAAGATTTTCCATGAAACCCCAAAAGGTTTACTTAATTGAAGAAAACATGCGTTTCGGTAGTGACAATTCTTAAGGTTACACGTCGATTTTCAGACTTTGGAACACATTTATATAAAAACTATGGGATTTAGCTACTTACCATTCAACCATGAGGGACAGAGATGCAGTGTCACTGCATGGTCAAAAATGTAGAGTCGTGGCTAAAACACAGGCTCAGCCAATGGACTAAAACTCTTGTGTTTCGGTAGTGACATGAAAACTAGGGACATGATTTTTTGAGTATAGTAAATTGATTTAAAAATTAAACCCACAATAAATCTAAATATTCCAAGTTCTGTTTCAACCCAATCATAAAGTTCTTTGAAATTAAATCATTGAAAAAAATCAAAAAAAATTGAAAAGTGTTATTTAAAGGCATTGAAATTTAGATGTCAGGGTTGGGGACAGCTACTTCCCAATAGAAAGTACCCTATAAATGATGATTTTGCATATATTTAGCTTATTACTATCTCATGTAATGCATTGGGTTTATTTAGACCATAACATTTTCTAATTAAATATCTATGCCTAAATACCTAATTGTTTTGTAAATAGTTTTTATTGTTGAGGGACTGCATATTACACGAATTCGGTAGAATGGCCCATATACAATAACTGATTTATGAGAGCTATCCAAAGACTGGTGGCTGCCGATTTAGCAGTCAACCTACCTTACTCTGTACGTTTAGATGCTTTACAGGTAGCTGTAAGCCATTAGATGCCTGGGAAATATTTAGTATCTGTAAATAACAGCTCACCTTTATCTTTTTAACCAGATTTGTAAACAGGTCGCGATCAACAGGCTCAATAGGTACAATAGGCTACCTTGGTTAAAAATCGAATTACGGTAGAGTCATGCTAGCATTGCGCTAAATAATTAGGCAGTTAACATTAATAAGTGGTGTTTACATAAAGTCACTTATTGTATATGGCATAAATATTATTCTAAAACACCTTCACTAGTTGTTTTAAGCAGATTTGTGAGCATCATCACGTATGCAATGCACGTCAGCGAATGTGTTCTGAATAGTGTGTTTCAAGTAGGCTACAGCCGAACTCTCGTTCTGTTTTGATCAATAGTAATCGAGTTGATACGTCTGATCTATAAGCAACTGTGAGGTGCGCGAATGGACAGAGCCAATCACTTAAATACTCAACCTGCGGATGCATCCTGACTTCATCAGTCCGCGGTTTCAATATTCATGGCTTTCAATTTATTAAAATATCTGCTATATTGAGAACTTACACAGGTGTAGGCTATTAGGCTACTTGATTTGTCTACGCGTTTAAACGAGTACCAGTAGAATGCGGGGCCTCGGAAAGGCAGACAACCGCATTGGTTTTGAAAGCTCAACTCGTTTGTGTTGCATCTCGAATATAATAATATTAATATTAGTATTGATAAACCGGTGCGGTTGAAAACTGTCGTTCCACTGCAAGGGCCAGCCCGACAATAAGTTTGATTATTGATTTCCAACGCAGCCTCCATTAGTGAAAATAATGGTATGTAGGTTTGTATAATAAACATGAACAGTAATAATAGATAACTTGACTTTCATAATTCGTGTGTTCCATTTCTGACCACTGGTTAGTTCTAGATTCTATTGATATAGATTTCAGTAGTTTGCATACGAGGTAAACCTTGATCTTGAATCTTTGAACCATACATCATAGCACCATGGGGCTTGGACTATTGTCAATATATTAGCCTATCTATTTTAATTTAAAGTGGAAGCAAAATGATCACCTCAAGCATAGCCTCCATTATTTATGAAATGTAAAAAAAAACAGACTGTGCGCGCGTAGCGCTCAATTTTTTTTGGGGAGCACCGAAGAGCCATTTTGACCCAGGAAAAACCCTGGTAATGCGCTAGTGCATGTTGAACCTGTTACCGTGGATTCCACTTCTTCCTTGTTTTCAGTGTTGGAGCAGTTTTCTTGATCCTTAGACCGAGGCAATGTCATCTCTAGGCTGGCCTTAGCTCACTTGAACTTCTCCACCAAGCTAGTCATTGGCAACTCTAAAATTCTGTTTACATACAATGCTACAGTATGTAGACAATGTGGCACCTCAAGCCATTACCTCACTGCTTATTCATCCTATGAAATAGCAAATGAAATGTATATTTACCAGGCAAGAAGGTCTTTTTAATGGTATAGATAGCCATAATAATTAATTCTCGGTCCCTCATTGCAATTGCACCACCTGCCTAAACGCTTCACAGGTTAGGTCTTTAGGTCCAAAGGACTTAGGTCTTTGTATGTCCAAATTGTCTCACATTTCATTTGAGAGAAAAAGCGACTTCTTTCCAGTGCAACGATGACTGAACAATGAGCAACGGTGAGCACCATTCCCAGCAAGCCATTGGCCAGACTTCAAAAGTATGCTAATGAACCACACACAACAACTGCAAAATGCTCTGTTTTGTGACCAATATGAAGAAAACGTTCTTTCGTCACCATCCCAGTGTCCCAACTGCCACCACAGGGCCTGAGAATGTCAGTCACAAACTTGGCTCTTTGGGTGGGTGGGTGCATTCAAGGTTGTATTCAGCACTTATGGTGATTAATGTAATGGTTATAAACCAAGTTAATGCTAGATAAAGAATGAAGTCAATACAGCTATTCCTAAATGCTTACAAATAAGGAAGTACATTTGGGATAGCAAGTTCAAGTGTAAGTGTGAAACGAGTGGCAAAAATGAGTTGCTAAATATTTAATGTGAAAAGGCTGTTCAGCACTTTCATACATGAACATCCTCAAGTGTGTCTGGTACATTGAGCGGCAGTGAAATAATGTGCGAATGAAGTAACCTGAATAATACAGCTAAGCTTCCCCCTAAAGTGTAATTACAGCTCTTCTCAAGAGCCAGCCAATAACTTTTCTTCAGAAGAACTCCAACCACAAACCTCAACCACCACAGCAGTGGTCAAAGAAACACCTTATCAAAGAAGATACCAATGGTTTCTCAATTTCATTTCCACCTAACAGCACCTAACTGGCATAATCCGTGGCACTACTGTGTAAAGTACCCTTGATGGTTCACAGTCTGCTCTTATTGGTTTACATATTTTTAACTTTAAGAGAACGGGAGAGGTGAATTGTATGTTTGCCAAGGAGGAAGAGGTGAACGGTTTGTTTACCAAGTTGTGGCCTGGTTAAAGGGAGGAAGCCAGCCTGGCTCCTGTTGCTTCTTTACTGCACAGAACTTTGTCCTCTCATAGAGGTGCCAATGTCACCCCCCCGCCCCCACCCCCATCCCCAGACAGTCCTCCTCCAAGATTCCAACAAACTATGCTATTTCAGGGGGGCACTGTGGCTCAAACAGTAGCCCTGACCACATCCGGGCTTGACGCTCAAGGAGGTCACGGGTTCGAATCCGGCCCGATGCCATTTCTCCTGTCCACTCCCCACCTCTTCTCCCTCTCATTTCCTGTCACAATCGTCACTGCTCTGTCAATTAAAGGCATTAAAAGCCCAAAAACAATTCTTAAAAAAAAAAAAAACTATGCTATTTCAAAAGCCAGCTTTCAGTGGTATTGATACACGGAGGCTCATAGCTTGAAAACACACATAACTCACAACATCTTCCTAATCAGTGAAAAGAAAACGTAATATCCTGTAATATCCTAGACTTCAGAGAAAGAGAGGCCTGACATCTACGGCCTCTTACCTTTCTGTAGATGGCTCCGATGATGGCGGACCGGAGCCGCATCCCGGTAACAAAGCAGTATTGGAAGTGCTGGTGCAGGATGATGGTCTGCAAGATGGCGCAGCCGAACATGAGGAAGGCCAGAGCGAAGCCCCACCATGATGGCACATCCTTTTTCTTAATGAATGAGATAAGCGCGCTGTTGGAAAAAACATCACACAAACACCAAATGTGTTCACCAAACTGGTTTTAGGGACATGGCACATTTTCAATGAGATGGCGGAAAACACATTCAATGAGATGGCAGGGCTCCGAGCATTAGTTTCGAATATCGCAGTGGTGTTTTGTTGCGTTCTGTTTTCTTTATCGAGATGGGATACGACAGATGACCTTTCAACATGAAAATATACCACAACATAAGGCTGCTAGCACCACTCATTTTATGCTTTTTTTCCATATGACAAACAGGCTGTCAAACAGGGAAAGTATTTATTGACTGAAGGCCCCACTAAATTCAAATTGGTCCACGTTTCCTGAAAAGTCGTGGTAACAAATTTGCATGGTTTCTTTGCATGGCAAAACACCCTTGACGTTCCCGGGAACTGGCGCTGAGAGCAAAGACAAAGGATGAACAGATCTTAAATGGCTCCAGGGCATCTCTAATCAAAACATTCATCATTTCCTGCTATGTTTCCCTAAACAAATGCTGCTACCTCAATGTACTACTGTTTAGTGACCACAACAGGTGTTATTGAATGCTCGTCAGAAAGCAGTAGGCAATCTAATTTGCAAATAGAGGCCATGGGCTTAAATTTGCAAATGAGAAGTATTCGATTCAACAATTTAACCCTGCATTGAATGATGAATGAATGAATGAATGAATGAATGAATGGATTCAATTTGTACGATGAGGTTACCACATCAGTTGAAAGATGGCCAAAAAGCCATCAATCACTGAGATAAAACATATCCATCAACACACTCTCACAGACTGACATTCGACATTTAGGGGCACAGTAAGAACTTTCTCCCTTCTGTGCCTGTGGCAAACCTGTAGAGCCAGTAGTGAGAGTAGAGATTGGTTTTGCCCTTCTTTATATTAGTCATAGCTGCTCTTTAGGGACATGTGAGTCAGTGTGCATTCCCTAGTCTGGAAACACTTTCCCTCTTTGGGACAACTCATCCATCACATGTAAAAACTGATTTATACTTGTGTTCTACGTGGCATAATTCATATGAGAGCACTTAATATGTGTATATCCATATATTAATATATATAAAAATATAATATAATATAATTTATATTGTGCTCTGTGGTCTCAATATGAGCATACTTTATACTTGTAACACTGTAATTTATATAAGTTTGTTTTTATATCGTATATTGCATAGTTCCTGTGTACAATATATGAGTGTACTGTGTACCTCATAATGTTCACCATCAATGTGCTTTATATTGAATACTGCATACTTTATAAGAGACACTGGCTCATATGAGACTGGTGCCTTACCTTAGGAGCTGTGGGTTGACGAAGGTGATGAGATCCTGTAGAAGCTTGTAGGCTGAGCCAATGAGGAAGTAGGGTCCGAAAGCGCGCAGCAGCGAGCGCAGGAAGGAGGGCTGGCGGGACGCCTTCTGTTTGGACAGCAGGACCTCCACCTCCTCTGGGTTTCCGTTGCTGGCGCCCACGTGGTTGTTGGTGCCGTCTGAGGGTACTTTGGAGTACAGGGCCTGCGTCTGCTTGTCTTGCTGGCTGCTCATGAGAGGGTGGTGCGAAAAAACAAGAAGAACAGTGCCTTTCAGTTTGCACACTTTCATTTTTAAACAACCTTTTCGAAGTTCTCACTTACTTTTTGCGGAGGGATGTGAAACCAGCAACGCTGATTTTTCTTCATAAATGAGGAATGACTTACAGGATTAACAACATAAGTTTTTTGTTATATACTGTATATATATGCAGGTCTCTCGTTAAATAAGCTTAGCCATCTTGTCAGTTTCAAGTTACAACACTTTGTTGAAAGTAGGAAGCCCCCCCCCCCCCCTTCAATTCTACTAAGAAATAACACCACCAGGAGCTCAAAGAGAAAGGAAGGAGGGAGAGGGTAAAACAATGCGGTGGGCTGAAGTTAAGGGAACACACCCATTTCATGGGTCAAGCATGAAGAGAAAAAGTCCTCTGTTTGTACAGTGGGCTCCATTTTGTGAAGCTGCAGGAACTCGATTTGATTTGGTGTTTTGCTCAAACGCGATCTTGATATTAACCCAAGTGGCTTAAATGCCAAGGCTCACCTCTCTGTTAAACCCCATTCACACACACATGCTTTAAAGCTTGTTTCTACAAGCCCCTCTACCTCCTTTGATGTACTTCACTGGCTTTCACGTCCAACTGAATAAGGACAAACAAAGCCAATGAAGTTCAATGTGTTTTCATTATCCTACTCCATGTGAATATGGGGTACTGCAGTCAACTCTTGTCATTAACCATGGGTGACCCTCACACCCTTTAACCTTTATTTAAAAACAGGAGGCATATCTAAGAAATGAGCCTAATGCCTTATCACAAAGAGGAAGTTCATATGTGGCGCTTCACACAGATAATATTAACACTGATCAAGAATAGCAAATGATATGCAACATGATATGAATCTATCTCCTGGGAGCTACACATTTGAATCAAATTCATCTTTTCAGCATCCTTTTTGTTCCTTGTGCATACCCATATCACTATATTGATTTCCCTCAAGACATCTGCAGCTATACGAGGACATCATTTGTTTTAACAGTGTTGTCTAAAAAGCTGTTTTCACAGTTTTAAAATTGTTTAAATGTGTGAGTTTAAACTCGAATACTACATGCAGAGTAAATGGACTTTTTGGGTTTGTTTTGCAAAACAGACTGGACAGTATGGTGTGACCTGTACCTTTGTATTCTGGCCTTTTCCACCTCCCATTCGTTCAGCAGCTTAGACACTATCCCCTCTGACCTGTCTAGCTTGTTGAGAGACCACAGGTCTTTGCTTTCCAGGGGAGATTTGTAACCCTGGATAGCCATTCTATTACATAGGGGAATAAAAGGCAAAGGCATTTATTACAGAAGCCGGAGAGGAGCTCTCAGTAACAGTAAGGACCTATGGAACATAAATTTAATATAAGATTCAGTACATTCCTGAGGTCTCCATGGTGTAGCATTAAAGAGAGCTATGAATAATTCAAGATCAATGGAAATACACAGAGTGAAAGAATCCTACCTTGTGAACCACCAGAACGTCATGGTGGAGAGGAAGCCAGCACTATACTCAGGACAAGGATTCTACAAAGAGAACAGGATGCTAGTTTATACAACATAGAAGTTTACACATATAATATGGCAGACATAGCAAGATTTCACAATGTTGGACAATTAAATCAACACGTTGATCCAGATGAAAATAAATCAAAGGCATTTTCTGAACCAAACCAGGAAAAATGTAACCATGGTTAGCTTTTAAATGTTCATGCTAGCATATTGTTTCTGCAGATTTTGTTCCATGTTTGTTTCATGATTATATTGCGAATACCCGAGTCAGTTATGGTGATAACAGGAAATAGGATAATAATTTACCTAATCGATTATACATACACACATACACATAAAAACAGTATGCAAACACACACACACATGCATAGTACACACACACACACACACACACACACACATGCAAAGTAGACACACACACACACACACACACACACACACACACACACACACACACACACACACACACACACACACACACACACACACACACACAGAGACAAACACACACACACACACACACACACACACACTCACAGGGTCTGTGACCACATCGGAGAAGTGGGGCGGTTTCTCGCTGAAGCAGGAGAGAATCAGTTCAGCCAGGATGAGTCCAAAGTAAATGTAGAATGTGGTGAACCGCAGCTTGTCTGCAATCTCCTCCTGAAGAAAATAAAATTGGCAATTAACGATTCCGCTCATCACAAGGTCGCTGCCGTTTAAGCCTTCCATGTCATTTTAGGTCTGATCTGTATTTATAGAAAAAGCACAGAGTCTTGCTGATGCGTTTGAATATAGAGCAATCATCCTCATCTGTGCTATGGTCAAATGAGAAAATCAAGTTAAAGGCAGAGCCTGTCTTGGTCACTATCGCCAAAGCGCTCCATCAAACTGCGTTCTCATGACATGTCAATATTTTTGAGCCTCTCAAATCCGTTGAATGGGCAGATGTGATTAAGAATCAGGGGTTACTGAAGCCGGTGGCCTTGAACGCACCTCACCCCGCCCACCCCCAACCCCCCTGGCCTCCCCTCCCCTCCATCCCCCCCTTAAAAGTGTTTGTCCTGACACCACAGGCCCTGTGGGTTAGGTTAGATAAGGTGAAGTGAGGAGCAATGCACCAAAACAACAGCACCACTATTCTCCGTGCTGAGCAGTCCTTGTCCTCACTTGACCTCCTCACTCACCGGAGGACTGCACTGACTCAGAATGGAGAGAAGGAAAGAGAGAGAGGGAGCGAGGGGAAGGAGAGGAGGAAGAGGGGAATGGGAGCAAGAGAGGGAGGGGGGAGGGGGGAATGACAGACCAACATGAAAAACATAGGGAGATGGAAGCATGGCAAAAGAAAGCCGAAAGGGGGAAAAACCAAGAGGGAGGAAAAAAAAAAAAAAAAAAAGATGAAAAATTGATACTGTCAGTAACCTCACATGGTCCCTCCGAATGCTGAGCATGCTGTCAACGGAGATAAAAGGTCCAGGGAACACATGAAAGACCTACTGTAAATACTCAGTATCATTCCCCGCACACAACAAGGATGTCCGCTTGGATCCCTTAACACCCTATGAAAGCTACAGAAATTCTTGAGGAATATGGGATTTTTATTCTCACAACGTTCTATTTTGGAACATGGCAACAGGCTCAGAACATGGGCTCAGGAGCACTGGAGTGCCAATGAGCAAATGCACTCTAATTTGACCTGCACACTGGTGCTTACTGGGCACACTGCTGCAAACACAGAACCAGGTTGTTGACCCAGCCACGAGACAAGAGATGCCCATAAAAATGAGACTACGGCAGATGATCATGATACGGTGCAAGCAGTTTGCCACAAGGCAATCACCTTGGCAGACGCCTGGAGGATCTTGGAGCGGAAAGGCACAATTGCACACAGCACTGACAACGCCCAGAAGATGAAAAGGACCCCCGAGGACTGGACTCCCCTGAGGCGCTCAAACTGGATCAGGAAGGTTACCAGGAGCTGGAGGAAACCAAACAAAAGACAGGGGGAAATGGTGAATGAAATCGGATGCTGCTTTGCTAATGTATAGCTTAATTCAATCAAAGCAAAGTCTCTTGATGAAATTGGCAGAGACACATGGATTGAGTATACCCTCTTGAAATACAATTACAAGAAAGGGCAGCCCTGAAAAAATACTGTGTGCGGGTAAATTCCTAACTGTTTTATAACTGTGTTTAATTTATATCTGGTTTTCATCTGAATTATGCAGGACTTCCAAGCAAAGAAAAACATGCTAATCCTTTCTGTACAGAGCAAGTCATTTAGCGATGTTATGTAAACCAAGCCCAAATACAAATCAAGCATGACTGAATTAATTGCTTTCCCCTCCCTGAACTTAACCAGGAAGGAGGTTTGGTGAAACTTGTAATGTAAACCTGTAAACAAATGACCCTTCCGGAAACAGATTAGACAGCAGCGTTTTGCACACGTACTGCTGTATCTTTCAGACAGATCTATCACCAGTCCCACCACAGAGATGGCTGATTTGCTTAATCTTATGTTACAATGGCCCCATACAGCTAACAAACAGTGTAAGGTGTTACTGCACAGAGCCCCTAAAGGCTACATGCTAATCTCTCAGCACTACGGCACAGGGCTATGGCACACCAGAGGCGTTAACTATTAACAAAAAAGAACTATGACAGCTGGAATTTTGCAGCATACGTGGAATATTAACAGACCATATCCCACTCGCTACATGCTTTCTCTTCAGGAGGGAGCTTGGCCAACTCGGATGCAGTCTGTGGATGCAGTCTCTACATACTCACCATCGTCATGCCAACCACCAGTGGCGTGACGAAGAATATGGGGGGTCTGGTTACGATTCCCTGCTGCATTTCGTGAAACGTGTGGAAGAGGTCCGTCCAGCAAACTATCCACAGTATGAAGCCAAATATCTGCAAGAGACAAGGATCAGTTGGAGGCCAAAAGAGGTAATGTTGTGAGCAGATGCACAGAGAGACTCTCTTCATAAATCTAACAAAAATACACAATCCCGAGGCCTTGGCCCTTGAATTGGAGGCACTGACTGATAAACACAAAAGACAGGGTGGAATCGGAATGTGTCTTTTGTCACATGAGGTCAGACATCAAGATTAAATATGTGTAGATACAAGATGAAGAGGCTCTCAGACTTCTGACTCGGAATTCTCAGAGTCTCAGAGATGGAGGTTTCTGTAGGTACACAACATGCCTCTGGGATGTGTATATATGGTGTGATCATCACGCCAGAGAACAGCTTAAATGTGCCTTGTTTACCGTTTTGACTCTGTTTAGGATGGACATCATGATGTAGCCCTTGTTGTTCCTCTTGAGGTATAGGGCGTAGAACGGGAAGGCCAACCACAAGTAGACACAAGGTATCCATGACAGCACGGACATCTGTAAACATTCTGAGAGGTCGGGTTGTTCTGCGTACAGGGTCTGATTCAGATCCTGTACAGACAGAAAGAGACAGAGAGAGGTAGAGAGAGAAGGAGATGGTCACTTCCACTGGTTCTAACTTCAACCATGACGACATGGAAGATTCTCAACATGTTTACAGCACAGCCATCCCCACGGGGAAGTGGCATTCTCCTGGGTGGCTATGCCAACCAGTGTGTTCTTGTGTGTTTGGGGTCTAACTTCCTCACACACACACACACACACACACACAAACATACCTGTTTGAATGAAGAGAGCAGATGTATGTCTTATAGGTAAACAAATCATATTTGTATTAAACATTTGAAAAGCATGGTCATACAGTGCCGTGGCTAACCTTTTAAAGTCCATGCTAGCATACTGCTTGTGCAAATGCTGTACCATGCGCCATAAAACTAATCTCCCATATCTGCGGCTACTTCCCAATTCAGTGTACTTCCCTTTCTCAGGTCTGCACACTTTACATGATCCATTATGAATGGATGCCTGCCGATTTCCTTGGAAATTCATATTTGTATAAAGAATTTTTTTCAGCAGTTGGAATGGAATCATTTCCTGAATATATATTGAGAATATCTGAGCCCGTTCTGTGGTATATAAAACTTTACTGACATCAAACAGCCTCAGTTGAAGTTAAACCTTCATTGGAATATGATTCACTTTCTCTACTCCACTCACAATACAATGAGGAACTACTTCATACTTTTCCCCAAAAACCTTTGCTGTTGTGAGGATAGTCTATCAAAAGGTTCAATAAAAGAGGCCGTTATTACAGAAGGTTTCAAGGTGCTTTTAGTGCTCTCCAGCTGGTCTAAGACTGCCCTTACCCTAACCTTGCCTGCAGTTCATGCACCTTACCCACAAACAGCGTTAACCTTTTAAGCAGGCTCACACAAGACCTAAGGAAATCTACATCACAAGTTTTGACCTTGTGATGCACAGTAACAAGGGTTTTGAGCTAGAGCAGTGCATACAATGCGATTTAAACCCATTTATTTAAATCATTCATGTTAAGTCAACATACCACAGAGAACGTTGGTCAACATCTTGTAAACATGAAGAAAGCAACCACTATGAGCTAAATGTCCCCTCAAGGACTCAAGACATATATCTCATTATTGCCTTATTGGAATATATAGTGGTATTACCAATGCCATCGCAGTAAAGAAACTATGGAAGCCCATTTCCGCCAGTAAAAGAAAAAAAAGGTGGTCACAAAAAGTCATAATTATGAGATAGAAAGTCATAATTATGAGATAGAAAGTCAAAATTATGAGATAAAAAGTCATAATTATGAGATAAAAAGTCATAATTATGAGATAAAAAGTCAAAATTATGAGATAGAAAGTCATAATTATGAGATAAAAAGTCATAATTATGAGATAAAAAGTCATAATTATGAGATAGAAAGTCATAATAATGAGAAACAAAGTAAGCATGCTTCACTTTGGCTTGAGTCTGATACAAAAATGGAGTACATTGAGGACTACTTTAAACGTGGCTTTACCACAAATGAAATGCTTGATTTGCTTGCTGTTTCGCATGGAGTTGTATTACTAAGCAAGCGTACTCTTGAGAGGTTTTTAAGCAAGAAGAAGTTATGGCGACGGAAAAATAAAACCGATGTGGCTGAGGTGGCAGCATTCATTGATCAGCCACCAGCGTTCAATTCGCTGGTTTGCAGTACTAGGACCTAAGGTTACGCTGTCTGTATCTGAGAGGAAGCTCTGCATATCAGCTACATGCCCATTTTCTGTCCCCAAATCAAGTCTTATTCTGGAAGGGCATCCACCAGCGTGGATCACAGCATCCATAAAGTACCCAGCGATGACCTTCGGATCATTGTTTGTTTTATAGGCTTCAACCCATATCATCTTTCTTGAAAATCTGTCTATGCATCCGCTGATTGCAATTCCAAATGGTTTAAGCTTATCGTAGCCATCAATGTGCCAGACGTAGTTTGGACCAAAGCTGTGGTAAACACGCCGTCGTAGTCTGTTTCTTGATTTCAGATCAACACCTTCACCATCTAGTAATCGTAACAATATTCGAACAGTCTCTCTGTCCGTCACAATTCCATTTAACCAACACTTTTGGTGCATCCATCGGTACCCATGACACTGACCAGATGTTTGCAGCTGCAGTTCAATGAATGCTGCCACCTCAGCCACATCGGTTTTATTTTTCCGTTGCCATAACTTCTTCTTGCTTAAAAACCTCTCAAGAGTATGCTTGCTTAATACAACTCCATGCGAAACAGCAAGCAAATCAAGCATTTCATTTGTGGTAAAGCCACGTTTAAAGTAGTCCTCAATGTACTCCATTTTTGTATCAGACTCAAGCCAAAGTGAAGCATGCTTACTTTGTTTCTCATTATTATGACTTTCTATCTCATAATTATGACTTTTTATCTCATAATTATGACTTTTTATCTCATAATTATGACTTTCTATCTCATAATTTTGACTTTTTATCTCATAATTATGACTTTTTATCTCATAATTATGACTTTTTATCTCATAATTTTGACTTTCTGTCTCATAATTATGACTTTCTATCTCATAATTATGACTTTCTATCTCATAATTTTGACTTTTTATCTCATAATTATGACTTTTTATCTCATAATTATGACTTTCTATCTCATAATTATGACTTTCTATCTCATAATTATGACTTTTTGTGACCACCTTTTTTTTCTTTTACTGGCGGAAATGGGCTTCCATAAGAAACAGTATTATACTGTTAATAAAAAACAGGATACATGTAGCAATAAATGACGTCATTCACAAAATGATACGTCCATTCATTGCTCCTGACCTTCACCAAACACATGTTGTCACATCACATCAAAGAGTGCAACATCTATTAACGCTAAAATGTAAATGTAAACACGCCAAATGATTGTCGGGCTACGTGAACTGATAAGTGCTCGTGTTTATCAACTTTAAAGGGCTACCATCTTGGGAACGCCGGTCTGGGCTCCTTATGATAAACTGCCTCCCCCCAGCACACTGCAGTGTAGAGGAAACGTGACCCGTCCCTGTAAATGCACATCAAAAGATAAACACAGCTGCCTGTGTAACCCACTGTCTATCACCATCCATTTGTGTGAGAGTGTGTGTGTGTGTGTGTGTGTATGTATGTGTGTGTGTAGATGAATGTGAATGTGTTTGTGTGTGTGTGCTGGTGTGTAAGCATATCTGTGTGGTTGAGTGTACGTGTGTTTGTGTGTGTGTGTGCGTGTGTGTGCATGTGTGTGTGTGTGTGTACACACGCCTGTGTCAGAGAGGCTCCAGACTAAGTGAGATCTGAATCTCCTCCCCACAACCACAGCTAGCGACAGACACAGAGAGCCATAGGGGCCCCTAATACAGACTCCCCATACATATCCCTAATGAGCCTTGACTGACTGTGCAGAGTCCCTGAAATGGGGTGATCTTTACATGTGTGTGTGTTTATGCTAGCCGTAAATGTTTGAGACTAAGTGAGAAATTCCATTTGAAGCCTTCACCTTAAAGTCCCTGTCTTCTAGTGTTGTGTTTTTAATACACATTCCCAGGCCAGTTTTTAATTTTGTGTAATTATGTGTATGAATTCTATGAATTCCCTGCTCAGACAGGATATGAGAGCTCAGAGAAGGGCCCAGGCTGGGCTGGTGGCAGGAAGTGCAGGCGTAAACACATGATCACAAGACTCACGGATGGACTCATTGTGTAAATGACACAGAGAGATGTTGACACTTTCCAAAAACGTTTCCATGCCAAATGTGCCGAAGCAGCTCTTTCTGTGTGAACAAGTCCTTGAATTTGCAGATTTCACAACCACATTGTGAACGGCAGTCTCACCACACTTACTTAAGAATATCCTTCCTGGTGAAGTACCACAATTTTCGGACCTCACAATTTTCAGTTAGGGTAAGTTTGTTTGTTAAAATTTGCAATGACAAGCCGACTGAACCACAACACAATGTATTCCTCCGTGCCATTCTTTTGATTCAGCCCTTTTTTTCTCATCACAGGAGTGCAAGACAAATCCTGCCTTTGGCAAACATGCCGATTTCCACAGGGGTGTGACGACAAGTGAGGTGGGGCCGCTGTGATTGATTTCTCACAGCTCTCTAAGACTCGGTGTGTACAAAGGTGAGAGGTTGGTTATCCGAGAGAGGATATAGGTGATTTCCTTTGAGAGATTACAGGTAACATAAAAGTATTCAGGCATTCAAGTTAAGCCAGTCACTCACATGTGACCGAAAAGTATATGTAGGTGTGTCCAAGGCAATAGAAATACTACATTTTACTACACTGAGAAGAACTACACTCTAAAGAACGTGCCGCCTACAAATGTCACACACCATTCAAACAGGACTGACTGGTGAGATAAATGACTCAATGATGGTATAACTGAATGATGATTGAGATTAGATACAGTTAAAGCAGGCAAAGACATATTTGAGTGAAGAGTTTCTTCATGGATTCTGACCTCTGCCCAACTATCAAACAAGTGCAACAACCGAGTAATCCCATGCAGTGTGCCACCCGTCCATCATCCAGAACAATGACTCCCAACACTCACAGTACAAGCAAAAGCACTTATTGAAGTGTTCCCTGTGGAGTTCCAAAGATGACAGTGGCTTTTCCATTACAAAATAACCTTAAATGCAAACAATCAACCAGAGCTTGAGCTGTCATTCAGGGACGAAACATCAAGCATCAACATTTATTTGAATAACCAATATACTTTTTGGTCCCACATTATATTGAGTTATATGCTTATGAGTTACATACTCATTATATACTTACTTAATAATACTAAACACTTAAGTAAGTACACATTGTTATATGCTTCCAATCCAAACAAGGTATACTAATATAAAAAAAATATTTAGTAAGTACATTGTACGTAAGGACACTGTATAGTGTGAGCTACATGTAGTCCGCAGTCAAATACGCAGTAGTAGTAGGTCTGCTGTAAGGTTTGCACGGAACTTCTTAACACACTTTGCCTTCATAAAACTGTCTCACACACCGTTACATTCATATGCTGCCCACAATAATGTGAGGAGAATGCACTTAGTAGAGGGAGAGGGTAGCAGCCACAGGGTCTAGAAAAGATCTAATTACGATCTTATAGCTACAAGGAGGGGGGAGAAAGAGAGCGAGCAGCCCTCACATAATGTAATCCAGATGACTGATGTCGAGGGGGGTCGGAAATGCTGGAAACGTGCCACAGTCAGGAGCAGACGTGGGCAAATGCGGACGTGAGCGAATGCGGCCGCAGGCGCCGGTGATTGCCTCGAAGCGTGGGCTTAAGTATCGACTCTGAGACTTGCGACACGCTCGACCCAGGTTCCTGCCCATCCCTACTCTGCACTGATGGCATCTCTCTGCTCCCCTTTCCCTTCATGAATGCCACTGATTTAAACTTTCAGAGACATAGAGGCAAAACATGAACACATGCTGGCCCGTTATCATCCCAATGAGCCAGAACAATAGAGCAGAATTAGGAGCCTGTGTTGAAGTGGCATTCACTTTTTTACTATTAACAGACGTGGGCATTGACCACTGTTCAGTCTGTGCCATTACCCTGTATGAACTGTAAAATGAAATGACAGGAAGCACTTGAGCAAGGGATTGATTATTATGGCCCGGCCTGAAGTTTTATGACTGCTTTAGGCTTGGGAAGGTGTCTGAAATGGTTCAATTCAACAGTTTCATTACAGTTACTTAAGTAGACAGGCAGTCATTTTCAGTTAGTAATTTTTCAGTCAATACATTCACACACAGTTTCTTTACAGTTATTGAGCTAAACAGACTCCGGTCTATCTCTGTAGGGATCCTTTCTATGTAGTCAGACACTTATAATAACATTATGAGCCTGTCAATGGTGTAAACAAGCGGTTAACTTTAACGCAGATGCATGCCCCGTGGGATAACATTGTATAGCGGTTGTTGCCAGTTAGTAGAATTCTAACAGTATTGAAACGATTTAAAAAAAAAAATTGACCATAGTAAAAACATTGTACCTAAACAGATGGGAAAAATAGGGCCCAGGTTAAAAAATCCCAAAGTTTAACCTTTAATGTATCTTACATGTCTGAGGTCAGAACGAAAACACACGTGATAGGCTCACCAACTAATCAACAATTAAATTTGCTGGCAACTGGCAATCGATTTTAGTCTATTTAGTGGGATTACGAAGCCATCGGAAATTGTGATTCGAAATTAATCCATAAAACATTATTGATTATTGATTTGTTTGTTTAGGAAGGGGGTGGCAGCTAGGGACATCTGATGATATTGGGGGTGATATGCCCTCAAACAGTCCGATTCCTTGAGATAGTAACACATATTGTTGCTTGAAACATAGAGACAGAGATTGGTAGCATTGGTCAAGCCATTTCATTCACATTTCTTGATTGATATGAGCTTGATGTACTTAATAGATCAGTTAGTTAAGGTTTGCCTTGCCTTTAAAAGACACGGAACCGCCCTCAATAAAACAGAGGGCAAACGGTCACCTTGAAATAACATTATTTCATGGTAATGCGAGTTCTTCTGGGGGCCTAGATAGATAGCTAGCATGCAAACTCAGCAAAAAGATGCATTATACATCATATCATGCTGAAAAGAGGGATTCTACAGCACGTGATTCTGTCCTTCAATGTCCTGAGGGAAATCACCTCAGATTATAATTAAAGAAGAAATGAAAGTGCATGAGTGTGCATGTGACTGTGTGAGTTTGTCTTTGTGTATATGACTGTGTGTGTGTACTACAAATACTAATGAATTGCAAGTGTTTTATGCAAACTGTGCAGCAAACATGCTGGAACTCATTTGTTATGAAACCTGTGGCTTGGCAGTAATACAGGAACTTCTGCAGAAAAACATCACCATGTTTCTGTTACAACATAGGTTGGATATGTTAAACACCTGAAAATAACAAAATGAACCCAAAAACTCTTTTGGTTTCTTCTGGTACACTGCGGTGACCTTTTCAGATGTACTTTCTATGTTTTGTGTATTTTCACTGATACAATTCATGCGAACCCATTGTGACAAGCCTTACTGAGTAACATTTTTTTGTAACTCTACCATAAGTATGAAATTGTTTCATGGGACCGCCTGTGTGAAGTTACGGGATACTGTTTTTGCTGCGTCTCTGCCAGAACTAACATGATGCAAACAGCTTTAGAAGAACACAGGAAGTTCTGAAACACAATTTCACCATGCATCTGGCACATCGAACTTCATACCTGTAAAAAGAAGCTAAAATAATTGATTTGTAGCCTTCAGATGAACCCTTTTTCTGTGGCCTGTGGGTCATGCTGCTGTACGAGCTCAACAAACCCGCATTCAGTAGGAGTCCGATCCAGACCGAATGCATTACTCCCATGAGGACGAGGTAGGGCAGGGTGTAGAGCGGGGAGACTAAGGGTGACTAAGCAAATCTTGTGTGACGCAGAGGAAATATCCCTTTTAAATGACTCCAGCTCTTAAGTCCCTTATTAGATAGCCGCATGCCAACGCCAATGCCAACAACAGGACTTCACCGGTGTAATCTGATCGGCCAATCAGCTACAGTCACTGTTGCTTTAGTCTCCAGCTCCGCTGTTTACACTTTTTCTCCTTTCCATAATGATAGGTTGAGCAAATATTTAAATGTTGTGGAGGTAGGCTTCACCTATTATGTAGTCAGTGAGAGTGCTAATAGTCTCAATGGTTTAATGTATTTGTCATACCTGCCATTTTAATTAGGCTGTCCTAACCTAACCACTAAGGCCTATTGACATGTAGGACTGATGCTCTGATAAAAGGCGTGTCACCGGGGAGTCACCGGGGAGATAAGAGGCAATGTGTTTACGTTATGTGTTTTCTGTGAGGTTGTCTTTGTCATGTAAAACAGTTGGGAATAAAAATGCTATCAGCTCAAAAACAATAGCTAGTGTATTCCCACTTCATACACAATGACACGGATAAAGCTCAAGGTGTCAACTGAAATGTTGCTTGGTCATGCCATAGTACCACTGCATTGATATATAATAACATCATAACTAATTACATTATAATCATTTTCTCTGTGCTGTTCTTACCTCTCAATATTCTGAAATGTACCTTGTCATTGTTTTGAGTCACAGGAAGCTGAGCTAGTCACAAGTGACTAACTGCATACATAAGGGATACTCAAATTATGTGCTGTCTGTGTGTCTGTTTAAACCTCCATCCATCACCATGATGTTTAAACAGGAACGAAAAGGGCAAGACACACCATGACTGTGCAAAATTATGGCCTTAAGATGTTTTTCTTTCTGTGTGTAAGAGATGTCTGTAACATCACAAACCTAGATAATAAATCACCATAAACCTACTCTCCCATGGCAAAGCATGACACACACAATAATTGAAATTGTGCCTTGAAATAAGATTCAAACCCCATCAGCACTGGGATCAGATCGCCACAGATCTCCTCATCAATTTGAACAGCTTGCAGTTATCCTAATGATGGCCGTTAGCTCTCGCTCTGACTACAGCAGCTCCATTTCTCCCGGCCGTGTCCTAATGAAATTGCTGAACACAAACGAACTTTTGCCACTTTGCTGTTCAGATATTTGGCACAGCAGCTGTCATATGCTCGAACTAGCCTCGAGTGACACGAGTGCAGTAATATGAATACATTTGTTCTCACAGCATTTGTCATCTCCCTCAAGACGAAGAATGTAATGAATGCTATTGTCCTATGAATGCTATATGAATGTTTTTTCCTATGAATGCTACTGTCCTATGAATGCTATGTGAATGCTGTTGTCCTATGAATGCTACTGTCCTATGAATGCCATATGAACGCTATTGTCCTATGAATGCTTTATGACTGCTATTGTCCGTGCATCAGTCTGTATCAGACTGTGAACCCCTCCATCTCTCCTGGACAGACGGCCTCCTAGCAGCGTGCCAGAGCAAAAGTGTGAGGTGAGGTGAGCGGCTGCACCCGACTGACTTCAAGCCACAAATTAATGATTTAATGCCAGGGCTTCAAACACCCACTGGAACACGTGAAGGCTTCACCTAAGTTGACACTCAGCGGCTGCCATTAATTGCTTGGGTCCTTGTTACTGTAATGATCTGTAACGAAGAATTTCTGTGATAATCCCTTAAGCACCCACAGTAAAACCACTTTGCACTTGTTCGAAAATTAGGACACAAGCACCTCAACAATAAATTCCTCCTAAATATGTAAAGGTTGCCAAAAGAATCACCTTTATACATGGCTGTTCAGAAAATTAGATATTATGTATGGTTTTTGATATGAATGTATTTGTCTCAGGTCATGTATGCACATTTGAAATCAGCTGGTTTTAATGAACATTGTTACTGGAACATGTGTCTTGCAATTAGGAGGACTTTAAATATGAAGGCGGGGGCGTGTGCCGAGGAGTTTTTTTGGTTCCGTTTACCTGCAGAGAGTGAGAGTGGAATGCGTGGCGATAGAGAAAATTCAAACCTGGATTATACCCTGCCCGTTGGACTTTGGATGCCGTCTTTCTAAACGGTGGATTATAGTGCCTATGCAGTTGGAATATCTGGAGTGTGATATTGTTTCTCCATCGAGTAAAGTGGTGAGAGTGCGCTTCCCAGGCTGCGTGGAGCGGCCTCTCAACACACCGTAAGGCATTTGAACTCACTCTAAAACGCACAGACAATAGTTTCATTTGGGGATGTAAGACATGTTTATTAACACAACTACATTGAGAATATTAACAGGATGTTGTTTCTGAGCTCTTCAGATAAGAACGCTGTTCTCGAGTGTCTACTCTGAGGTGCCTGCCCAATCCAATGTAATCTAATCCTTATCCAGCACTGTCATACGCCCTGATTAATTAAATCAGCGCCAATAATCAACTAGTAGTGTGCCAATGGTGGCTATAGATAGCCACCTAGACGAGGCATCTGCAATACCACACATATCATACATATTAACAGTGTTCCACTTCCGACACATTTAGGAGCCACACAGGTTTACCAAGTAACCCAACCCCAACCATAACCCTGTAAATAAATCCATACAAATGCCATGAATCTGATTGAAGCCGTTGATTTTGCCTTGAATGTATCTTTATCTCAAGCATCACTCTGAAGAAAGGCCTAACACATCTCTTCACAGCTACACAAAGAGGGGCCTGAACATTTGAATAGCTGTTTTGTCTAGCCTCTGGGCTTACCAGTGACTCAAGGAAAAAGCATAGCTTTCAACTTTGTTATGGATTTCTAGGAAATTGGGGGGGGGGGGGGGGGGGGGTGGGTGGAGAACAAATTCATGAAAGAAAGCTAAGGACTAAAGAGACAGGGGAAGACACTGGGGGAAAAAACAGAATCAATTATGTATGAATAGCAGGGTGTTTATTATGCATCATAGTGCATTTATCATGAGTCCCACCCTTGGGTTGTTGATTACGCCGATGTCATCAAGCAGCAATGGATGGCCACTCAAAAAGAGCTGCCCTGAGAACATTGTGAAATGACACAGCTCAGCGGGAGCTGACCAGCGCTGCTGCCATCACGAGCACAAAAAGCTCTTGCCGTCGATAATCAGAGAAGGGATGCGGCGCAATTTATTTATTTATTTTGCCGTTACCTTACGTGCCCCCGGCCTTTGAGCACTTGCTTAAGAACCGCTGCCCGCCAGCCAGACAGCAGCGTCTGAGCCCTTTTCAGTAGTTACCAGGGAACCTGCTGGGCTTCAAACAGCACCCGAAAGAACATAATAAGCTTCCATGCATATTTGACCGTGGTCTTGTCGGCCTCTCTTCCTCTCTCTCTCTCCACGCACACACACAAAAATGGCGAGAGCAAGCCTAGTGAAGCGTTTAAGGCTTCCCCTTACACCGCTGGTGCAACATGTGATTTGTCACAGTAGTGGAGATGTGCCGCTAGCGTGGCCGGGTTACTCTGGGTGAATCTGTTTTTGCGACGAGGTGACCCAAAGCGCACAAAAACGCACTTTGGGGTTTGCATAAAACATGAGAACGAGACGAACATATGAGAGCTTTCAGTTGTCGCACCAGGGACAACCACATATATAATGTCATTCTGTGATAATCTGACTGGTCAAATCAAATGTTTAGTGTGGTCAGATGGCATTAAGCAATCAGGTAATCTTCCAAAGCGATGGGTATCCCTGTCATGAAATCAAGTTGTGTCACCTCAAATATTGGAGGATAGAGGTGCATTCCTACATTGGTCAAGGCTGGCAGAAGTTATCATGAACATAATCAACATTATGACATCATCAATCGCATCTTTAAAACCAAATACTTTGTCCCTCACCTCCACGCTAGTCATGCTAACCTCCCCAAGCTCAGTCTCTCTGGTTCTGTCTACACCACTGATCACCTGGACCACAATGGATCAGTAAAGAGATTCCTTTGTTAATACAGATGGGATCAAACCCCTGACTCTGAATGGTATTAATTGCAATGGGCATGTATTCCATTAACCTGTTATTACTCGATTATAGGCCTAATGTCCTTTCAACTCAAAGAGAGAGTTCACTTAACAGTCAGTGGAGCAGAGCTTGCTTTTAGGCCTATTGGTTAATCTATAGCTGAAGGTGTACTTAAGGGAACATGGACATGGGCACTATAGCTTCTTGTCAAAACTGTGTTAGATTGCTGTGTAGGGTTTTTAATGGTAAACTTTACTGTGATTTTTCTAATGGTAAACTTAATTGTCCTTAGAGGATTGAGGGTATAGGGTATTTACACATACATGTGTTCGGCTTTCTCACTTAAAACTATTGTATAAGCTAAACATAACGTAAACAAAAGGAAATATTTTCAGAATTTATAAATATCTCACAAAACATATACAAAGCAGGATAGAAAAGATCACATTTGATGAAACCATGAAAGCAATTCCTTAATTGCGAAAGAATGAATTCCTTATATTTTTAATGTTAACAGTCCATGACAGACTACTAGCAATGACTAGCAAAGACTTCCCAGGCACATATGACAGAAATAGCCTCACTTCTGAAACAATTAACTCTTTTATGTTTTGTTTCCATTTCAGGAACCGTTATCAGACCAAACAGAACTACTTTTACTACAACATGCAATTCCCCATAATAAGAACACTTTCACTTTGCAGAAAAGCAATCAGTACCCAATCGACCTGTACTGGATAGAGAATATGAGCTTCACTGAGACAGTGCCTGTCATAACAGCCCAATCAACTCCTGGGAAAGATTATCCCTGCCTCACTATGATAAAAAAGCATTAGAATAGTGTGCCTCTCGGAGTTATTTAACTCCGCTGGCCTGACTTTAAAGTTAGGGCCCACGGCTTCCATGTTTTATAACAATACTCTGTAGAAATTGCTCTGGGCAATACTCTCCTCTCCACCCACAATTCCATTTAACCCAGCAGCCCTTTTGCTGTAGGAATTTGATTAGAATACCCTCTGTGGGGTTATTAGTTTGTGAAGGGTCTGAGATCTCTTGGATGGTTTGCATTGTAGGAGCCATAAAGGGAGTGGGGGTCTTTTCAAATATTTCAAATATTGGAATGAAGAATCCATTAAAAAGCCTTCCTTTAATGGTTTCTAAGCATTGGTATGTTTCATAACTTGACTTCTCAGGCAGGTTTGGTGGGTGAACCCTTGCTATATTTTACTGGTCACACCTGTTGATGGTAATGTACTTGAAATGCTTACATAGTAAAAGGGCGTAGTAACAATTATAGATGTTTTCCTAAAGCTTTATTACAGCCGCAGGATGTTTAAAGTGGGACCTAGACAATTAGGCGAAAAGAGCAGTGTTCTACATCTTACGGACAGTAGAACCATGTTTCATTTTAGAAACACAGATAGCTTGTAGAACCATAATTTGTATAATAATAATGGTCACCATGTCACATCTCCCTCTGTGCAGACACAGCAGAATAATGACAGCCTTCACTGAAGTATGCATTTTAGATACAGAAAACATTAACCCAAACCCAACCAAATGTTGGACTTTCAACAATGTGTAATGGTTACCTATTTGATCACTTATGGAATGGTCCTCATAGAGTTTTTAGTTTGAACCTCAGACATGCTGTCAATATCGTATTGGTTCACTTAGCTTTTGTGGTACATAATAATAATAATATTAAAACTTTATTTACATAGCACCTTTCATGCAAAATAATGCAGCTCAAAGTGCTTTGCACATACAGTATGTTGTTTCAGGTCTGAGTTGGAGGACTGTTATTAAAGACATAACAGCATGTAGTCTAACAGAGCTTTTCAGGGTGAAACTAAAAATAACCTACAGACACCTTTGTCCACCACCCAATGTGTAGCCAATTCGTCAAAGTAGATATCATTTCTTTACCAATCATTAACAGTAGCCTATGCATTAAAATGGTGAAGTTCTTTCCAAACAATAAACCTGGCATAGGTGACCCAACACATTTTATATGTAAGGAGTCAAATCTTTGAGCGTTTAAACACCTAATTAACGATGCACAATGCAGTTAACTAGGTGTATCTGTAACAGCATAATAGCTACCATAAGGCAGGTAATATGTTCAAGAGGGTAAATACTATTACCGAAACTGTCAATAACAATGCACACACTTGTACCGATTGTAAATCGAACAACAACTCGTTGGGGAATTAGAGACCGAATTCTGTGGCCTCTATACTTACGATGTTGGTAACTTGGGCACGGACAGGGAGAGCTTTACCCCATTCAGCCTTATTAACTGTAGAAAATTCTAACCTGCATGTCGTGGTCAGGTGCAGTAGACATAGTTTAAGCCGTGCACGTATGTAAATTATCCTATTTATGTATGTCAGCATATATTAAACGTAAAACTGTCTATAGTCTATGGAAAAGATGCTTAAAGTCTTAGCAAACAGAGGTCGCCATTGGGATTTTATTAGGAGATTTTCCGATTTGCCTCGCAGTTGATACGCAAAGAGAACGACGTCGTATCATCCTATTCTATGTTCATTCTACATTGTCAATGTTCTCATCAAAACAGGATAGCCTCACACAATCACAACTTGCCGTTATCCCTCGATTTCACCGGTAGCCTACAATAGGCGACAAAGACACGATACAATTAGCCTCATAATAGACATTCACGTGCAGCATTAATCGAGTACTACATTCTTCTCAGCTCCTTGCCCCGCGGTGACAGGCAACAAACAAAAAACATAGCTGGAATCGTGTTGCTGGGTCGACTTCATCAAGGGATTTGTTATGGTTTTGTTTACCTGTTCTGTCGAATGTTAACATCTTGTTGGTAGGCTTACATGAAAACTGTGTCTATTTTCATGTTCAACTTCCACGTTTTGGTTGCCAAGTCAGATATGAACCGGTTTCAGAAGTAGATAATAAAATGAAAGTTAGGCTTTAGCTCTACAATAGCCCACGTAAGATGATAAGGTAGCCTACTTTTAGTAGGTTGGTTAGATACAGCAAATACACAACATTGTGTTCCTTTTAACTTATCATTGTGATATTATGAGTTGGTCTAACACTAACTTGCCATCCAACTTACCCAGAGCGGGCTGCTCGATCCACATAAATGCTCCATTAGGCTCTGGCACCTCACTGGATCACTTCCTTTTGTCGTAAGCAATGTCTAGGCTATCTCCGAATGTTTTATCCTCCTTTCTTCTTCCGCAAAAAGGGGAAACACACTCTCAACCGCACACACATACACACACATATATCTACGCCGACACATACAAGCTCATATAAAGTAGACTGCCCTCGAAAACGGACGACCACTTATTTGCGTTGGGTAATTGTGCCCCTACGCCGACACTCCTCCTTGCCTTCGATGCGTGTGACGTTGGAGTCTGCTTCTTTTCCCTCGCCGTGGACGACAGAAAAGTCATTCGGAGGTTGTCATTACATAGCAGGGTCCGCCCACTACCCGAGTTCATACAGTTGGTCGTTTACCATTCCTTTGTGGACACAGGAGCCTACATTCACAGTGGATTCATCAGGTGAACTAGTAGGCCTACCTTATATTTGGCATTGTTTCCCACAATTCCCACATATGCAATTAATTTCCCAAAAAAGGGGAAAGATACCTGTAGCCATATAGCCTGTCATCAGAAAAGAGCTTCAACAGACGGGATTGAACTCGACGGGGCAGGCCTATTACACGCATTTTATGTAGGCTAATACATGTAAATAATGTAAAATTAAATAACTGTCTCAAATTGACATTTTGTAAGAACGTGGTGTTAAGGATTAATGACCTTAATCCCTAAAGTAAGGAAATCCACTTGTTGCTTCCAAAAAAGTCTACTGTAGCTACTGTGCACAAATGTATAGAGTTCAATGAGTTGCTGGCTTTTGGTTATGCTTTTACAACAGCCCTATTATATGTAAACACAAATATAATTTAGCCTCTATAGTATTCCACTCAAGACTGATAAAGTGAACAGCACCCGCTTTAATTGTAAAGTGGTATTGTTATCATTATAATTTGGAAACATTGTTACTACCTTCTAATGTCAATAGGCTCACACTTGTGCAAGTTGTCTTAAAGCAGACACAATAGAAATGGACATATCTTAACACAAGCCTCCCGAAGTATACCGCTTTATACATTATTATAAATAATTATCATAACATCACAACATCAGAGGCTGCATTATTGTTGCATGTAAAGACGTGGAGAAATCCTTGCTTAAAGAGACCAGTTGCTTACGGCCAATTCCAAGGCAGAATTTAAGATCTTATGGTAGTATCTGCATGGGATAGTGGTTATGAGGGTATACAGTATATTGTAGTGGTCCACACTGGGGGCCAGCACAGTGGTATGTGTCTTATTTTCCACGTCCTTTCGTCCACAGCATTGAATCGATGCCTATAGTCTATTCTCAGGGCTTTCCTCCTGATAATGGAATGTTTTTTTGTGGCGCATTGGTTGCAGTCGCACCTGTCTTCCATGTTTGTATTCCCAGAGTGGCTCCCACCAGTTCAGAATTGTGACGAATATTGAACCAGAGTGACATACAAATCTGATATGACTGTTCAGACTGACCATGAGCAAAATAACTCTGATTTGGACCATCTTCAATCATCAAAGTTGTCTTGGCTCCATCAAAAACATCCAGTGGCAAAACCATCATTAAAAGTTTCGGACAACAGACAAAAGCGCTGATGAATGATGCACTCGATTACTGTGGTCAGTTTCTCATTTTACTTCAATATTTGTAAAATGGTTCAATTTATTAAGTACTTCAAATATCTATATAGAAATAAAACTTGTTTTGACTTGTAATTCACAAACCATGACTGTCAGACAATTAAACCATATGAAGCATGATGTCTATTATATGGAGATGCATACTATCAGTAAAGAGTGACTTTTGATGACAAAATGACATTTGACAATAAATATCAAGATTATGTAGATTATCAACGACAAGTGCTGTCTCCTCTAACATGAATGTATCTGTACCGGTAGACTCTAATGTTCTGCCTACACCACAGGTTAACTACAGTTCTGAAAAAAATTAAGGGACCTCGCCAAATGTTCCTTAAGTCAGCATCTCTACATGCAAAGGCACCATTCCACTGCTGTATCTGTTGAAGAACAACACAAGCACAACTCATTCTACTTAACGAGACACTGATTATGTGATCATCTGAACCTTATCTTATTTAATGAGGAAAAGTATAAAAAGCACTGCTGTGGTCATCACTATGAGTGAGTGAATCTGAAAGCTATACATTTGAAATATACAGCTCTGGAAAGAGACCACAGCTAAAAATGATCAGTGGTTCTGGTTTTAATGTGTATACCCACACAGCAGGAGACTCAAACGCGGATCCGCATTCGAATCGCCAAACCCGCGTGACTGTCACATTCGTTTTGATGCCGTAGGACGGATCAGCGCCGCCTCCGGCCGGCGAAGTAAATGCTGCTATCGAACAGCAGCTCCTGAGCGGACCCACATCTGATCCGGGGGCCGGACGCGCCTTTGAGGACCGTTTTGGCTCCGCCAAGAGTATCAGGATCGGATCCACGAACGCGGACGCGCCTTAACGGCTGTAACGGCCGTGGCTACATATCAGAGCCCATATCAGTGGAATTTTTATTTGCCGCCTCTCATTGCTTCCAGATTTTCTTTGAAGTAGCCTATACCATTGAGCTGAGCCCTCTTAAGTAAGTGTATTGATTTATTGATATATTGCGAGATTCACAGTAAACATTTTCCTTTGTGTTTTTTTTTAATCATCATGTATATTAATGCTGTGTAAATAATATTGTTTGATATTGTATCATACCATTTATGCATCAGACTATTAGCTGATGTGATGATCATGTGAGGCTGAAGCTATTTGATTTAAAATGGGATAGCAATTATTTAAAATGGGATAGCAATTTCGGCAGAATATGTTATGGTAGAGTGATTAAAAAAAACACATTGTTATTAGGTCTGGTCTGTTTTAATGAGTTACTCATATGTAGCCTATGGTAGCGGCATGTAGCTGCTAGGTGCGATTGCAACATTTTGCAAGTTATTGCTAGTGAATGTGTTAATGTTCACGTTTGCAATGCAAACTATACATCAAGCTGATAATTTCGCTTGTACTGGTTTTTCGGTCAATAAAGTAGGGTGAATATTAGTCAATGAGCTTGTATGCTATGGTAGTAGTAGTTAGGCTACAATTTTAGCGTATTCACTCGAGGGAATTAGCATTATAATCTAGATGCATCTGGCGGCGATTTAATGCGCCCCGCATTGCGTGTCTTTCAAGCGAGATGGACAGCAGATTACTTAGGGGCCGATCACACAGGAGGGTCCAGGGTCTACACTTATACATTATTATTGTGGTGGTGACTTGTTTAATTCGTTGCATATTATATATTAGTTTTAGTTTACTATTGTCACATGGTATAGGATAAGCCTGTGGCTAGTTAACTTGGGGGCTAAGAGGTTGGTAATGACTAGCATTGTAATGTATTGATATTTATGTATGCTATTGTTATTTATTGTAGGTTAGGATTCTCAGTGCCTTGTCAACTGCTGTCTTCCAGGTGTGTCATTGTTTCGTTTATATTCCTATTTGTTTGTACACTCATTTTGTTTAGTTAGCTTGTCATGCTAGGTTTCGCTAGCATTTATGGTATGGTTTTGGTGTGGGGCTAGGCTACTCCCCTAGCCTTGTGTAACGGAAGTTCGCGAGTTTTCGTGAAGGACTTTTTGAGGGCAGACTGTTAAGTTTGTATTTGCTGTTCGTGGCCTGTGTGGTTGTATGCCCTGTCTCTTAATTCTAAGGAAGAGGGTAGGATTCTCACTGCCTTGTCAACTGCTGTCTTCCAGAACAATAAATATTCAAAACAGAGTCGTGTGTCCGCTTGCCAGCACAACACAACGCAGAGTGAACAAGCCACCGGTTACACTTGGGACAGGACCCGCCTAATGTGTTGTAACCATGTGAGTTATCTAGTGTAGTGTTGATTTGGGAATGTTTTATGTGTAAGTCGTCTTTTTTTGTTTTCATAAACATACAATCTGTCTGTTTGATTACAGGTGCAGTCAGAAAAAACGCTCTGACACGGTCCGCTACGGAGGCTGAGGTCACGCGACACATTATAAGGTGGTTCAATCTGACTGGGGATCGGGCCACGAGAAGACGTGCCGTGCCGTCCGCACTTGAGTCCCCACACACGGAATAGCCTATTAAATCGAATCGCCTGACTAAATCAACTGTTGAATAAACTTTTTTATTGCACTTCTCGTCATTCATCAGTTATTCATTTTATGATAGTTAAGCTGTGCTTATGGACAGATATAATGCAAATTGTAGAAACAGGGCAAAGTAGAATAAGGAGACAACTTAGACTGTTTGTGGCGCAGCATTTCATTGAAGTTGAATAGGCAAGCTATTTGATGTCTGCAACATCCTAGGCCTATTATTATTATTATTACTATTATTATTATTATTATATAGCACTAAATATAGGCTATTTCGATGCTGTTTGAAGATGAGGGTATAATATAAACAAATATTCCTACTTTCATTATCTACATTAGGCTACAGGGTTCTCTAGGAATAGGTTTTGACATAATCTCACAATGAATGTAGGCTAGGCTACTAAACAAAAGAATATGTACAATATACCTCCACCTCCGCGGAGGTAATAAGGTGTTAAGCGCGGATGCGGATCGGATTCAGTGCAGTGCCACCACGGGTCCGCGAGGTATGCACGGATGCGGACCGGATACAGTGCGGAGCCACGGCGGGTCCGCGAGGTATGCACGGATGCGGACCGAATTCAGTGCGGAGCCACGGCGGGTCCTCGAGGTAAGCACGGATGCGGACCGGATACAGTGCGGAGCCAATGCGGGCTCCACTACCGCCTCCGTACCGGATCTGTTAGACTGTGCAAGTGGACCCCGATACGGGTCTGTTTCGCGGGTCCGTTGCGGAACCCGCGACACCTCCGCGGCGGATCCGCTGCGGTGTCCTTTTGCTGTGTGGGTAGGTATATGTGTTTAAGTAAAATGATTTGAGTAAACATTTTCATTCTATTCTATAAACTACTGACAATATTTCTCCCAAATTCCAAACAAATTGGGAAAAGAAGGGTTCAGGTCTTGCTTTACTGGCAGAGGGATACAGAGAGCGGCAGGTTGCTTCCATGCTTAACATTTCAAAGATGGCGGTTTATAAGAACAAGGTAAAGCAGCGGACATCGGGGATTGCTGACTCATTCAGTTGTCGCTCAACAACCGTAGCATGACATCAAGTGACCTACAAAAAGAATGGCAAGCGGCAACTGCAGGTTGAACTGCGTATCAAGTACGATTTCAAACAGGCTCCTAAGGGAAAGCCTGAAATTGTGCAAAGCCAGAAAAAAACTATTTTCCAATGAAAGTGGAGGATGAGACAGGTTGAGGTTTGTGAAAGACTAAGGGCCATCGAGGACTGCCGTAAAGTCATCTTCTCTGATGTCTCCGGCTTTCAGCCTTGCCCGTCAGCTGGTTAGATAAAGACCGGGAAAGGCCTTCAACCCAGTGTCTCGCACCCACTGTGGAATTTGTGGAGGATCGGTGATGAACTGGGGGTGTTTGAGCAAGGCAGCAATCGGGTAGATTTGTCTTTGTGAAGGACGTATAAATCAAGCCACATACAAGGTTATTCTAGGAGAGAACTTAACAGCAATTTGAGAGATTGGTGGAGGGGATGCCAAGAGTCGGCTGTGATTGAAAATTAGGGTTATTCCACCAAAGATTTTTGAACTCTTTCTAAGTTAAAACATTGATATTGTGTTTGAAAATGAATGTTAACTTTTCTTTGCATTAAACGAGGTCTGAAAACGAAGCATCTTGTTATTTTGACCTCTTCTCATTTTCTGCAAATACATATTCTAAATGACAATATTTTTGGAATATATGCCAATTATATATAATTATATATATAGGAAAACCAGAGAAACTGACATTTTTGTTATGGTCTTTAATTTTTTCCAGAGCTGTGTATTTACAGTTTATAGGTTTCAGATTGACTCATTCATAAAGTGAAAGATAAAAGAAAAAGTAAAAGGCTATGTGAAACAAAACAAGAAGATTGCCATTAGTACCTAAGCATGTGGACCTTGTATTTACTAACTGATCCCTTTCCATTAGTAACTGTACTACTTTCAGGACGTTGCATGAATAAACCTCTTCTTTTTTTTCAATGGACGATTATATACAGAAAATCATAATAACAATAAACCTAAACATACTTGGCATATCTGAAGTGTCTTGTTTGCGTCTTAACATGGAGGTTACTGTGAAAGGTAAAGAGAAATCTCTATTTCAGGGGCGGTGGTGGTCGTAGTGGTTAGGGATTGAGGTTCCAAATAGAACTCTGGAATATGGTGAGTTTTAATTCTGAGCAAGGCAATTTACCCTTGGATTGCTATCCGTGCAATTAGTTCACTCTAAATCGCTCTGGATAAGGACATGTACTAAATGATAAATATTGCAATAGTAGTAATTTCCAGGGCTCTGCACAACTGGGGACAGATAAAGGTGCAGTGCTTTGGTAACCTTGAGAGTGTTTACAAGCTGCAGGTTTTTCTACAATCTTTACACGCCCTCTGGGGGCCACCGTGGATACTGGACTTGAGAAGTTAATTGGTCCACTAGCTGTCTGTAATGGGAAGCGTGTCAGTTCTGGTCAATTACAAACTAGTCTGTTTGTTTAAATTGACTTTGATTACACTGCATTGTCCTTTCAGGTCGATGTTATCTCACCACAGGTCAAAACAATTCAAAATGGCCATTTTAGCTGATAAGCAATGTTTTTTTCAGTTTCATTATCATTCTGCCCACCACATTAAGTTTTCCTTGTACTGCAAAGTTAAAGATGTCACACCATTTGCAATAGAACAGTATTTTATTAGAGTACAACTCGGTATTTTGTGTAACTATTTCTGGTCTTTACAATAATCTCATGAGTATGGACGCACATAACACACTGTATATAAAAATGAAATGGGAAACTGAGCGCACAAGAAACATGGGAGGAAATTTGTTCAGAGGCACATTGGGTTACCTGATCTAACAGTTCGAGAGAATTTTGGGACACCAAATATAACAGGGAGGAGTGTAACATCAGCCACCACTGGCTGTTGGAGGAATTGTGGGGAAACACAATTTTCATCCACACCTTCTGGTCCTGTCAGAAACTGAAGAAATACTGGGATGATATCTACTTAGCCCTGTATGATATTTTTAAAATACAAATACCACAGGATCCATTAACTGCTTTTTTGGGAGTTGTCCCTGAGGGTTTTGAATGCAGAGACAATCTCTATCTTTTGCAAATTATCCTGGCGGCAGCAACAAAATAAACCACTGTCAATTGGCTGAAGCCTACCATCCCAACATGCCATACCCCCCCCCCCTTTCTTGTTATCCCAGAATTTGTATTTATTTATTTTCTTTTGTTTTATATGTATTGATATATGTGTGCTGAGGAGTTTTCCTTTTTCAGTGGCTGTCATGGATGTTAATGTAACTATAACTATTTTATTTGGATTGTCTTGTGTTAACTGTCTTGGATCAATAAACAATAAGTAAAAAAAAAAAAAATGTAGCACCATCAATGGCATTGGCACCATTTGTGACCAGTTTGCATGGTAGTATTTGATTTAAAGCCATTTGCTGTTTGAGGAGTGTGTCACAGGTAAATGAAGTGACAACAAACGGCCTGTGCTTGTTTACATCTGTATCTCTAGGTTTAAGCATTAGTAAACAAAAAATCTCGTCCAATAGACATATCATGGGAATATATATATATAAAAATACATGTATAACATATCATAATGAAAATATAACCTAAACTGAACATTAAGACTTCTGAGAAGGCCTATCAACGTTTTTTGTTCAAGTACAATTTTCAAGGTTTTCACATGATAATCAATGAATAAATGATGTTCAGAAGTATTCTTATCAAAGGTTAAAGACAATTAGTTGATTAATAAAGCACTGACCACAAGGGGGAGTATTTTACAAAGTTTCAGTGACATTGTATAGGGAGACAGAAGTCAAACTCCCCCGTGCAATATAAGCTGTGTTGACGTAAAGTTAACCAGCTGTTTCACATATTTTAGAGGGAGTGTGGCATAACCGCAACACTCTGTGAATGATTAGTCCGCCTGTGGGAAGAGCAAAACACCTCTTCCATACTGGGACAGAATTTTGTCTTTGTCTTGAAGTTTCACTCTACAGCGCACCGGAGTTCTTCCAATTTACTGACGCGCCGGATTTCTATGCAGTTCAATAGAGAACCGTGACTGATGTAAATTCTCACTCAGAGACATCCTCCGAGGTAGTGTAACGTAACACTCAGGTAGGCTACGTCATTACCAAATATGAGGCGTGGAATGTCAAGTTTTCAGGGTTTTGAAAATACACGAGCACCCGTGCATGTCAATGGCAGATTTGATAGTAAGCTTCAGGAGTGGAGCACTCAGATTATAAAGTATATCGTTTCCTAGTGTAACGACGTGATGTGCACACAGCATCACAGTGTATCCTCATGAAATGTAGGAATGCGTTAGGTTAGCAGAACTCTTTTCAGTCGCAACAAGGTGTTACCTACCAGCGAGAAAGTAGCGGCACCTTCGTGGGGAGAAGGCCACTCCGATCCAAAGCATGACCTCAGAGGGACGAATCTTGGGAGCATCCAAGGCAGCGGTTGTTTCACCTGTGAGCCTTCGCAAACTCAGTTTTGGGAAGATTGGAAGAAATCAAAGCAGTGGATCAATACAGTGAGTAATGCGTTTCCACATCGTGTATAGTCTAAGCTTTTTAAATCAAAAAATTACTCTTGAGGACTCACAATGAAATCAATTTGAAGATTTTAGTGTAATCTGGGATCTTTCCAAATATGCCCACCGATGCTTTTGATCAGTTTTAACTTTTTGATTTTTTTTAAGCAATACAAGTTCTTAAAAACGAAACGTAGTTGAACATGTTCTATAAATGTGATAGAGAAAGTTTCATCACCCACCTGAACTTGGACTGATCTGGTACAGTCACTCATAGAACATTGCAAAGACTTTTTTTTAGTGAAAATTGTGATGTTATGAGAAATGCATTTTCACTTGTAACTACAAAGACTCCACATATAGGAAATGGGAAATCTTTAGGAAGGATTTTTCGCAGGATCTCCACTGAGCTTGATAACAATGTCTGATCTCAACAAGCTGTTACAATTACCTCTCTAATCACAGATTGCTGGTTCAAACTAGCAGCATCTAGTGGACACCTGACCCAGTCCTTAAGAATTCTCACGCTAAGTCAAAGTCTCTTGGAAAGGAAACAAAATTATATGTAATATACATGTTGGAATTACTTTTTGATGCCATTGTATTATGACCATGCAGGGCAGTCATAAAGTGTCTGTCAGATTTTTTTTTCACTCTTCTTCTTCTGTACTTTTTTTCAACGATATCATAGGTCTGCTAAAATTTTTCCAATCCACACAGAACTTGGTGTGGTTGTAGCTCACCTATGGACTATGAGATTTGTGTCCCTAGGTGTGCATTTCTCTTTGTGCTAGCGCCCCCTGTAGTGTGGTAGGGTTAAAGCACTTTTTGAGCAATAGCTCGAAAACCGTAAAAAAAATGGCTACCAATACCATTTCAGTTGCCAATACCTGTGTGAATGGCCAAACTTAATGCGATTTTGTAGCCTGGATACCAGTCCGAACCCCGCCCAAAACATTTTTGGTCTGGAAGTTCGGTCTGGCACTGCTCTGTTGGGGAGAAATTATCACAGATCCGAAACGGATCTAGCCAATCAAATTGTCAGGGCGGGCTTTATATGATGATGGACAGATGGCTTGAGTTGAATTAACGGTAGATTCAAAATCGTACCAAGATGGTGGTGAGCATGCATATCTCACAGATATTGACAGCACATTCATTTTGAAAGAGGAACAGAGAAACGCGATTAAGGCATTTGACGATCGGAAAGATGTTTTTGCCGTCCTTCCTACGGGATCCGGTAACAGTTTAATGTATCAGATGGTCATACTATGTTGCTCTGATTGGTTGTAGGTATCCAATTGAGCAAAGAGGCATTTTCTTTCCTGGTTTGTTGAAACACGCCCCATAATCACAGCTCAATGGAGCAGTATCAGACTCATATTCTGACTAGAATTATGAGTATGACATCGTCAGGCTAGCGATTTTGTACACTCATTCATAATGGCATAAAGAAGCTTTTTACCCAACAAATCAGACATAATGTGACATGACACTACAACAAGGTGCATGCTTTCCTCTGTTCCTCTCACATGGTTTGGTCTTTTTTCTAAATTAAATTTGTCTTTAGATCCTTACGTCACATTTAGAGAATTCAGATGGTCATAGTTACATGGTCAAATTATTCAACCTTTCACTACTTGGGGCAGTTTACACAATCTGCTTGGACCCCAATGATCGCTGCTTTCGGCTGTATTTAAGCTATTATTATAAAAGTGTATACCCATGTCTGTTATACGTGTCAATACTCTACATTTAGTATGTTTTAAAACATATTCTTGCCTTCAACTAATAATCCTATTTTTTATGCATATTTTATAAAACTATTAATAAATACAAAGTACAGCTATGCAATGAAGCTCATATTGTTTCTTGTGTATACTTGCAAATTTCACCAAATGCATATATTTAGCACAAAATATTCTGTATCTTTTATTAAGTCACTTAACACTAATCCTCATATTCACTAGACAGGTTGCAAAACCACAGAGCGTAACTCACAGGTACTGCTTCACACCCTATCAGTGTACAGCTGCAACATCCACAAACTATAGTTCCTTACATTTTATCTCAGAATAAAATATACAGCAAACATTTTTGTCTATTAGTGCCAGAAACATAAACATTCAAAATATCTCACTTTTCTTAGAACAGAAAATAATGGATTGGATTTTAGTTTTAGGAGTCAATATTACAGACGATACGATCATGGATTCCAGAATGTTAAAGGGGAATCTAGAAATCAGGCAAGCTATGATACATTCATAAAATAACAGTGTCATTTATAATTGTTGTATTAAAACTTTCCCGGTTCAGTTGATAAGATATATAGACAGATAAGATAAGATAGTTAATAAGTCTACACCATCACAATAAAACATTTTTGTGGTTGATGAAGGGGGCAACATAACCATATTCCAACCCTCAAACCTGTCTGGCTGTTTAACTTGTTGCAGTCTTGTAACAGCCACAGTAGAACATTATAATCTCCGACCTCATTGTTTAAGATTGCCGACCCATGGGCTAGCTAGTAAATTCTATTCTACTTTAGAGTTAAAAGTGTCAAGGCAGTGTGTGTGTACTGGTTTGTTCACCATTTTCATGACAATATACAGAATAAAAGAGGAACTTAGAAAAGCATTCATGAATTTTCACTTTGAAGGGGAAAGAGTTTTAACTAATTCAGTGACACAAGAATGAAGGGGGTTTAAGAAAAGAAAAAAGGGCTCTTGTCCCTCTGAGCTAAGTGGTAAGAAGATTACTGGATTGTTCAGAAATAATCTTGAGTTTATTCTTTGATTTATTTAGAGAGCGAGCACAGCAAGGCACAAAAGCGCACATGTTTTAAAAAGTACTGTCTCAGTTTTATTACTTCATTAAAAAAAGTTCCAGTCGCATTGTCTTCCTTTTTAAAAGACTCAGGCTTTAGTTGCAGTTCTGCTAGAAGTAGCGTGAGGCGAGGCAAGCCGTGTGGAATACTTTGTGTGTGTGGGGGTGAGTCGGCTGGCATTACTGTCAGTGGGACCGGCTCAATTAGCATCAGAGGGCTCCCCCCTTTCAGCCACCCAGCCACCCACACTCCCTGTCTCAGCAGGTCCAGCTCCTGCAGCAGCAGATCAGGGGAGAACACGGGTCAGCGGCAGCCGGCCAAGAGCAGGATCCGCCAGCACCGCCACCGCCTGTCGGCCGTGTTCAGCCGTAGCGTCTCCACGTTGGTCCGGGGGGACAGCATGGCCGCTGCGGCCGGGGAGGAGAACCTGGTGGCCGAGGACCCTTCTGAGCTGTCCAATCACGTGACGGCGCCGGGCATTCTGAAGATTTTTGGCAATGAGATTTGCGAGGGGGCCAACTATAAAAGCGTGCTGGCCACGACCCACTCCAGTGCCAGGGAGCTGGTCAAAGAGGCACTCGAGAGGTGAGACCCATTGCTGGATCATGAATTTGTTTTCACATTTCAGTGGAATGCATTTCTCTACCATGTTCCCTCAGCATGTGTTTGTTACAGTTGAGTTTTTTCAGCACTGAGATGATATACTGAACTCACAATGTAGCTATTAGATGTAGGGGAAACCATTCCCTGACTGTCTTTCAATTGAACACAAACCAAATTGTTTCAAATGTCCAGAAAAAAAAGCCATGAGATTTATTCTTGGATGGCGTTTAATAGAATTCTGGTGGAAAGAAAAACAACAGAGGAACAACCACCGTGCTCCGGACAGAGACTTTAAATGTATTTGGGCACAAGCCTCAATGTGATGCTGAAATGGTGAAAATTCCAGCATAACTATGAGAAATTCCTCTGGGATAGCTAACCATACTGGCAGAAACCATACATCCCAGACTCGGGATTCTTCCCTTCTTTTCAGGCCATGTGACCAGATATAAAATAGGAATGGTCTGACAATTTTTTTTCCCTTTGGTAAGCAGGCAACAGAGGAAATCATATCAGACTGGATTTATAGGGGCTGCCTTTGTTTTTTTAATAGCCTGTATTATTCACTATATGAAAGACTCCAGAGAGAGACTAGCACATTCGGGCACATAATATCCAGGCCTCGCCATTGTTTATGTATTTATAAGTTGTTGACTGACTGGGTGGGTTTGATTTGTTGTGTCTTGACTTGATATATGAAGTGAAAAACTTCAAAAAGAATTTCCAGGAAAATGGTAGAATGCTGGTTCTGAACACAAGGAAGAGGATTTTGTAACTGCAATGAGTAATGCATGCCTTTCTGAGAAATACCAGCTGACAATTCTATATCTGAATATAATAGCTTTACTTGCCAGTGAATGAAACAATATGATCAAGTACAGCTGTTCCCACTCAAGTTTTATGTGAATGCTTTATTCAAGCCAATACCTTATTTTAGCAGTTCATGTCTTGTATTAGAAATAGGTTTGCTAATTGAGCACAACTGAGTCAACACTACCCCATTTTATGCTCTCATCACTTAGATACTGTCTGAGCAAGGAGGACGCTGATGCATACGTGCTCTGTGACGTGATTGGCTGCGTTGGGAACCATCAGTGGAGAGCAGAGTGCCTTCGAGTCGTAGGTGACAATGAGAAGCCGCTTCTGCTGCAGTCGTTATGGAAACCCAAGGAAGGCTACGCGCGGCGCTTTGAGATCCAGAAGCGCGCCAGTGTGGAGGAGAGAACTTCCAAAGAGAAGGACACTGTCACCGCAGGTAAGATAAGATGAATGGAAACGCCACCACCACCAACAACAACAACAACAACAACAACAATAAACAACAACATTTCTTGAAGCCCTCTGAGTGCAAGACATGCTTCATGCTTGCTGCCTTCTGAGCTCACACAATATTTATTTATTGACGATAGGTTCTTAAGTTTACATAAGCATTGAACAAGATATCTTGTTTTTTTTCATGTCAACCAACCAACCTGCCTCTGATGGTTAGTCTTCCCAGCATTGTTTACTCCCTGCTCACTGTTGTCCTCATGCCCCTGTTGACTTTGGCACTGCTTGACCGCCTCTTAAGGAAAAACTCACTTACAGTTTCCTCCAGTGCTCTGTGTTGCATATGGGTCAACAGGGTAGAGCAAGCCTCAAGCTAAAATGAATTTTGTGGCTTGAAACATGGTCACTGTTATTAAAGTCTGCACTTCAGACAAGAGGCATTCAAAACCAAAAGGGCTGGATGTTACAACACAATTACATGTCCAGCTCTGCCTGCTGGAAATGTTCAGTGTTTTTTTTCCTTCTCTTGTCTTGAGGCCTCAATGCCCAGGCTCGTAAGCTGCAGAAGACCCGCTCACGGGGTAAGTCCGTCTTCCTGGAGATGACGAGGCACCGGAGCCAGACGGACAGTGCCATGGGGCTGTGGAGGAGCCGGAGCGAGGCCAACATCGTGGCAGAGGACCCCAGGCTCGAGAGCGGCCCCAACAGCCCTGGGTTCGAAGCATCCCCGGGGGAGAGCAGCCCGTTGCAGGGTGCTGGTGCTGGGGTGGAGGCCTACAAAGCCGCCTACTGTCCCGGTCACGAGCGCGAGGAGACGGAGAGCAGTGACGACAACGGTACACAGTACTCCATTCACCCGCCTTTCGACTTCCCATACTTCCTACTTCTACAGGGTTACAGCCCCAGACAGGTAAGGACAGACCTGCTCTATACCTTTACCTCTCTGTCTTTCTCTCCCTCCCTTCATCCATTATTTCCTTGAGCTCTCTCACTCTCTCTCTCTCTCTCTCTCTCTCTCTCGCTCGCTCTCCTTCTCTGCCTCCTCCTTGACTGTCACTTTCAGTACCAACAAACAATAGTGCTTCTGATGGTTTGGAATTTCTGGTGTGAAGATTTTTATCAATGCTCCATATTGTGACAATGGCAACACTCAGATAACCGGGGGGAAAAAGATGGACTGCTGGTTTTCAAAGCTGCCATATGGCCGTGAGTGATAACATTTCGCTCCTATCTGGGCTCACGGCAGTCTAAGCCAGGCTTTAAACTCCACTTATCGCAAAACATCCGAGTCGAGATGGATACAGTCCGCTAAATTCATGTAATATCCAGATTTGTTCCTGTTAGACAGGCAAAAGCTGTAGAATTTAAATACTTTTGCAGTTAAGGAGACAACATAGGTTGTTATTACTTCTTCAATTCTATTTAATTTCTATAAAAATCACCAAATAGTATCACCAATTCTTTTGTAGTATGCCGTGTACATGGTAGTGAGTCCAGAAAAGACTCTCTTACAGTATGTGCACATCATCCTGATCCTATTTGAAACAGAGAGAGAGAGAGAGAGAATGTGAGGTGGGTGGGGGTGGTTCAAATCTCCTGAAAATGCCCATGTGTGCAGAAATAAGCTGGGTAAAAACACAGTCCAGGAAGTGGTGTGTCCAGGGCACCCCACTCAGAGGGTGGGCTTGTTTCCTGGCAGATTAGCACTGACCAATGAGTGATCAGCAGCATACACACACGCACACACACACACACTCACCCACGCAAACACACACGCGCGCATACACACCCACACACACTCACCCAAACACACGCGCACACACATGCACACACGCACACACACACATACACACACCATGAGCCATGACTTGCCTGACCTGGAATACCACTGACGGAACACATTTGTTAACCTCCAGATTTTTTTATTTGACCAAAAAAGTTATATATTTAACAAGAATGATCTAGAAGAGCTGTATTGTTTAATATTGAACAGACATGCTTTTGTATTTAAAAAAATAAAAAATAAAAATAGTACCAAGCATGTCGCTCTCATTACAGTACTATGAGGTAGACCTCCACAAACACATATTGTATGCCATCATATTTCAAAATGGGAAGAGACAGAAAACAGCAAAGCTTAAAAATAATATGCACCAGTCACTCAAGCATATCAACACATTCCTGTAACCTTAACTAAATTACTGTTTCATCAGTCTTCATGATGAACGTGATATTATTGTTGGAGGTCGTCCTGTCATCTGTTGATTCATCTGACCCACCGGGTCCACCCTATAAGGTTATCCCAGGGAGCACCACATGTGGGCTTAAATTTTTTCGAATGACTAATAAAAAATTGGCCGGAGTCTTGTTGACCTTATGGTGCTGGCACACCCCTGTAGGGGTACACGCTTCAGTCTCTGGGACTAATTTAACAGAAGCTAACGGCTAACAACTTCCCATAGTAGATACAATGGAAAGGAGGGGAACTCCAGGCCTTAACAAAGGAATTTGGTTCCTCCCCGGAGGTTCCAGACTGATCTCTGGGTACTGCTCAGGTTCCTGTGGACCGGCCCACAGAATCTCCTGCGGGGATGCCAGTGCTGGCTCTCTGCACAGTGCCTTGTGTGAACACGCCTGTTGTAAACGGCAGTAGACACATACCAGCATGCCCTGTGAAATTAAACCTGGACCGTGACATGTGTAACCTGGATACGTCCATGCAGGAACAATGTTTGGCGCTTTCTCAATCCTTGTGCCCGCTTGCATTTTTGGAGCATGTAAGCTAGATCTCAAGTGAACGGCACTTCAAAACTTTGCGCCCGGGTTTCTCCGAACACTGATTCCATTCAGCTGGTTCCAGACAGGCACCTCAGCACTGCGTTGAAATAATAATCAGGAACAGTCGTGAGTGGCTGTCTCTGTTATTTAGCGTCGTCGGTCCTCTGAATCAGTCATGGATCAATGTCCGGGTAGCCTAATATCTTAAACTGTTTAGAAATGATTAAACTTTTAAATCCAGTGAAATAAATGTCTGCTGTTTAACCGGTTCAATCTTTTTCACATTGTCCAAATTGTTTCTCCGCCCAGGACTTTATCATTTATCCGATTAACGGGGAAAGAACTGTATTCGGCCTCAGTACCAAACTAGCTATTGGTGAGAAGGAGTCGCCGACAGTAGACGTTTTACTCTGGGCCCCAGACATCAAGCCTCAGCACTGCGGCATCCATCACATGAGGCCTGAATCCTCACACCAGGAGAGCGACAAAGGGGCTTACGCTACCTCCCTAAAGCCCTCCCAGGGAGCGCTGGTCAAGAGGAACGGCATTAGCATAACTCAGGAAACCTTACTGCACAACGGAGACCTCCTAGGCCTGGGCGAGTACTACCTTTTCATGTTCAAAGATCCCACAGCTTCCGAGAGCCTGCCCTACTCTGAACTGATCCCGGTACAGATGCCCGGGTCTCCGCTAGCAGAGCCCCTCTGCAACAGCTGTGTCTCGTCTGGGACGATCACCTCCAGAGTCCGTCTCCTTCCATGCCTGATGAGCGCTGAGGACCAGGAGCTCTCCTTAGTCTACGACCCAGAGCAAGAGGAGAGCATTCTGAGGGAGATTTTCACCACTGTGGCGGCCCAACGTGGTGGAGAGCCCAAACTGACGCCGGCCCTCCTACTGTGCCTCTGTCTCCAGCGGTCGGCCGTGCACTTCAACACAGCCACCCTCCGAAAACTACTGCTACGCATCGCCAGTGAGGTCCAGACAACAGTATGGGTAGGTGTAAGCTTCTACTCCCCCCCCTCAACACACACACACACACTCTTAGTATTGTTTCATAGATATAGGCATTCATGGTCAACTAAGGCTAGTCTGTTATTATTTAGTTATTATTTATGTCAATCTTCTTTCTTTTAACCATAATCCTCTCATTTGCCTCATTACAGCAATGTGCAAAGGAGCTTGCTGCCATCCAGCCAGAAATGTGAGACACAGAGATCATTATCTCTCCTAGTTGTTAGGGATTTTTCTATTTCTATATTTTTGCAGCTTTCATTTGTTTCGTATTGACCTTAAGAAGCACTACTGAATTAATATACAACAACAGATTGAACCAACGAAAAACCCGTCTTCTGGACCTGTTGTTTCAGGGCCAGTGGTGGCTGTCAAAACCTAGAAGAGCTGCAGCCACTGACCATTGACAAACTGGTCCCAGGTCTGCAGCCACTGGTCCTGTGGATGGCAAACTCGATCGAGCTGCTCCATTTCATCCAACAGGAAGTGCCTCGGCTCCTGCATGGCCTGACACCGGACGAGGAGCTGGATTATAGCAGGGAGGAAGGACACGACGAGGAGCATATTGGTGAAGCCTTGCAAATCCTTTCCATTAGAGTTACTGTTGTGAAGACCTGTCCAGTATGCCTCATGTTACATGTTTTTGTCTGGATGTACAGTGTATGTGTAGAATGTTTATTTGCTGTGGGTTATTTCAAATTGAATGTATGCTTTTCCATAGAACAACGTTATCAACACTGAATTCTGAATTCCAAATATGTTCACCAATACCTTAATTTAACCTTGTGCCAAATTTCTTATCCACAAATGTTCTCTATTTGAAATACATTTGAAAACATTCTGCTATGCTGTGAGGGGATGTTAAATTACGGATGAAGGTCATTAATATGAATGTCTGTGTCTGCTCGGTTTGGTTGTGATGATACAGCCCTGCTGGAGATGCATCTGTCTGCTGTGCGTCCAGCCAGCGAGGAGGCGATGACGGTCCTTGAGGAGGTCATTATGTTTACGTTCCAGCAGTGTGTGTATTACATCACCAAGGTCAGTCTGACAATTCACCCACAATCCAGTTTCTTCAAACAGGGATTTATAAGCACTGTTAGATATACATGTTCCTCGTTCGGGACTTGTATTATATGAATGCTAAGTTTCATTGATCCTTTTTTTCCTATGTACAAGAATATTTGCCGTAGAAGTAGAGTCCGACTGGTTTCTGGTGTGGATCCCACCCAGTGCGAGGCTATCGCTGTCCAGACGCTGTCCAGACGCTGTCCAGGCAGTCTCTCTGACGTTAAAGACGAGGGACAGGGGTTTCGGTTGCGAGACATATGGTCTCGCCGAGCCGAACATAACTAAATATAAGACTAGCCAAAGGAAACTCAGATCTTTCTCAGCGACCAAGTTGTTCTGATGTGGCTCCTGATGAGTGTGGAGTTCTGTCTCAATGTGCTCCCGGGCTCCCTAGGCAGTGGACCCACTAGGAAATCTACCATTTTAATGGCTGTCCCATTTCCAAAGGCGTCTTAGTACACTAAAAACTGTGCTCCCTTTAAAAAGTCCCACAATGAACTCTGTTTATGCAGTGAGCATTAACTGTTCAAAAACAGCGGAGATAAGATATAATAAATGGTATCACACACCACAAGAGTTTTATCTGGTACAAAACACAGTGTTCTGTTAACCAATATACACTTACCAATATACATATACAGAGGTGTCAGGTAAAGAAAAATTATTGTTAACTCTGTTACACACGCTTTTGATGAAATTGCAAAGAATTCAGCAAACCTGAATACAATCGTGGGTGAAAACAACGGGAACAATGCACTCAGTCAGTACACATGAGGGGTTAATTGGGATTGGCCCAAGCAGTAGCACAATCCTGGTGGCGATGATAACAACACTCGCGCCAGGAGGGGATGGAGATAGTGACGCAGACCTGTACCCGGTGTCCATATTGGATATTAGCCATATGTTCAGATCTGTCTTTGTTCAGATGGGGGCATTCTTGTCTGTTTCCTGCCCAGGAAGGAAGTGGATTTGGAAAGAGAGGCATCTCTGTCTGGTCCCTAGTGGTAGTGGGTCAGTGTCACCGTCAGGCACTGCCGGTGGAAAGTTAACTGGCCTAAATCACATTTAATTAGGGCCTGCTGGACACACACACACACAATGATTCAAACACAATCCCTAACTGGTTATTCCCAACTAGATATTTCTGCCAATGTTTCTGGTGGTATGGTGGTCTCACTCAAGTGAGTCATGTAGCGTGTTTAGAACACTGGATATTCATCAGCACTAGAGACCACTCCGTGCGGAATAGGCCAGTGAACTCAGCATCAGCCCAGAGCCCAACGCTGTTCAAACCCATAGAAATCACAGCCCAGAACCAGATCTTAAACATTTCAGAAAAACTGGCTGCACTCCCTTTAATATGACAGTTTTTTTTGTCTTTTTAGGTGCTAAGCTTGTAGTAAGTTCTGTTGAATGTGAAAGTGACAAGGCCAAACTTTTATTTTACACTATAGGTTTAAAAAAAAAAGTAAGTTATTTTTGCCAGAATGAACACACTGGCTCAGTGTGTGGTCTGAATTTGGTAATATTGGTCACAGAAACACACAAGATGAGGACTCATAAGGAGTTAAAAGTTGATTCGTCAGCCTTAGGATGTATTTCCTAATGAATGAACTGTTGTTCATTCTCTTTGAAGAGTAATCAAGAGTACTTTCTCTTTTGACTATGGGAAATAAGCATTATGAATTCTAATCACATCACTCCTGTGGTGTAATTCACAATGGATTTCAAACACGCTCATTTTGCTCTGCAGATTCTGCATCTGCTATTGCACAAAATCCCACCTCCCATTCATTTCCTCCGGTGGGGAAAAACTGCCTAGGTGGATATTATGAAATCAGGCCATTGAGTGATTCAGTTTCACTGCGGTAGAATGGGCGGCAGTGGCAGCGGTATTATGTTGTGGTTCTGCAATGGGTTTTGGTAGTTGTGGTTTCGTGCCGTGTCTGTACTGCCGTCTGTTTTCAATACTCCTCAAGTAAATGGTTGCATTGTCTGACAGCTGGCCATGAGAAAACCACCACTTTAATAGCTGGATGTAAGACCCTGTGTATAAATCCATCGGGCGAGTATTTAGGTTTGTTCATTCAGAGCTCCCCCGACAATCCATTCAACTGTGTGAGGGGATGTCTTTTGCCAGTCATGATTCATTCGCCTTGTCAGATCGCACCTTCTTCTAAGATGATTTACTGCTTAAGGATTTGCTTTGAGAGTAATTCTTCTGAAGTTAGCAAATTCATATTAGCTGTTTAACTAGAAGTGAAAAAATATTTGCTTAAGACCTCAGTGCTTACCATACACAGACACTTACGTTAACATACAGGTTTACATATTAAGTTAGAGATAAGTGATATCAGGATTCAGCCCCAAAATAATATTTGGACTTCTTAATAACCATATTTGGCTTACATGGTCTACTCCTTCTTGTGGCATGTCCAACAGTTATCTCTCAGCTCCTACCTTCAAAACATGCAACTGATTTCTTTCTGCATGCTGTGACGACTATGAGTTCTTGGGTCTCCACTGTCTCCTTCCTCCTTTCATAACTGAGTCTACTTGTAATAACCCTTTAAGCCATGCCGCAGGCAACGAGGTGAAGCACTGGTTACAGAGAAGGAGGGAGGTGAGGCGTAAGGCATTAGCTTGTACTCACAGATTGGTTCAGTGGCAGTTGCATGAGCAGAGAAGAAATGCTTTCTCTCTGCTATGTACGTATGTTACTTGAAGACACTGATTCTTATAGATTATATAGCTTGCTAATTCCAAATAGTATGCCATGTGTTTGACCATTGAATGGATTGAGCAAGACTGATAGATCATTTGTTGGAAATTCATAGGAGAGTAGCAAATGCCTATTGGTTTTTGAAATGGTGGTTATGTTATGAAAGAGCAGAAGTTAGAGTGTGTTCTTGAGCCTTCAAAGACTTAGTAGGAGGTTTTTGAGGTTGTATCTTTACTCCGTGTGGGCCCAGCTTTAGAAAGGTGACTGAAGAAAGAGGCTGTAGAGATGGCCGAACAAGGTTGTTTATTCAACAGATTGGTTGAGCGGAGTGTGTTTTGGGGGGAGTGTGTTTTTAGGGCCATGGCGGACAATTTAAACTGAATGCCGCTCCTTGTTTTTGGCTGCCCTCATGAAAATACATTCAACCATGTTTTCAAAAGTGAGGGTTTTTTTTCCCCCATTTAACTTTTCAGTTAAAAACAAAACAAACAACAGTATTGAAACTAGTTTTTGTTTGAAAAGCTAAGATAACAAAAATCGAGATCACGAAACGATGGGGGGGATTTGTCGGACCATCCTATCTATCAGAAAAGGAAACACCTGCCAGGAACATACAGTATATATAAAAAAAACATGATTGGGTGTTTTTGTTGGTTTTTGATTCCCAGAAGAGCAAAGTTACACACACGTGTGCTGATTGTACCACTGATAATTCAACAGAAGCTCTTTGGCCTTCCATTAAAAAAGGAGGACAGGCACTGAACATGTGGCAGATTGATATAGTTTATGCAACATGTTCCCACTCCCAGGCACAGTCTCCTACATGAATTTGAGCTGGTCTGTGAAGGAGAACAGAGACAGCCCAGAATGAGTGCTGTAAGCACAGTTAAGAGTCTTATTCTGTCACAGCGCTGGCACTTTAGCCAACATATTTAGCCATATCATCACGCATGTTAGATACACGGCTAAAATGAAAGGGGCGTAAAAAGTGAAGCTTGGTAAGGTTGTGATGGTCACAGAGCTGGTACTCTCAGACACACACAGACACACATACACAGACACACACACACACACACACACACACACACACACACACACACACACACACACACACACACATGCACACATGCTGGTATGGGTGATGGGTGCCAAGTGTGGGGGGTTGGAAGTCGCTGTCCAGGGTGGAATTATCTCGAACAAAGCTGGTGTTGTCGTGACTTGGCACGCGGGACATAAAGGACCCTTAAGAAGGAGACAGACGGGGGTTGCCCAAATGGGGTCGGCACAGACAGGGTCTCTCACGGAGCCATACTTGTCTCTCTGACCTCCACATGTTTATGGCTGGTGTGTGCATATGCATGATATGGTCTCTGCATTTCGCACAGATCACTATTTTCAGAGGTGAGTTGCATGTGCCTTTTGTGAAGAAGGGTCTCCAGAGGGGAATTCTGCAACTGAACTCACGCACAACCACACACACACACACACACACACACACACACACACACACGGACACACATACACACACACACACACACAGACCACTGCATATCACCCATCTATCCCTGCTGTAAGCCCTCTGAGTGAAGGCAGTTTAATGGTAATGTTGTTGGTTAGTTAAATCAGGTGTCTTCAGCTAATCAAGAGTGTGTTCACTCAGGTTTGCAGAGTTGCAACTAAAGGAAGCCTTTCAGTGATGGAGCTAGTGATGAAAGCTATTTGTGTAATTACTCAAAAACCTAAAAACCACCTAAAAACCACACTTTACTCACTTTACTAGCTAAAACATTGGATGGAATTGGATGTTTACGTCTAAAATGCTTTTATGTCATGTCTGATGACTTGATGTTGCCCTTTAAAACCTTTCCTCAACGCTCAGAGTACTTGCTGTCTGTTTGGCTATATTGTGTGTGCCCTGGTGTTGTCTGCCCCTCTCTCTCTTTCTCTCTCTCTCTCTCTCTCTCTCTCTCTCTCTCTCTCTCTCTCTCTCTCTCTCTCTCTCTCTCTCTCTGTCTGCCTGTCTGTCTATTTGTCCTCAATTTAAACCTGTCTCTCCTGCGATTGCATTCACCGCTGGACAAATCCTGATACACAGTCCATGTCAGGCTACATGCAGGACATGAACTCTGAGAGATGGATGCACTGTGATGGAGATGACAGAAGCAAATGCATCCTTTTCTCAGGGGCTGGAGGGGAACACTACCTATCGGGAGAGAGAGAGAGGGGGGAGGGGTGCGGAGTGGTAAACTACCTATCAGGAGAGGGGTGGGGGGGGGGAGGGGTTCCGGGGGAGAGAGAGAGAAAGTGGCATGAGTTATGTAATCTTATCAGAGGCATTCTTCATGAACACCGCATCAGACCATCCTCTGCTAGGCCCCTCAGGGGAGGAGTAACAGACAGCAGAGCTCTTACGCCCTGTCTGCTAGCTGATAACTCATTCTACAGTACAATACCCTCAACAAAGACAGTCAACATATGTCCATTGGCTTCCATTACATAGCTCATAGGGAATTTTGGCCCTGTATTTGTTTTTACTGTTTACCAAGCTATTTCCGTGTCCCATATTCAGTATTTGAAAAACGAAACTGGATGAACTAGTGTTCTGACAGACACCTATTTGTGAAATTCTCTCTCTCTCTCTCTCTCTTGTTGTGTGTTTAGCATGAAAGACCCCTTTTCATTCAAAGAACCTTACAAGCCGAAGCTGTCATGTGGAGAAAAGTTGCTCTAGAAGTGTCTATTTTCTGGACGTCCAGACATTTAATTATTCTACTGTTCTGTACTGCCAAACAAACCAAGTAAAAAAAAAACCTCTTCTTACTCACAAAACGTTCTCTTTTCCCTTTTTTGATCAGGTGCTTTACCCTTTACTACCTAGCGTATTGGACAGCCACCCTTTCTCAGAGAGTGGCCAGCTTCTCGTGCCTGAAGACATCAGCAGTCTCCTGGACGTCCTCAAGAGGGCGCTACAACTAGTGAAGGACTTCCAGGTGCACTGGGAGATTGGCTCTCAGCTGCTCGCCTACCTCTTCTTCTTCATCAATGCATTTCTGTTCAACCTACTGATGGAGAGGGGTATGTCTCAGGAGACCCGAGAGGGGGCTTTTTTTCTTTAGGAATGTAATTTGAAGGTAGATGAGTTGTGACAGAAAAGCTCTGATTGGAAGCTCTGAAAAGGCACAGTTCTATATACACTTCTGCAAACAGTTTTTTTGAAATGTCATTCACTTCAGAGTACTTGTCTCCTTGTGCAGGTTCTGGAGGAACGTTTTACCAGTGGTCCCGTGGGGTCCAGATCCGAGCGAACCTGGACCTGCTCATGGACTGGGCCCATGGAGTAGAACTGGGAGAACTGGCTCTTGGCTGCCTCAATAAGCTCTCCACAGCAGTCAACCTCCTGGCCACGCCCAAGGAACATCTCCTGCAGGTTAGCCTCTTTAGCATCTGCTCCTCTCCTCTTTTCCCCCTCCGGATTCTCTCCTCTCTCTCTTCATCTCCTCTTCAGTCTGGGCTTTTGAGGAGGTGAAAGTGCACCGAAACGTGCTCCTCTTTTCACCTCTCTGGCTTCCTTTCTTTTCTTCCTCCTCCTTCAATCTTTCCTCTCTTCTAATATCCTTTTTTCTATCCTCATATATTCGTTGCCTCTACCTCTGCGTCCCATGGCGTGTTTAAAACCAGGGCTTCAGTGTGGACTTTTGAGGAGGTGAAAGTGCTCTACAATTATTTCCTCTATGCATTAGGGAGACAGAACAGGAAATACCATGTAAAGATATCCTTTAAAACATACACAATGAAGGTTAAGAATTAGAGGGGCCTCACAGACAAGAGACAAGGAGTGCAGCGGGTGTTTGGAATAATCAAAAGGTATACAGTAACCTCCTCAAAGCACTTGTGTGCAGTCATGGTTTTTGTCTGGCCTCGACTGCAATTCCCTCCGAGGCTCTCGGGTGGAAAACACACACTATTTTCCAAACAGTCCAGCTGATACGGACAAGAGACAACTTCAAAGTCCGATAGACAGTAACATGCATCACTCTCCAGATGTTATTGTTTCAGCATCAACATGCAGGAATTCCGAAAGCCAAAAACCGGAAAGAATGCTCCACCACCGCTGCTGCTCTTCCGAAGGCGTTTGGGTCCGCAGTATGTAGGAGATTAGTGAAATTGCAGATTTCCTGTCCTTTAAACGTTTTTTTTTTGCAAGGGCCCCCCCTCACTCAGCTATCTCTGGACACATCAAGAGCTTGCTGGCGTGCTCCTTAGGAATGATCTACAGGAAGTATGGTCTATCAAAGGGATTAAGGCACTGGGACACAAAGATGCTTTCATGGATGTTGGAGTTACATGATGTTACTGTGTTATGTTTGCCATTATGTGCGGCATTCTTCTTGTAGTCCTTTTCCTTTTCTGTACATTATGTTTTTCCAGATGGCATAGCTCATCCTGATTGGATAAGGTACCCGTTGATTTTATTTTAAAGGTATGTTTTGTTAAACTATTGCTGTAACTCCGACAAGGTTTGGTTCATTTATCATGCATTAATACACGAGAAGTCCAGCCAGGCTTGTTACATCTCGACAGGAATAGAGGACAGATTATCAGGCTTAATGCCCAATGCATAGTTGTACCCCAAACTCTATTATCTTTGATGAACAAAAACAATGATTTTCCCTCCTCTTGTTATTGTTTCCCGTATAAAAAAAAAGAAAGAAAGAAGAAAAACCAGGGGGTCAGCCGTGGCCACAGTGCTTTCGTGACGTCTCACCACCCGTAACACAACATTAGGCTGGAGCTTTTCTAATTAAGACAATAATATGTGATAAAATACCATTGTTCCCAGGCTTAATTTCCTATTTTCCTCTGGGCTGGGGAGAGAGAGAGAGAGAAGGGGGGGGGGGATATTGCCTGATGACTCATGCGAGGACTGAAATGGAACATTTGAGGAGGACGTTTCCTTCTTTCCCGCTCGCTCTGTCCATTTCCATTAGTGGGATCATCAGACCCATAATGCCTCCATCCCCCCTGACCATCATACCATCACCGTGAAAACATTACTGTTCGCCTCAAACTTTTGAAATCTTTTTTCAATTATTGATTCAATTTCTTACACAGAGACAAATAGAGACTGGTATTCAAAATAAAAACACACAAGGCCATTAGCAAAAACATTTTTTTTTTAATGATTATGATTATTATTATAATTATGTTTTCTAATCTGTTCTGTAATTAACTGTGTGCGCAAATAAGCCCCGTTTTGTGTGAATCACCACCTGATAAACAACCTGTTTCATCATTGTGTGGGTGGAGGTCATTGTGTACTCCCACGTGATGATTATGATTATGACATGGATTGATACGGAGTGATCGAATGTTTACCTCCTCATCTGACTGATTCACATCTTATCCTCAATTTGCTTCATGCCAACATAGCCTTGAGGCCTGTTGCCACCACACTTCAACACACTTCCTTACCACAGTATCTTTGGATCAGAGACCAATCTGTCTGTCTGTGTGTGTGTGTCTCTTCTTAGGACACCTGGCGCTCCCTGCGGATGGAGTTTGCCCAGCTGAGCCCCGCACAACTCCACCACATGTTGAGGGAGTACAGCCCCGGCAGGACTGGCCCCTTCGCCTGGACCCCCTGTGCGTCCGAGGCCCACGCCGCCTTCACAACCGGTCAGGCTCCATTAGTCTTTATGGGAGGCTTTCATGTCTGCCGTTTCATCTCATGAAAGGTGCTCAGAAGAGCTCAGCTGCAGATAGATGGTCCTCTGTCCCTTGTCTAACATGCCTAGTCACTGTGCGGAGGAAGCTATACGCCTAGGCTGGAGATTGGATTCAAAAGCAGCTGGTGCTCTCGTGAAAACTATGTGTTAGATGGAGCTGTGCTTTCTTCTTTTCTGTGTGCTTTCTTTCTGTGTGCCTGCGGTCATACTACTTTAGAGCAGAATTGATCAACTCAAAGTGCAGACACACTGATGTGAATAAGTGAACTGATGTGCATTTAACAGTACCATACATAGAAGGCAGTCCACAGAGATACAGCATTACAGATAAAGGCATCTAAATGCATGTGTGGTAAATTAAATTAGATTGTGATGAGAGTAAACAACACTGACATGCTTACGGTGTCCTTGATGGATCTACTCTCCTCTCTCCACACCACCCCTATTTCACAGTTGACATCCTGGAGAGTCTGGACAACCACCCGCCCCTGGTGCTGCCCTGCAGCGGGTTCGAGCTGGAGCTGAGGAGGCCCGTCCGAGACGTCAGGCTGACGGCGCAGGTCAACTTACTGCAAGAGTTCATCAACAACCTCCCTCCTGGTGGTATGGCGATGAACCCCGGGCTCCCGCAGGTACTCACCAGCCAGTGGCAGTTCGTCTCCACAGTCATCCATATGCGTGTCAGTGTCAGTAACAGAGCTGATGAAAAATGCTGTCCTTTAGCTCAACTGGTAGAGGTGCTAGGTGCTAACAACACCAAGGTCATGGGACCCATGGAACAGACATACTGATGAATAGTAATCTATATATTAATAATGTCATAGTTTGTACTGTATATTGTATATATATTCATATTGTGCTGTTTATTGTACTGTATATTAATAATCTAATATATTGTACTGTACGTTGGGTAAAGCATCAGCTAAATGAACAAATGTCCATGTAAATTGAGCCGCTGTGTTTGTCCTGTATAGGACACTGTAGTGCCCATGGAGGCTAAGGTCACCAAGATGGAGTCTCTTCCCATGGCCCAGCTGGAGGTAGGGCAGGCGGAGATTGTGCTGCCCCAACACCACAACTCATCACCGGATGCAGCGGTCTCTGCTGAGCTTGGCTCTTGCGATGCCCCTCTGAACCAGAAGCGGATGAGCGCGGAGGTCCAGAATGCTGAGGAGAACCTCAGCTGCAGCAGTCAGGGTCTGGCGTCGGACCCGGTGTGCTGGCTCACCCCGCCCAGCACGCCCCAGAGGCTCGGGCTGACTGAGACGGAGGCAGAGGCGGCGGCGGAGGTGGAGGCAGATCGCCAAGAGGAGAATGATCTACAGCGCCGAAATGCCGGCCACAACCACAGCACAGGCAAACACTTGAAAGGTAATGACATTCAGTTGCTGCTCTTCGCCGAGGTCTGGATCACATCTGTACAAACAATATTCTGCATGTATGAAAGAGAAAGCATCAGCTGGTTTATGGTAACATAAGGTTTTATGGTAACATTTCTCAGAAGACATCTAATTTTTCCACTGTCCTCTCTGGCTTTGTGAAGTAAAGCCACAGAATGCAGAATGCTAGAAACAATGAAGCATGTCTGATTTTTTTTGCCAAACATACTATGCTTTAAAAAGTTGGTAATTTCTCTGTGGCATCTGAAATGTTACTGTTTGTGAATAATTGTTTGATGTGCAGCCACTGCTAAGAAGGTGGAGGATGAGGAGGAGGAGGGAGAGGACGAAGATGAAGACGAGGAGGAGGTGTTCTCAGTGCAGCTGCAGAGGGGAGTGTGTGGGCTGGGCCTCGCCCTTGTGAATGGAACAGTTGAGTGTGCAAATGAGTGATGATGCTTTCCTCTTTTTTTCCTCCCTCTCGAAATTGAACGGGTTTTTGATCTGAATGGTTAAACCCAAGATATTTTCCACGGATCAGTTTTCAGAGTTATTTCCCACAGACTCATTTTTCACCATTGTTTTAAAACAGCCCTCGAACATACATTTAAGGACTCTTAACTGAACATGGAAACAGTTGTATAGTGTGTAGTTAGATGGGGTAAGTTAGGGTTTTTGTCCAGACTGAGACCTGCACTGTGTGACACCATAACACTGTTCTTGTTACTAGGGCCTGGTGTTTTATGTCCTCCATCTTCCCCTGCCTACACTTAATTTCTCATCACGAGCATTATGACCACACTGAAACTGTGTTTGGAATACTGATAGATATAAGACTCTTATATCTATAGGGTTTAAGGAGCAGGATTGAAAATATAACATAATTTAGAACAGTTGAAAATGTCATAAGGAATAAACAATGATTATAAACAGTTACATAGCAATTACAAAGTTATACATAGGTGTCTGGGTCCACATTGAAAACTACGTATAAAGTCAACGACAAAATCTGTAACACTACAATAAATAGATTAAAAAACAGTTATAATGAAGTGTGCTGTGAACTGAACTGGACTAAGTAAACAGTGACACCTAGTGGTAGGTTGGTATTTGTAGTAGCCTCGTAGCCTATTTCATGTGATTGAAAGTTGTAGTAGGTCAGTATCTGTTTAAGTAAGTCAGTATTTCATAACAGAATGTGTCTTCTATCACAGGAAACCCCACTGGAGATAGATGGGATTTACATAAGGTCTATTCTCCCAGGTTCCTCAGCAGCACAGAGCCACAGACTGTGCCCTGGTGACCGAATACTGTCAGTAAACGGGGTCAGTCTGGTGGGGATGGACTACCATGGGTGAGTGGAACATCTCTGGAGGCGAAGTGTAATATACACTAGGAAGTCGATATGGTGTAAATATGACATTGGTCAACATTTTGCCAACAATGGCATCACTGGATTTACAATTTTGATTAAACAAAATTCTGAGAGTTTTCTTTATAGGCCTATACTTTTTTTGTCTTTCTTAGTGGTAGGGATATCATTCAGAAGTCAGGTGAAAAACCAAGATTACTAGTGGCCAGATCTTCATGGAGTGGACAAAGCAGAAGCCGGTCATCGAGACACTTCATGAGCTGACAAAGACCACAGTGGCTGAACTCAAAGTGACACTTATGCCCATATAGCAATTGTACATTAAAATATTTACGATGTCTTTATAAACGTTTATACAAAAAAAAAATGTTTTTCATGATTTTAATATGAATGTATTATGTATGCAACTGGTTGATTGTATCATATTCATAATTGTCTAATCATTGTGTGAGAACATTTGTTAATTATTAATTTTTCGATAATATTTGTATGTGCCTTAAGGACAGGGTATTGCCAATATTGGGACTGAGCATTTGTCTGTCTAGACAAGCCAGTTGAACAGCTTGCATACTTTGTCCTAGCTGCAGGGTAATATTCTTAACATGGCCTTCAGCAATGAATTATCTACCCACCCATTTACTCAATACTGTTTATTTCCCTATTCTTGTTCATAGGAAGTAAAAAAAAAAATACCTCTCACCAACAGTGATAGTATGTGACACAAGAATAGCCACCCCACATGTTGGTTTAAAAATATTTGAAATTGTTATTGACGGCACTGAGTGATGAGATGTATGACATCCTGCAATAGGAAGCAGCCTGTACACACCTACACACACAATGAAATTGTTTACAGGAGAAATTATGAAATCGTAAACATTTTCTATCAAAAAATGAAAACATGATTACATGAATAACAGAGTGGGATTATTTCTTGGATTACCGTGATTAAATGTAAGTATTGTTTGCTTGATTGTCAGATTGTTTGTCTACCCTGCAAATACTTTATGTTGTGTGGTGTAAATATTATCATTTAAGTGAGGCCTTATAAAACCAAGGACCATAGGTACAAGGTCAGATAGCAGTATATTGATATTGATAATGAGTGGTGTCAAAAAACGGGGCTACCCTGAGCATAGCCCTCTGCACAACAATTGTGTTTTATTACACATGGATAAATGTGAAAACAAACTATAGTTTAGGTCTCCACCCCTAACTACACTATTACAATGTCATGAAAACAATGGAGTACAAAATGATGTTTGTAGAGGGAGACACAAAAGCTACACTTCATTTAGCCTGCAGTATGTCTCTAGCGCCATTCCTTCTTACAGAAGAGTTACTTTGAAATGGAAGCCTCAACAAATGGAGATGGAGATGAGATGTAGACCGAAGAGGAGGCCTAAAGGCGTCATGCAAACATAAATGCATACTGAGACCTGAAGTATCCAAGAGATTAAAAGAAAAATGCTATTTGAGGACATGGACTTGTTTTGTTCGAAGAGGTGTGACTTGAAATGCATGAAACATACATTTTAATGTGTGATTATTTTAGTCAGGTTTGTCAAGTTTATGGCGAGGAATGTCACGTATAGGGATAGGCAAGCTAGTAGCTGTCCAAAGGCATGTCACATGTAAATTATGTGAGGAATGTAGGACCTCGTCCTCCGCGCGCACGCGTACACACAATCTCACAATCTCACCGTCAACGCTGTGGGCTATAAAGTTCACTTCTGATAAGGCATGTGTGAACAGCTCAGTTACAAATAACTTTGTGCAGAATCATGACCGAGGCTGAGTTGTACTCGACGTACAAGGGAGTTTATGTCCCCAAAGTTCTTCACACTCCTGAGGGCCTGAAGTACTACGAGGAGTTCAACTTTCGCCAGGATGACATTTTAATCGTCACCTATCCAAAATCAGGTGGGTTATGTCAAAGCCGCACATCATTTGAACCTTGGAGTTTAGTCGTCTAAAGAAGCAGGCAACTCTAAGTGCATGCTAACTTAATCGTAACGTACTGTTCTGGGCATAGTGTTCTCATTGGTACTATGTAAAGATCTGTGTTTTTATCACTGGGTTGCTTTCCGTCCTTGATTTTTGTCTATGTAGCTCTTTTGGAGCCCACGCACTGATACAGACAACAGCCACTGTCAAAGGCGCAGATCCTGTCATTGAATACTACATAACTGGGTTGCAAAATATTAGCGTTCGTTAGCCTTAAAAATGGATGAGAGAATAAGAAGTGATAAGAAGTACGTGATCAACCAGGCAAACCATTCCCTCGTTTGGGCATGCCATCATAATGCCCATGTTGATAGACTGGCATGTCCAGTCTACGGGCCCTTATATGAATGGTTGAAATCAGGTTTCAGTCATGATCAAATGATGACTCAGCCTTATGCTTTTGTGCTTTTGCAGTAGTGGTACTCCGACTATTTGAGAATTAGTTGTTATTAGTTCATTTATGATTTGTTTATGCAAAAACACAATGCATAAAACAATGCCGCAGATCTACTCCACTTGAGGCCATTTGAGGCTCTAGATTGCTCCACTATTTCCAGGTGCTTTACAACACAGTTTCTCTGTCAGTTTTTCAGTCCCTATATTTACACAGGGAACAAGTCTGTTTTGGTATACCAGAGAGAGAGGGAGAGAAAGAGAGTTTCAAAGTTTATCCCAGGAGCACGAATCAGAAGCTTTCAATACTGACAATCCCCTGGCATAAAAAAAAAAATCATGCTTGGAAAAAAATAAGCTATTTTAGGAGCCTGTATCTAGCCTGAAACCTACTTCCATTTATGTTTGGACAGGTACGACATGGATGCAGGAGATCGTTCCCCTGATCCAGAGCGAGGGGGACCTCACCCCGGTAGAGACCATTCCAAACTGGGACAGAGTGCCATGGCTGGAGGAGCACAGAGCGAACGTCCTGAATCTGGACGAGAGACCCTCTCCTCGGATTTTTGCAACTCACTACCACTACAACATGATGCCAGAGTCCTTCTTCAAAGTCAAGCCTAAAGTATGGTGCTAAGAGGACCCTATACATATACTATTATGAATTCACTCACAGGGAAAGTTAGTGAAGTACACAGTAGTAAATGCTAAGAATATCCTGTACATTAAGATGAATTAATCCTAGCCAAAATGCATTAATGCTTGAATGCACCTTCAGACAAAGGTACTGTATAGTTGCTAAGAGAATCCCATACATTTGGATATATATGAGTCATATACATTTTGCATGAATGCATTAATGGCTTGGTTGTGTTTCTAAATGTGTATCCCTTCAGGTGTTGTATGTCCTGCGACACCCAAAGGATGTCTTCACTTCCTCCTTCCATTATTATGGGATGGCTTCATTCTTGGTGAATCCAGGAACAGTGGACGAGTTCATGGATACGTTCCTAAATGGAAAAGGTGTGGGACTTTTATGTAAATCTTACCCAAGCCACTCCTTCATTAAAACAGGCCAAGCTAATAGCTGTAGTTTCAAAGTCCAAGGTTCAAAACAAAGGCGCTTTTATTAGAAATGTTACTGCAGTACTACTGAGTCTGAGCCTGTTTTAGGTAGTCTGACATGCCTTGATGTTTTTGTATATTTCCCCTAACTAAAAACATTGAGACAAAAGTGGCATGTATGATTATATTCTAGAAGACATCAGCAATAATAACATGAGAGTAAAAAGTATGTAGTAAAAAAACTCCATATTCCCCTAAGGGTTAAGTACAGATACTGAACCATTTCCCCCTACACAGTAATGTTTGGGTCCTGGTTTGACCATGTGAATGGATGGATACATGCCAAAGACCAGGAACATATTCTATACCTCTTTTATGAAGAAATGATAATGGTAAGTAGAAATGTATTGCATTACACACTATCCCTGCATTTTGAAATGGCAAGGGATTCTTGTTATACCTACAGATAAACAAATTCTTTCAGCATGCATTGTCCCTTTTGACTTAATTTGAAACAGGATCTCAAGGAGTCTGTCCGTAAACTCTCCTGTTTTATGGGGAAATCTCTGAGCCAAGACATCATTGAAAAGATAGCTGATCACTGTGTTTTCAAAAACATGAAGAAAAACAAGATGTCCAACTATTCCATGGTGTCAACAGAGTTCTTTGACCAAACGAAGTCAGAGTTTTTGAGGAAAGGTAAGAACAGTTATTTGCCATTTTAAAGGTGCAAAAGGCAATATTGAGTAAAAAGTGAAATAAACATGTTTGTGTTTGATTTTATTTCCAGGCACTGCCGGTGACTGGAAGAATACACTGACTGCAACCCAATCAGATCATTTTGATACTGTTTATAAGGAGAAAATGAAAGATGTGAAGTTCAAATTTTTTTGGGACTAAATCTGCCACACTTTTGATAGTGGTCCCATAACCTATATGAGTGTCTCATTGCTTTGATGATTTGAGACATGGCAGCTTATAGGAGGTGCTTTATGAGGACATTGTATGTCACTTCTTCTAACACAGTTCATCCGTCCTCATCATTCCTGTGCCTTTCATGACCAAATTAATCAGGAAAAGAAAATATTCTTTTGCTTGTCATTTCATCTTCCTTTTAAAGCCTTTTTTTAACTGTTATGCTTATGCACTTATTATAACTTTGTTGTACCAAATGCAAAAGTAAAGTTTTGAAACACTTTGTTGTCTGTGGTACTATTTAATATCAGTGGTCTGCTTCCTGGTGGAGTAATTAGTGATAAGAAAAATACAAACACTTTCTTCCAGAGAGGTGGGATGGCAGTGCTTACCACTGCTGTTTTCATCAACATTCCATAGCTCTGGGAACAGTGTCTTCTGAAACACAAAGTAAATGTCAGAGCAAGGGTGTCTGCCTTTAGTGTGCATCTTTCCCCTTTGGCCAACTTGGCCTCCGATGCCGTTGAGACACTCCATTCCGCAAGATGGCGACAACGAATTCAAAATTGAACGGTTTGCCAGTCAAACAGCAGAGCTACCACTGTTTTGTATATGAAGGAGGGGATTTGACTTCAGCAGACTTGCAAAACATCAGCCGTGCAATGAATGGCTGTCTGGCAATGCCCGCCAATATTTCTGGTTGAGGTACTCCTTTATTAACGCACCTTTTTTTGATATTGTAATGTGAATATGCAACCATTTGCTGCCTCAAACAGTATAGCTCAAATATAGGCTCAAACTCCTCAATAACCAGCAAGCTAGTGATTAGCTTAGTTGAAACTCCTAGCTAGATAGCAAAATGTTAACCCACTTTTCTGTCCTTAAGACTGACGCAGGAGGGTTAGCTGTCTAGCTATGTTGGCTGGCATTACTTTAAACCGTAGCCTACTGTATACATTATATAATCCGCAATTTCAAAGAGCATAGTTTCGCTGAAATTTGAAAGTTGCCTCTCACTCAAATAAAATGAGCAATGCTTAAGACCTTGTTGGGCTTTCCCTGACGTACGCAGTGTATTGCTCTAAAAGTTTAATTCTTCATATTGCCACGCAAAGATTTCTCAGGTGAAGGCTTGGTGTCAGAAGTTTGGTTGCTTTTGCCAAGGAGTAAATGTGTGCCTAACGTTAGCTAAGCTAACACGAAGACACAATTTCTCTTTGAATTTTATAAATGTGTGAAATTTGAAGGACATGAGTAAAGGCTCCTGGTTTTACCGATAAAAATAACCCATTAGATATGATTTGAGACAAGGTGAAATGGTTAATCTCTCATGTAAGTGATGTGGTCTTTTAGTGTAAAAAAAATCCAATACTTAAATGCAATTTGTGTTATAAAACTACTCATGCACTCTCCATTGCTATGATGATGTACTGTTAAACACGTTATTGTACACGTTAAAGCAGAAATTAAAATTAGGATGAGCAAGTATTATGATCCCTTTTATTGTGTATATTTGAATCTAACCACTCTCTTACCCTGCTTGATGGTAGGATGGTGACCAAATGCAAAAAAATATCCCCATCACCCCCCAACCAGGAGGCCGATGTTGCAAAGGGCATCTTTTGCCCTCTTTTCTGGCCATTGAAACACCACTGACCTGTTGAAGACCATGGCGGACAGACCGACTAGAGGTTTTTCTCCAAGGACTTCAAAGAGCCCACGCACAATGTCATCTTCCAGCGCGGCTGGCCCATTGACTGGGGGACAAGTGCCTACTCCTACAGTACAAACAAGTGAGAAAGAAACTAGAGGTTTATACTTTGATCCCAGTCCAAGTGCCATTTTGCCTCACAGGGTGACAGGCTTATTTATAAATGCAATATGAATATGATTCTCTTGTATTGTCAGTATATTTATTAAACAAAACTGATTGTATAAAAAAAAAAATCATAATTAGTAGGTTGAAACTCAGCGGACGTATTTGCTGACTAGCTGTGGTTTATCTCAACAGGTCCCTCCCTGCAGAAACTTAAAGAGAATGTATTGGATATGCTTTGCGGGATTCCTGAAGGAGTGAACATCGCCAAATTCGTCAGTACTTACAAGCGTCACTACGGCCAGCAGCTCGTCCTTGCAAAGTATGGCTTGGTGGGCTTTCAGGATCTCATCACTGCCTTAGGGGATGACGTCTGTGTTGAGAGGATTGGAGACAGAAATGTCATAAAAATTGCAACAGGAGTCCATCATATGCAGAATCCTTCCCCTTGTCAAGGTAGGATGGGACATGCGCCACATGCACACAGTCACACAGTGTAACGATCATTTGATCATAATGTCAAGCAAATGCTCACTAGTTTTGGTGGCCATTTTGATGTTATGTTACATTTGGTGATCTGAGCATTGGGCATTTTAGACTGATTATCTTTCCTTCCCAGTCATGATTGTGCTACGTGGTACAAGTTTCCTGGAAAGATCAAGCCTCTCATTAATTGATTTAGCCTAAACATTTGCACACCAAAATATGATTTGCTATATATAGATAGGGTTCTTTATTGATCATCCCTAAAGTGAAATTGTTCTGATGCAATAGCAATTCACACAATCCCAAAGACAGACATAATTGACAAAAAAACACACAATGCAGTAGGTAAGAAAAACGCACAATATATACACTACAGTGCTAGATAAAAATGGATAGAATCAAAATAGAATTTGACTGCAAATATTGAATGTGCATTGTGCACTGTCACACAGAGGAGGAGCTTTCTCTCTCTGCACAGAGTGGAACTATTACAAAGGGTGACTGCCCTGGGCAGGAATGACTTCTTGTAATAGTCCTTATTTCAGCAAAGCTGAGGGATCTTCTTACTGAAGACACTCAGTTGTCTGACCAGTAGGCTATGGAAGGGATTGTGAAGTTTTTGTCAATTTTGTTAAGCAGTTTGCACAACATCCCTCTCTCCACAACCAAGTCCAAAGACTTCAGGGGAGTCCCTGGCACAGAACCAGCCTTCTTCATCAGTCAGTTCTTCTTAGTGTCAGTGGCTCTGATGCTGCTGTCCCAACCACAGACTGGTAAAAAATGTGCAACATCTTGCCACACACATTAAAGAACCTAAGCTTCCTCAAGAAGTAGAGTCTGCTCCGTCCCTTCCTCTAGACAGCCTCAGTGTTGCATTTCCATTCCAGTCTGTTGTAAAGGTATTTGTATCCCTCCCTCCATCACATCACCCTCTTGTCCCAGGATGGAAATTATGTTCATCTTATTCCATGTTCTCCTAAATTCAGTGACCATCTCCTAAGTCCTTGGTGACATTCAAGAGGAGATGGTTGTCCCAACACCACGCCTCAAAGCAGTCCACCAGGTCCCTGTACCCTGTGTCTCATGACCACTGCTAACACACCCCATGAGTCATCGGAAAATGTCTGCAGATGACTTGAGTTGTACTGGAAGTCTGAGGTGTACATGGTGGAGAGGAAAGGGGAGAGTACAGTCCCCCTGTGGTGCTGCTGTGCTGCTAATCACCTGTCCCTCAGAGGCACAAACTGTGGGCTGTCTGTCATATAGTCGATGATCCAGGAGGAGCTTCTCTTGTAGCAGCGTTGGCTGGATTATAGTAAAGGCCCTGGAACTGGAAATCCGAGAACATGGTCCTCACAGTGCTGTCTGCTTTCTTTGTCCAGGTGAGAGTGCACTCGGTGCAGCAGGTAAATTATGGAATCTTCGTCTCCAACCTCAGGGCGATAGGGTCCATAGGGGTGCTCACCTGGGGTCTGAGATGTATCAAACACGGTGTCTCAAGGACTTTTATAATTGGGGAAGTCAGGGCAGATGGAGATGGCTTTATTTGGTACAGGAACAAGGCAGGATGTCTTCTACACCACCTAAACCTTTTCCTGACTCAGGCGAGTTAAAGAGGTGCTGTAGAATCCCACATGGCTGGTGTGAAAAGGCCTTTAGGACCCAGGGGCTGAGACCATCCGGACATGCAGCCTTGTTCTTGCAGTTTCTAATGTGTACAATTTTACCAAGTCATTATGGTATGAAGGCTAGAACCCCCCCCCCCCCCCCATTTTGTTGTCTCAATGAGTCTGATACTGAGAACAGAAACTAAATAAAAAACAAAGAGATTTGACTCAAGTTATTCCCTTTCTTATGAGAAGTTGTCTACAATGGCCTACACATGATTGTTGTCTTGTTGGCTATTTGGCCCTCTGTTGTTCGAAAAACATAATTTGCTGTTTTTCTTCAGCCTATGATAATCTCCAGATATCTCTACCCTCCTCTCCTCTCTGTGTTCCAAAGTCACAGTCACATGACTTCCCTGGCAACAGCTGCTGCTGTCAGCAGAGGGTGCTGGAAAGGGAAACTTACAGCAATGTCCTGCAATCACCCATAACTCTCGGTTTTGCTTTCCCCTGTTGCCTAGTGACTGCTGCACTTATGAAATCTGGGGTATGTTAGAACAAGTCACCATAGAGAGAGTTACATAAATCACATTTTGACTTAATACTAGGCCATGAAGCCAGAGGCTTGATTTCACAGGATGTAGAGTACCTGAACTGTTGTGAGAGGAAATCAGCAGGATCGTTGAAAATGTCTGACAGGAAAAGGAGAGTGAATGAGGTTCCTTCATGTCCTTTGTGTACTTTGACCAACCAGCTGTCACTGGTGACTGTTCAGAACTAGTTTCACTTTCCTTTCTTGAGAACAACTGACGTCAAAGCTCTCAGTGATGATTTGCCAGAGACGAGGTTTTAAAGGGAGGGTAAACACAGACAGAGCCAGTTCAAGTTGCTCAGTGTAGTTTACACTGTTAGTTTACAGTACCTGGCAGTGAGAGTTGCAATTTGTGGTAAGTCATTGCCGAATTTCCATAATTGTTTTGCATTTGTTTATGATGTGTTTATGTGTATTATGTTTTTAAACTTACATATTGATCAGACTCATCAGAAAACATCTATATATATACAGTATATATATATATACAGTATATATATGGTATGTATTTGAGCACTTAAAATAATATACATGCTTTTTACCTTGTGGTTTACTTTATGTAAATACAGCCTCCTGGGTAACCTGGGTATTGAGGTTGTTTTCTTTGACTTGCATAAGCGAGGCGAACTAGCTATCATTATAGTTGTGTACTGTACAGCTATAGGAATGTAGTAAGTTACATGTCTGTAATGTGTACCCTAGCAATGTGTGCGCTAAAGTTTCACTTCATGTGTTTTTGTGACTTCATGGCATCCTCTTAAATCCTTTTTGTCACAAAATGTATCCCAGAGATGACCTTTAAAGATTTGATATGATTTGATCCTTTTGCAGACATGGCCGCAGGTCAACAGGAAGTAATAGAACTGGTGAGGCAACACCCAGAAGGCATCCCAGTTAAAAAACTGGCAGTGTCCTACAACCAGAAGTACAAGCGGAACTTGACTCTGAGCACGCTCGGATTCACCAGCATGCCAAGGTTCTTGGCCTCCATGGCCGAGCTGGTCGTGGAGGAGGAGGTAGTTTTCCACCGCTCTCACAGGATTAACCGACACGCGACCCCCGCAGCTCAGGCCGCGTCCGCAACACCACCAGGTAAAGACCCCAAACCTCCGATACACATAAGGTTCGGCGAGGACTCCGACCCACCGCCCACGGCACAGACCCAGGAGGAGCAGCTGCTGGAGAAGGTTGGGGAGGTGGTGAGGCATTACCCTGTGGCGGGCACGTCTATTGTTCAGCTGCAGAACAGCTACTTCCTCCATTTTGGCACACCCCTGCCCATGAGTCTGTACGTGCCTCTTTATGACCGCTTGACGCAAAAAACACCGCCAGCAGCAACCTCAAAGCCAAAGGAAGCCAATGGGGAACCAGAATCACTGAGCTTTTTTGGTAATCCTAATAGAAACTCGGCCAGATTCCACCAGTGAATGTCTTAAGGTTTAAGTTATGTCAAGGGATTTAATTTAAAATAGAGATTATGTATATTATGTAGATTCTATATTTTTTTGTGCCATTGACGTAATTTGAATTCTGCTTATTTATTGTCAATCTTAGTGACATTCTGTTGGGTCAAATTATACCTAGTCATATCTATTATTTATTTAATAGTTATTAATAATCCATTTTTCTTCCAGCAACGCCAGAGGGAAGCAGGAAGGGTAGCCCGGTGGCCTGGGCCGGGGCACGCTCCATGAGCCAGGCGAGGGACGAGCCACCACTGGTCCAGCCCAAAGAGGCCTCTCCGCCAGACGGCCTGGCCAGCAGCGACTTCCCCCCACTGGGGGCAGCATCACCGTCCAAGGCCGAAGATCGCCGGCGGCAGCGGACAACGTCAACCCAGGATCGGGAACGGGAGAGCTCGGTGACGTTCCACGATGCCTACCACGCCCAGCTGAGGGAGCGGCACGGCGCCAACGTGCGTGCTGCTGAGGCCCTTGAAGCCTTCGAGGGCGGCGGTGGCAGCAGAGAGCGTCGCTCGAGGAAGATCGTGAGCCCCAGCGAAGTGGACAGCCTGGCCGAAGATGTCATCAGATCCCTCGCATCACGAGGAGAGCTGGTGACTGTCGAGAGGGTGAGACTGCTGAGAAACTGGAGGGGGGACAGTTGAATCCTGATTTCCAAAAATTGGGATAATGGGTTTCCTAAAACTTTATTTAAAACTGTGAAACATCTCCAAAACGAGTTGACATAATCCGGTTTAAGACATGTACTATGTAACATTGAATCATATAACAGAAGCTTTTATCCAAAACAACTTTTCTTGAAAGCTGGTATCAATCAAAGACATTTCCCAAGTGGTGCTGTTTCCACTAGCTGCAGGAGTTTACAGGGAGGCTTCTGGTGCAGCCCCTTCTTGTTGCAACCCGAGTTTCACCAAATTCCAAAAAAACAAATCCTGTAAGTAAGATGATTATTTGTCTTTGACCAGGTTGTGTGTCAGTTGTGCGAGTACCTGCAAATCGACTCCCTGCAGTCCATGAGGATTTATCACCGTGACTTACCAGCTGTGAACAACCTGTTGCGGGCCATCAAAGAGATCAACATGTTCATTGAGGTAAGACAGAGGGGGCTATGGTGGCTCTTTGTCTCGATAGACATTGTCCTCAGAGTTGTGGAGTTTTAAAGATGTTTTCATGTGAATAAGTTGTTTAGGACAAAATGATAAAATAAATATATTTTCAAACCTATTTCCCTGTTCATATTCATGGACAAGGATTAGTGATGCCGTCTTGTGAAATTTAGTGGTTTATCTGTCTTTTTGCAGTATCAGTACGACTTACAGCTGGTTTAATTAAACTGCTGGTAATCAATGTTGCGGCAAAACCATGATTACCGTTTTGTGTTTTTACACCTAGTCCATGAATGCTGTGTCTGCTGTGTGCACGCTGTACGAGCTGGGCCAAGCCCTGGCTGGCCTGCAGAACAAGAAGCGTTTCGATGAGCTCAACCTCGGCCCCCTGTGCAAGAACCCGCTCATTCACAAGATGTTCAAAGTGGACGCCAACACCAAGGATGAGGACATACATCGCATCGAGACGGTGGACATTTTGAGGGTCAGTGTGTTGTAGGAACTGGTGACATCCCTGAAGTCTTTACACTGCGCTAGTTGGAACAAAAATGACATTCAGCATGTAACCAGTTGATATTCATCAACAGTTTTTATGTCTTTTTAAATCGTTTTTTTTGTTTGTTTTGTTTGTTTTGTTTAGAGTCTCCAAGCATTCAGAAAAAAATGCAAAGGCGTCAAGGTGGACCTCGCTGAGTTCATGAAGCACCTTGCTGATCAGTACAACTGTGACTCCCCTTACGCTCTGGGCATCCGCATTCAGGGCCTTGGGCTGCCCATTTCGGTAAGGTTGATTTTAGCCATTTGTCACAGGGTTAATAAACTTCCTACATAAAGTTTCCTAAATTTCCCACGGGATTAATAAAGTATTCATCTATCTATCTATTTATCTAATATGACCACATTTCAATCCGACCCTAACGTTGGTGATCTGGCTTCCCTCCTAGACCTTGACGAAGGCGACACAGGCCATGTACAATCTCATGGACAAGGCCAAAGACCAGGTGCGGCTCGAGCTGGAGCAAGAGGTGCAGGAAAAGCTGTGGAAGATCAAAAATAGCTTGATGGAACCGGCAGAAGGATCCGTCCAGTTTTTCTCCTCCTCCTCGTCCGGCAGCCGCGAGCTGAGGAAGAAGTACGCCGGCATGAGTGCCGCCGAGGCCGTGATGTTGGTCTTCACCAACTCTGAGGGCATCTTCAGCGCCACCATGATCAAGGTGCACACGCCAACCGAGGGAAACAAGGGGGGAGGTTTGGCTGAGTCAAACACAGTTGCACATATACCCATCAGGATGCTTGAGACCAGATCTGATCACCAGTATTTTGCCAATGAAATGATCTTGTTGCAAGCTGCGTTAATTACGAAACAGTCTCATTATAGACAATTCCCCATGCCCTACAGGCCCTGGCCCTGAATGCACGGTGCCAGTTTTTTTGTATTTTTGTGAGATGGCAAAATGTACTGCCAGATATGGAACACACTTAAATACAACATACCAGAGCAAACTATTCCAATGACTCTGACAGAATCTCATACTGTTGTCCTGTAAAAACTGCATGATGCAGCTCATCCTCACCCCACCAGGCTTCTCTACCAGTTTATAATGCTGAGTCACAGGCATCCGCATCCAATCCCACAGAAACACTTTCCCCAGACACTCACTTATTTAAGGAACCCCCCCCCCTTCCCTCTCAGTTTTTGGAAGTTTTAGGGTCTGTTGGCCCACCGGCGGTGCACTTGCTGTCTGGGAGCCGGCCGTGGGGCATCCGCCTGGGTGACACTAAGCCACTCTTTATCCCTGCCAAAGTGTCACCACCAGAGCCCGTTAATTTCACGCCGCGTTTGAGCCTGAAAGCCGGGCCGATAATTCGCCTGAGCTTAACACCATTAAGGCTATCGTCTCCTCTCTGTCAAGCAGGTTTCATAAAGTATTTGGTTCCCGGGGCTCGTTAATATGCCAGGCCTCGTAATCTTCTAATCCCGGCTGTAATCAAGGCGCGTCTGCTTTGCTTACATTTTTCTTTTGGCCCCCCCACCCCACCCCTGTGACAGTTTTTCAGGGATTAAGTAAATGCTTAATGTTTCTTTTTTCATTCACTTTAATTCAGGGTGACTATGTTCCATGCATGTGGCTATATTTATATTTTTATGAATCAAATAAGAATTCTCAAGCTCACCAATGACATTCCTGATACACTGGCGTTATAGTTCCTGATAAAGAGTTTTTAGTGATTAAAGGTTCACAGCATTGCAGTAAGCAGTACCCAGTAGTTATTGCAAAATGTATACAGCCGCGGAAAAAATTAAGAGACCACTTCAAAATTATCAGTTTCTCTGGTTTTACTTTTTATTGGTATGTGTTAAAGTAAAATGTACATTTTAGTTGTATTCTATAACCTACTGGCAACATTCCTACCAAATTTCAAATAAAAATATTGTCATTTAGATCATTTATTTGCAGAAAAATGACAATTGGTCAAAATAGCAAAAAAGATGCAGTGTCTTCAGATCTCGAATAATGCAAAGAAAACAAGCTCATATTCATTTTTAAACTACACAATACTAATGCTTTAACTTAGGAAGAGTTCAGAAATCAATATTTGGTGGAATAACCTTGATTTAAAATCACAACTTTCATGTGTCTTGGCATGCTCTCCACCAGTCTTTCACATTGCCGTCGGGTGACTTTATGCTACTCCTGGCGCAAGAATTCAAGCAGCTCGGCTTCTTTTCATGGCTTGTGACCATCCATCTTCCTCTTGATCACATTTCAGAGTTTTTTTAATGGGATTCAGGTCTCGAAATTGGGCTGGCAATGACAGGGTCCTGATCTGGTGGTACTCCATCCACACCTTTACTGGCCTGGCTTTGTGGCATGGAGCATTACCCTGCTGGAAAAAACACTTCTCAGAGTTGGGGAACATTGTCAGAGCAAAAGGAAGCAAGTTTTTCTTCCGGGACAACGTTGTACTTTGCCTGGCTGAGGTTTGTAAAAGACCATAAGGATTGAACCAAAGCTGACTGGAGGTCCCTAAGTTCGTCTTCTCTGATGAGTCCAATTTCACAGTAGGTGCAAGACTCTGTGGCTTGTAGGCCTCTCCAGGTCTCAGTCTAACCATCAGACGACCATGTGTTGGGCAAAGCTGAAAATTGGACTCATCAGAGAAGACGAACTTAGGGACCTCCAGTCAGCTTCAAGGTTATTCCACCAAATATTGATTTCTGAACTCTTCCTAAGTTAAAGCATTAGTATTGTGTAGTTTAAAAATGAATATGAGCTTGTTTTCTTTGCATTATTCGAGATCTGAAGACACTACATCTTTTTTGCTATTTTGACCAATTGTCATTTTTCTGCAAATAAATGATCTAAATGACAATATTTTTATTTGAAATTTGGTAGGAATGTTGCGAGTAGGTTATAGAATAAAACAGAAATGTACATTTTACTTTAACACATACCAATACATAGTAAAACCAGAGAAACTGATAATTTTGAAGTAGTCTCTTAATTTTTTCCGCGGCTGTATATTCAGTGAAAGTCCCTTCTTCCTGGAGATCACACATTTATATTACGTCTCAGCAAGTTGTTGAAGATAAAAAGGAATGGATATGGGCAAATTCTGGAAACCGGGCAAAGAACTTTTGTCATTAACTGAGATGAGTTGTTGCTGCTGTTTTTCCGACTCCTTGGCGTCCACAGCGTGTGCAGACCTTCCTGTCCGCCGTGAAGGACGACCGACTGGCCAAGAGCCTGTTCCAGCTGGCCATCTGCTGCGGATCTCTGGAGGCCCCTAATGACCTGCCAGCCGGCGAGACATCCAGGAAGAACGACATGAGGAAGAAGAAGAAGAAAGAGGAAGACGAGGAGGATGACGGCATCTCCATCATGGCTCCCTCCGAAAGTAAGTGAGACCCACAGTCCTGTAGTCACAATATAATACACACATTTAGATAACACAATAATGGATCACATTCATTTGTTACATACTTATAAATTGATTGTCAATCCTTTTTTCTCATTTGAGGAACATTAATTTATCATTTTCTCCTTGTTGGTTGTGCCTTGATGGTCATCACAGTGTTCAGGGACTCCCTCCCAGGTCCATTTTTGTGTTTCACATTTTCCTTTCTTACCCCCCTCCCCCCTTCTCCCCTGATTCCCTCTTGGCACTTCAGCTGCAGTGAAGCAGTACTTCCAGGAGTGTGTGGCCAGGCTGTGTGGCGTGCCCACCCTCGGTTACCTGTCCAACCTGGAGAAGAAGATGGCCGAGCACTTCAAGGTCAAAGCCTTCCTCCGACTCGCCCAGGGGAGCTTCCTGGAGTTCCTGGTCAAGCACTCCGAGGCAAGTCATAAAAACATAAACACACTAGCTGGATAGAGAGTAACTTACACAACTGGCAAGTGTGTAAGTCTACACTTAGACTAGGTTTTAACTAGGTGCTTTGTTTCCAACTGATCGACACAGCACCGTTTTTTATACTTGATACAGTCATACATGGTACGCAATCATTCCTTGTACTTTGTTTATCTTTTAAAAATCGAATTGAGATCTAATCATAGTAGGGAAGATGGCAGGCTATATGGGCCACCTCTTTTCATACTCCCCACCTGCTGTGTGCTCACCCCTCTCTGTCTGTAGACCCTGCAGCAGACAGTAGGGGGCGCCATCCTCATTGGCAGCCAGGGCTCCGGCGCGTGTGGCTTCAGGCCCAGCCAGCAGGACGTGTTTGAGTTCATCACACAGTGTGGCGAGGGAGATCCCAGCAGAGTGAGTTTCAAAGGCACTTACCCCTCCTGTGTACCCCTGCCTGTTTACCCCTGCCTGTTTACCCCTGACTGTTTACCCCTGCCTGTTTACCCCTGACTGTTTACTTTGCTTGGTTCCACTAATGAAGGCTGAACATCGAATGCTCCTATGACTGATTGCTTGGACTCATTAAAAGTTGTGATATTATGCATATCCTGCTTGTTACAGGCTGATAACTGGATTAAGGCCCACGCTCTTCTATGTGTGCTTCAGACATCTTTGATGTGACAGGGGGGCTAGCTTTGGGCCATGTGGATCATTAAATGGCCCTCTTATTTGAGCAGTCAAAGTCAAAAGTCCAATTTTTCACATTTGTCTCTTTTGAAACTAATTTAATTTCTTAGTTCCATATTTACATGGACTCTGAAAATGCTCTTCATTATGTTCTACAAATGCTCATTCACCCTCACAATTACAGCCTTAAAGCTCATTCACCCTCACAATAACATCCTAAGAGCTCATTCACCCTCACAATTACAGCCTTAAAGCTCATTCACCCTGACAATAACATCCTTAAAGCTCATTCACCCTCACAATAACATCCTTAAAGCTCATTCACCCTCACAATAACATCCTAAGAGCTCATTCACCCTCACAATAACATCCTTAAAGCTCATTCACCCTCACAATAACATCCTTAAAGCTCATTCACCCTCACAATAACATCCTAAGAGCTCATTCACCCTCACAATAACATCCTTAAAGCTCATTCACCCTCACAATAACATCCTTAAAGCTCATTCACCCTCACAATAACATCCTAAGAGCTCATTCACCCTCACAATAACATCCTTAAAGCTCATTCACCCTCACAATAACATCCTTAAAGCTCATTCACCCTCACAATAACATCCTAAGAGCTCATTCACCCTCACAATAACATCCTTAAAGCTCATTCACCCTCACAATAACATCCTAAGAGCTCATTCACCCTCACAATTACATCCTAAGAGCTCATTTACCCTCACAATAACATCCTAAGAGCTCATTCACCCTCACAATAACATCCTTAAAGCTCATTCACCCTCACAATTACATCCTAAGAGCTCATTTACCCTCACAATAACATCCTAAGAGCTCATTCACCCTCACAATAACATCCTTAAAGCTCATTCACACTCACATTTCTATTCTTTTCTGTAAAAGAATTTAAACTGATACATTCATCTTTCAATCTCCATGATGTAAAACACCTCATTGTTTAGTTAACGTCGAGTCCTGTCTGACCTTTGACCCCGGGGGTCTTTCCTCCTTGCTTCAGCTGCCGTTCATCGAGGCGTCCCTGAGGAGTCACTACGGCCTCCGGGACACCAGGGAGTTGGGCTACGGCCCGCTCGGCACCCTGCTGACCATCGTCCAGCGCCAGAGAAGCCTGGGCGACCCGCTGGGCCCCAGCGTTGTGCGTTACGAGGCCCCGCTGTTGCCCAAAGGGTCCGGGTGAGAACCAAGCTCCAGATCACTGTATATTCTGCATCACGCGACCATGATCCCCCAGTTCTGTTCCGCTAAGGCTACCACTGCTGTAGGAGGACATAGTTGCAACCCCAATCTGTAACTGTGTCTCTATATTGAAATACCCCTGAATGTGGGGATTAATAATCGTACATGGTTAATTTCTTCATCGGTCAAAGGCCACTTTGTTGATAAGCGATTCTTTTCAGACCTTTAAATGGTACTGTCTGGCTGGCAAAAAACAAACGCTTCCGACTGCATGGGTTTTGTCACGGTGGGTTTCTGTGTATCTGACTCGGTGGCGTTCCCTCCGCAGGGAGCGGGCGTGTGAGTCGGTGGGGATGCTGGGTGCGGTGAGGCGGGAGCAGGCCGTTTCCTGTCTGCTGTCCACCCCTCTGCTGGAGGACCTGGAGCAGTGGAGCCTCTGGGAGCTGGTGTTCCTGCCCAGCCTGGGGCCCCTCAAAGAGTTCATCGAGAGGCACTGCGGTTAGTCTTAAGCATTTTTACATTAAGTGTGTGTGTGTGTGTGTGTGTGTGTGTGTGTGTGTGTGTGTGGATTAGCTGGTGTTGTGTCATTTTTTCACTCCGCCAAAGAAGGATTTGTTTTTGGTGCGGTTTGTTTTGTATCTCTGTTTGTCTGTAAGCAGGATAACGCAAAAACGTACTTCATAGCACCAAAACAACATCCACCATTACAAATCAACTATGAGTCAAATGCAAACAGCGACAATAGAAGTGGATAATGCTTGTGTTGTTTTTCATGTGTGATGTTATTGTGCTGTGCAGCCCACACAGACCTGATGGCGTTGGAGGTAAAGCCAGGCATGCTGCTGCGGGTGACCAGATCCACGGGCGACAGGCTCTTCGCAGAAGCGGTGCAGACTCTGGACGCCACAGGGACGGCCGGACACCTGGTGTCCATTGTTGTGGCTGATGGGATACTGAACGCCCCCACAGCTCTTCTGGCCAATCACATGGAGAGTTCACTGGCTGCAGCTGTGGCAAGGGAAGGTAGGAATGCACAGAACCATGAATGTATTGTCTTTGCATTAGATTACAATTGATTTTGCATTCGATTACAGTTGACTTTGCATTAGATTACAGTTGACTTTGCATGTGAGTACATGACAGTGTGATATACGGAGTTCTTAAAATAGAATGAAATTGTAATAAACATGGTTCTTAAAATAGAAATGTACAGTTTTCTGGGATATTTCCGAAGTACGCTTCTGAATCACAAGCTGAAGGTGAATTATGTCTAAACAATTTGCAGATTCTGCTCAAGTAGAAGATGGTCATTCTTACAGCACAGTGGCCCAGTTTGTTCTGGAGTGCATGGTCAGAATCCCCACGAAAATCTGCACAGCCCTACTGCAACAGGTACTCCACGTTCAACTGTTTTCTTGGTACTCTGTGTAAATCTGCTGAACACAGCTGATGTTCAGTGAGTAGGGTTCAGCATGTATAATGTAGAAGCTGTGGTGTTTGTTAATATCTTTTAACATGGTGAATACAAGAATCTGTCCCCTAAAGAGTGGACAAGTATGCTGTTGCAAAAATAACTGAAGTGTAAATCCATCAGCGGAGTCTAAATTAATCAAAGCTGGTCATGTAAAAAATAAAAAACTGTGTTGTTTTTTAAAGTGTTGCTGATGTAGTGTCAGGGTTGTGTTGAAAGCAAGGGTGGAACACTGAGTCAGACATAGCATGTTTGGGCAGGCATAGGGTGGCTTGCTTCTCGCCAGAATGTGTTGAAATCACTGCAATCTATTTTTTTCCAAGTGATGGGCATGGGTGTTAATTACACGCACCTCTGTTCCTGTTTAGATTGAGATCCTTCTTAGCTAACTGAATTAGCCAGACATCAATAAGCACTCTGCGATTTGGAACGAATCCATATCGCCCCTTTGAAGTAAACAGTTCATCATCTCCTTGTACAATGCCACTCCTTTCCCCCCCTAGATCTTTCTGGAGCCTCTGTCCAAGGTTTTGGGCCAGTCCATGTCCAAAGGCACTCTCCTGGAGAGCGCCAAGGCTGAGCCGCGGTACCTGAACAGACTCCACCAGATGGGCGTCCTGCTCGGCATCACCGAGTGGTCGAGGGACTACCACTCCAAACTGCTCGCGCCCAAAGCCCCAGAAGTCCTCTCCCACCAACAGGTTCGACCCTCTGAGATCTTCTAGATAGTATCTTGCCCTTACAGTATTTACATTCCAGTACTTTTTACTTTTTCTTATGTAAAATAGTATGTATTGTTAGACAAGGTCTCTATTGCTCGTAGCTTGATTGTTCTCTCTCTTGTAAGGCGCTTTGGATAAAAGCGTCTGCTAAATGACTAAATGTTAAATGTAAATGTATCAAAACTGCTGACCACAAAAGGGGCAGTGATATGCATGTTTGTCACTGCATAATGTTTCATCTCTGTGCCCAAACTCCATTCCCTCGCTGCAGTCTGGGGTGGCCAGTGTCCTGGATGCTGAAGTCTCTGAGGCCAGCCTGTCCGACAGTGACGACGCCTCAGAGGAACACTCCGTCCGTGACTTCAACGGCGTTGACAACTCAGGTTGACAGCCATATTTATATCTTATTATTTATACATAGTGACTGATTGCAACAGTAAAGCCAAAGCGGTACATTAGCATGTGACAAACAAAGTGACAAATAGGCTCATTGCGGACTAGTACTAACACATGTTTTTTTTTCCTGAGCTCCCTCAGTAGAATTTTAAGATTTGGTTAATCAGTTGAGATGGTCTTTATTCGCTTCTCAAATGATCCTTGTCACTAATTTCCACTTAATGATATTACATCACTCTAGATGCTACTACAAGAAGATGTTTTGACTATGCAGATCAGCCAAAGTTTAGAAATGCATATATGGATGAAAATAAGCAGAACACGCTAGTATTTATCCAAAACTTGACTCCACCAACTACTATGCCCTCTGCAGATTACAGTAGCGACCTCGAGGATTACAGTGATAACGAGCACCTCGGACTGGCCTCGGATCAGAGCGGCGACCTGAGCGTCGAGGAGGAGACAGAGGAGGGCCATGCCGACCTGACTGCAGATCAGCCAGGTGAAGCGGCGGCAGCAGCAGCCGAGGAGCCCGGCGCCCCAGAGGAGCAGCCTGAGCCGTCTAGACTGAGCCAGCAGAGGACCGTCATTGAGGACATCAGGTTTGTTTACTGAGTTTACTTGTTTATCTGTACCATCGCTAATGCTAAACCTTATGAGCTTAAAGTAAACCTTTCAGTACATTGCTTCCTGTTACATAACTGTCTCCTGTGATCACTGTAAGATGTCACCAGTGCATCTCGTAATGACACGACCCAGTACATGAACTTGTTCTCTACCCAGTGCTCAGGCAGAGTATGACCATGATTATTAAGATGCCGATGACAGGAAGGCATAATAACTGTAATGGGGAATGTTCCATTTCACCTAATCACAGCACATTTGTGCTTTGCGGCGGTTTTCTTTTGACATTGTGGTCCCAGCTGATTGTGCCCATTGTGTCTTATGTGTGTTTCTTTGTGTGTGCGCGTGCATGTGTCTGCTCTGCGTGTGTGTGTGTGCGTGTGTCTGCTCTGTGTGTGTGCGTGTGTCTGCTCTGTGTGTGTCTACTCTGTGTGTGTGTGTGTGTGTGTGTGTGTGTGTGTGTGTGTGTGTGTGTGTGCGTTTGTTTGTTCTGTGTTTGTGTGTGCGTGTTTGCTCTGTGTGTGTGTGTTCTGTGTGTGTGTCTGTGTGTGTTTGTGTCTGCCCTGTGTGTGTCTACTCTGTGTGTGTGTGTGTGTGTGTGTGTGTGTGTGTGTGTGTGTGTGTGTGTGTGTGTGAGTGTGTGTGTGCGTTTATGTGTTCTGTGTTTGCGTGTGCGTGTCTGCTCTGTGTATGTGTGTGTGTGCGTGTGTGTGCACGGCACGTACGTATTGTGTGTTCCAGGAGGAGTGATTTTGGGGTGGGCGTGGAGCTGAATGAGGAGGGCCAGCGCCTGATGCAGGTGCACCAGGAGCGTCTGGGCCGGAGCCTGCAGCGCCTCTCCACCGAGCTCTACAGCAAAGACACACACTTCGTCCTGGAGCTCATTCAGGTCTGCCACGTCTGAACGTTACTGAATGCTACTGAACATTCATTGTTTCTGTCCTCCTTTTTTCTTTTTTTCCCCTTTTCACGTGAAGTGTTTGTCCTGTCCGAGCCATTTATGGAATTAGGCTGCTGATTCCAGCGTTGAATAATAGTCAACGTCACTCACTGAGAAAAGTTTATTAGAGTTGTGTCCTTGTTTTTGTTGTGTTGAGTGCCTTGCTCCAGAAACATTTCACAGTAATGGACTGAACCCTTTTCATTATTAATTCTATAGCTTTTGGGCGTCTCTGGTGTTCTGCCTTTGGTCTTGTCTTACTACAAAGTCGTCTCCTTAAAATGTTAATATTTATGCATTCTCTGTGCCACATTGACTTGCAATGCTTTCATTGTAGTTACTGTTGTTTACTGTTGAATGTATAATTCTTTTTGTAGTCAAATTATTTACATGCCACTTTGTTGTATAACCTATTTTTGCCATTCATTATTAGCCTGGCATTATTTTCCAGACATTAGAGAAGTTGAATATTCCCTGTGTGTCCAGAATGCAGATGACAACAGCTATCCCTCGGCCCAAGACGTGCAGCCGTCACTGGCGTTCGTCATTGAGAAGGACTGCATCACCATCCTGAACAACGAGTGTGGTTTCCTGGAGAGGAACGTGCGGGCCATCTGTGACGTGGGCCGCAGCACCAAGGGCAAACACACATATGGATACATAGGTACCAGCAAACACACGTATAGATACATAGGTACCAGCAAACACACATATAGATACATAGGTACCAGGCAAACACACGTATAGATATATAGGTACCAGGCAAACACACATATAGAAACATAGGTACCAGACAAACTCATATGGGTACATAGGTACCAGGCAAACTCATATGGATTAATTGGTGTCAGGCAAACACACATATGGATGTAAATATGCCAGGCAAACTCATATGGATGCATTGGTGCCAGGCAAACACCCGTATGGATTAATAGGTACCAGGCCTGCTGCAGTACCCCTGCTTCAGCTTCCTGGCACACTGGGCAGAGCCATCAGTGCTGTTCCGTTGTCTGTGATTATGATCTCTTGTTGTTTGTGAAGTTGATTCGTGTTCACATGGAGATGATAGGGAGTTTGTTTACAGAAGGCTTTTCCACTGAAAGTAGGCCCAGACAAAGCCATAATATTGACATCATGAAATCAGGCTTATTTTAAGCTTTTGGCTGGTGAGGGGAAAATTATCTGTCCTGGGTTTTCCTTTGAAACCCGGCCATTATATTTAGTAACAATCTGTCCCTTTCTCTCTATCTCTTTCTTTCTCTGTCCCATTTTCTCTCTTTCTTTATAAGTGGGGCTTTTTCTCTCTATCTCTCCACTCTCTTTCTCTCTCCCCCCTTCTCTCTTTCTCACTCCCTTTCTCTCTGTGGTTCTCTGCCTGTCCCTGTCTCATGCATTCTGGTAGAAGCTTCTGAAACAGAGCAGATGTCCGTGTGAAGTGCCTGGTGTGCTTGTCAGTGTGTGCAGCCCATTCACAGACTCCCACTGTGTATGTGTGTGTGTGTGTGTGTGTGTCTGTCTGTGTTTGTGTGTGTGTGTGTGTGTGTGTGTGTGTGTGTGTTTGTGTGTGTGTGTGTGTGTGGAGCTCAGTGCAGCACTGGTTCTGCTAGGTCACCACAGGCCCTACCGTGAGGACCGCTTCATTAGATAACCTTCAGACTAATTATTCTGCACAGAACAAGCAGGCGGTCTGGGATTGATGTCTGAACAATACTAACTCCATTTGCAGTTCAGCTCAGCTCAGCGTGCGTGCGTGCGTGCGTGCGTGCGTGCGTGCGCGCGCGTGTTCAGCGAGCAAAGTGATACTAAGGCACTAGGTGTGTTTTCCACATGTATCGCTCCTGAGGGAATTGTTTTTTTATTTGAAGGCTTCTTCCCCCATTTTTACTTCTGTCATGTTTGTCATAAACTGAACCTAGATATACAACTATATATATTTAAGTATCTGCTAAGCTATTCATCAAGGTCGGGTTTGTTGTTGTTTGTTTTTGTTTGGAGGTTTGCTGTACAATTAACACGTTGTGGTCTTTACACGGAGGTGTTACTGACTGAGTTGTTGTGACTCGTCTCACTCGCAGGGCAGAAGGGCATCGGGTTCAAGTCGGTGTTCAAAGTGACAGACTGCCCCCAGATCCACTCCAACGACTTCCACGTCTGCTTTGACAAGAACAGCGGCCCCATGGGCTACATCCTACCCCACTGGGTGGAGGAGGAGCGACCCGTGACTGCAAACGCCCCAGAGATCTGTCAGAAGAGGTGACATCACTGGCCCGTTAAACTCAACACTATGCATTACTAACATACAACACTAGAGGGAGCTTTTCCCAATTGAATTGCCTCGCCATTTTCCATCCAGTGACTTTGGATTTCTCCAGTTAAGACAATAGACAATGGTTGAGGCAAGACAATGTATTGTGTTAAGTAAATTGTTGTTGCCGTCAATGCCTATTCGTGCAAACAACCAAATTCACTGTATTCAGTCCAGTAATCCAGAACCCAATAGTCTTATATAGTCTGACATTACAGTCTAGCCCAGTCCAGTCACAATAGGATTCTATGTTCAGCAGAGGACTTGTTCCATGTGAGCCTCCATGCTGTATCTACATTTATGTTTACGTTTACATTTATTCATTTGGTAAACAAATACCTTACCCTGTTTACCGCCCTGCAGCTGGACCACAAAGATCCTGCTCCCTCTCCGCTCCGAGAGCCTGCAGACCAAGAACTTGTTCCGCGACGTCCACCCCTCTCTCCTGCTCTTTCTCCATCGCCTGCGCTCCATCACCATCTTCAACCAGGTAACTGTCACCCTTCCCAGCTTCACAGATGCCACCCCACCCAGTAGTTTACCCCCCATGTTCAGAGTCTTTAAAGGTGCAGTCCTTGATTATGATCTATTACACTTTGCATCAGTGAAATCCTCCTCACATTCCTCCACTTTACCCCCCAGTTCATGCGCTCAAAAATACTCTGGTGTTCCTGTGTGGTCCTGGTTCTGTAAATGGGACACAAACAAAGCGGCTTGGAACGCCATAACACTGTTACAACCAATCAACAGTGTCGCTTCAGAAACACGGAAATGGGGGGGACCTGGGAGACTCTACCTTAGAGACTTAACAATAGACTTAATCTGTCGCTTAACTCTCTTAACTGCTACTAACTCCTAACACTGTTCACTCTTTGTTGTTAGTTGCTAGTGTTGCTGTTTGCTGTGCTGACGCGTGGCTTTAAATGACCCTGTCTGACCTCTGACCTTTCTGCTGACCCCAGACCGAGGGGCGCTTGGTGACAATGAGTCGGCAGGACCTGAGCCACAACATCCTGGAGGTGCGGCACACCAGTGGCCTGGAGCGCTGGCTCGTCGTCAAGAACATGCTCCACCCCAAGAAGGCAAGACACTCACACACACACACACACACACACACACACACACACACACACACACATGGCCGCAAGGGGTGTTGTTTACAGCTGGTCCACAGAGAGCCTACTAACAATAGGACTGTGTCAACACTTCACCTGAAATACATGAAGTATGGTCTCATGGTAGAGTCGCTAGTACTCTGACAGTGGTGGAGAAACATATGGAATGAAAAGGCTTTGGGGAATCCACCCAGGACTATTTTAATATGTTGTGTGGGATCTGTGTGAGTGAGTTGCCTTTTGCAAACACCAATATTAAAACAGATACAATAATAATCAAAATAGGTACACAACAGTGAGCTAATTAAAGAAGTAAAATCAAAATCCACAAGACGGCCCTTCCCCTGTCCCCCGCCCCCACACACCCCACAATAAGCCCCACTTATCTTCTTTCTAATAACTAACTGGTGAAAAAAAAAAAAAGTCTTTAGGATCTGCCCCGTTTTTCTTCCCTTTATCCATTTTCTTTCTTCTTTCTCTCTCCATCTCGCTGCTTCACATCAGGACTGTTCTCGCCTTTTCATGTCCGTGTCTTCTGGGGCCCTACCGTCATTATGTAAGCCCTCCGCAGTCTGCAGCACAGACGGCTGTGTGCGCTCCCCCTCCTCTCTCTCTCTCTCTCTCTCTCTATCTCTCTGTCCCTCCCTCTCTCACACACACTCACACTCTCCCTCCCCCCCCCCCCTCTCTCTCTGATCTTCTCCAGACAGCCATGCGCCGTGGCTTATTAGCAAGTTGTAGCGTGCTAATTTCTAGCGCCTGGAGGGGTAGGGGACCGTCTCCGCCCCCGCCCAACACCAAAGCATCCGATCCAGGTCACAGGGTTTGCAGAGAGAGGGGAAGAGAAAAGAAGGAGGAAAACAACTGTGCCGTGGCAGCCGCTGCCATTTTCCCCCCACTCTTTTTTTTAATCATCTTTCTCCTTTTCACCATGAGTGTGATATTCTATCTTTCTCTCTCTCTCTCTCTCTCTTTTTCTGCCTCCATTTTGAGTTCCCCCACCTCAGGTGTTCAGGGATGCCATCAAATTAGCACTGGTTAATTAAGTCCCATCTTAAGAGGGGGCCTTTCAAGAGAGAGAGGATTTCCCTGTGTAGTCACCCAGCTTCCGATTGACAACCTCACTCACGCTATGTCAGAATATCCTGGATAGATTTCCCAAGTGTGTTTCTCTTCTTGTATGGGTTCCATATACATCTCCAACTCCAGTCTAGGAGCTAGGAGCTATACCATCATCAGACCCTAGTAGCTATGCCATCATCAGACCATATGTGATGTGTTTCATGTATATATATCTGTTATGCCCCTTTGTTAAACAGCAGAATTCTCTTGGGGTTAAATAGCGTGCTTTTTTTTTTCTTCTCAATCCTCAAACAATAAAACAGCACACAGACTGTTATTGTTTTTTTATATTATTATTGTTCCTCAATTCATTTGGTTATGGCAGATGCTTCATGTCTCTCTTGGGCGATGAGAGCCAAAATGCATGAGAACAAAATAAAGAGGAGGGTGGCATGTTATACTTCTGAGTGCTCTTCTTTTATGAATATCATCACCATCTGGTTGGGGACGCAGCTCCCCTCAGTGGGGAACTAAATGTCTGTTTTGTTTGTTTGTTCTGTTGTATTTCGTTGAGGGAATCATTTGTTTATGTATTAACCTCTCTCTGTTCCTGGCCCCTCAGATTAAAGAGGAAGTAGAGTCCACTGAGCTGGCCATGGCGTTCTGCCTGAGCGACGGCGCGTCCTCGTCCTCATCTTCATCCGACGTCCCTCTCCAGCCGCGCCAGCAGAGCGTCTTCGCCTTCCTGCCACTGCGCAGCTTTGGCTTCCGCTTCATCATCCAAGGTCAGAGGTCATCACCAAGGTCACAGATATTGGTCAGGCATTGGCATAGGCATGCACATCTGTGCAGCTGTTTGTACAGTTTGACAGTTAGTGTTGGCATTTGAATAAGGTCACTTTTCTTAAAATCCCAGACATGTCTCTGGATGTGGCCACAGGTAGATGCTCTTTTAGTTCAATGATCAGAAGAACCGTTTCAACTGGCCGAGCTGGCTGCAGTTGGGTTTAAATAGTGTTTTCATTAAAGTATTTTCTTTCGAATGTCCTCTGCAGGGGACTTTGACATCCCGTCCTCTCGTGAGGACGTGGACAGGGACAGCTCCTGGAATCAGTGGCTGCGCTCCAACCTGCCTCAGCTCTTCATGGAGGCCATGGACGTCTTCAGCGTAAGAGCCTGCGTGTCTTCTCTGCTCCGCGGTGCTTGCTTGCTTCACCTCATCTGCCCTTGTCACCTTGATCTTAATGATCACAAAGAACTAAATGAACTCGAACATTCTTCATAGACCCCTTGGTGGTTGAATCTGAGTTCAATTTAAGCTGGAGTCAGATACATCAATAATGAATGACATTACGTCACCTGTAATTACTGTTGAGTCGGTAGGGTTTAAAAGGAACAAAAAAGATACTGCCTGTAAGCCGCGCTGAGAGCACGCCATTGTTCAAGCCCTGCCTTTGTGTAGCACACGTGTATACAGTGGAGGTAAAGGGAAAGGTCAGGTTTTTAGCAGATGCTTTTATCCAAAGCGACTTACAAAGGGAGCCTGCAGTGGCTGGGGATCAAAGTCAAGTCAACCGTGAAGCTAAGCACAATACCACACCCTACAAAAGTATAAATAGCTATAATAAGTATCCAAAGTAAAAGTATTCAGCCCCCCTGAAAGCCATCACCATTTTGACTATTACAAAAGATGCTTACACATATTTTCCCAATCATTAGTTTTATTGCTAACATTTACACACTCTTACCCTATTTCCAAAGGCATTATTTGTTCGTCTGCTAACATTACAAATACAGAGATTAAAAACTGAAATATACTACTTGCTTAAGTATTCAACCCCCTGTGATTTTGAGTTCCAGATGAAGGCTGATGACGTAAATGATACAGAGGTGTCACTTATTTGACCATAACTGAGCATAATTCGGCTCTACCTATGGGTGGTTAAAATAGGGTCACTTTTAAGAAATGAAGGAAGAATGAATGGAAATAAATTCTACACAATATCGCAAGAAAGCCTGTTGTAGTCTGATGTAAAACTGTGGCTTGGGAGAGGGATTATCTACCAGTAGAACTGTCCCTCAAGGCACTGTAGTGGCCAAAAAGCAGTGAAGTTAACACTCTAAAATGGCACAGTCAAAGCCCAGATCAAAATCCTATTAGATGTTCTATATACATTTTACCAAGAAGAATGGGGGGAAAGCAGAATATTTTAGTTTTTAATTGATTTCATTTTAGTAGACAAATAACGTATTTAGCCTTTAGAAATATACCACAGCTTGTATATAACGCACCAGTGATCCCAATGAAAATGCTGATTGAGAAAATCCATGTAATCTGTGTTTTTTGTAACCCATACAATTATGATTACTTTTACGGGGGGTTGAATGCTTTTGCAAGCCACTGTACTTGAACGTTGATCATTTCTTGCAATGTTATCACAAATAGCCAGCCACAAGCCTAAATAATTTTGCAGTTGTTTAAGACACTACTAGTGATGCAGTACATTTTTCTTTTTGGAGTCAAATTATGTGATTTATGTATGTTATGCAACGGTTATTGTCAAGTTGCATTTATTTAAAAAGAAGTTGTATGTTACTATGAGGTACTTCAAAACCACTGTAAGCCAGACTCCTTGTTGAGTACTTAATCTAGCTGGCTCTGCATTCTAATAGCCCTTACAAATTACATGCTCTGATAAAATATATATACAGAGTGTGCAGTTGTGTTGAAGAGTCAGGAACCTTGCATCTCTGCCTACCAATTATTTCATGGTTTGCTCCCCATGTTGAAGAAAAGCACAGGAATATAATGGTGGTTAACTATGGAGAAATTTAGCGAGAAATGCTAACGCCACTTCTAGTAGTTTTAATAGTACATTTGATGAGGTTGCAATGTAGAGTTAAAGACCACGTGCTACTGTAGTCAGGAAGAATCTAACTGAGTGCTCCCTACTATAATCAATAATAATCAATCCTCAATGTCCTTGTGTCTTCTCTGTTTTGTTTTTCACAGAAACACCCAGAATTCAGCGGTCTGGAAGGACTGTGCTACTTCCTGCAATTCGTTCCGCTTCCCGACGAGATCCAAGACTTCTTTAGACCGGTGGCCAATCAGATCCTCCAGCTCCTCAAAGGCAGAGCTTGCCTACCGGCCAAAATAGGCACAGGTACAGCTGCTCTCTCTGCCACCCATTGTGGGGATGGGTGGAGCTATTTTTGACCGAGTTAGACAGCAAGCCAGGATGTGACATTTGTTGGTAATTATTCAAAGTCAGAATGGAAGATTTATTATGCAGCACATTTCATACACAGAGCCAATTTAATGTGTTTTACATACATAGCAGCAAAAGGAACAACCAAAGGAAAAAAGGAGGCAAAATACTTTTTTCTAAAAGTACATAAAATAGAATAAAAAAAATGAGTAGCCCCAACTGATTTCATTGACTCTCCTAATCCAGCCTGTTGTTTTTCACGCTCAGACAGTAAAGTAGAATACAAGCAGCCCTCCGAGCTGGCCGTGTGCCAGGACCCCGTCATCCAGGAAGTGATCGGGGCAGAGGACCTGGAGATGCACCTGCGGCTCTCCTACCTGCACCCCCACCTGCAGGCGCAGCTGCCCCCCTCCCTGCTGGCCACACTGGGGGTGCGGCGCCTCCGCGGGGCCGACGTAGCGGCCGTCACCTGCGCCATGGCCCGAGAGCTGGTGCAAAACGCTGCGCCCTTGTCAGGTATGGACAGACGGGGTCTGTGGGCTTCTGGTTGTGTTACGATCAGGTTTTAGGGTTGTTAAACTCCTATCCCTATCACTTCTACAAGAAGTTCAGATGATAAGTTCAGTCTAATGATTATGGTCAGTGACAATAAATACAATATACCGTAATCATATCTTTAGATGCATCCATCACTTCATAAATATGTAACTGTTTATACCAATTATCACAGTATGTTTAGCTTTTATATGCATTTCCCTCCTTGAGCAGCAACTGATGTATGTCTCTCTTATTGATAACACCTATGCTGCCCATATTTACTCCACATTACTTGATCAGTCATTGGAGCACGGCCCTTGGCTTAGAAGCCTTAGAGAGTTTGTGTCCACCGTGTTGGTGGTGCTAATGCATGATGATAATGACCCAGTAATGATGACCTCCGGGTCCGTTCTCCTAGACTCCCACATGAGAAAGCTGGCCAGGCTGCTGCAGTGTAACTACCGTGCCCAGGAGCAGGAGTACGGGGAGGCCCACGCCTCACTCCAGGGGCTCAAAGACCTTCCCGTGATCCCTCTGGCTGATGGGCGGCTGGTGACCCTGAGCAGCGGAGGCGTCTTCTTCCCCCTCAGTGAGGAAGGGGAGGTCCAGAAAGGTACGGTGCTCAGCCATCTTGGAGACGCACAGACAAACACACACCCAAATACTTATATATACCTATAAATACACAAAACAGAAATACAAACACCTACACATGGCCTCAAATACCCTCACATAATGACAAACACACACGTACACAGTCACATGGACAAATGCACCAATCTACAAGCTTGCTCTCTCTCTCACAGCCACACACACACCCAAACTTAAAACCACCCACAGTGTCAGATAGGAGTTTAATGGAGTTTGAGACTGAGAACATCGCAGAGGGAGGCATTTGTGTGTGTGTGTGTGTTGGTGCGCGCGTGTGTGTGTGTGTGTGTGTTCCTCTCCCTTTTCAGTGCCCTTGTAGTCAGACGGGGGAAACATCCGTCTCTCGGGCCTCGCTTCAACACACTCTCCTCTAGAATAAACCCTACTGAGTCACGCACTCTTTCTCTCTATCTCCTCGCTCTCGCATACACCTGCGTCATCACCCGCACCAAGAGAGAGGGAGACAGAAAAGAAAAGAGGGGGGGAACTCAATAGAAAACAGGAATAAAGAGAGAGAGAGAGAGAGAGGGAGGGAGTTCATGAATGGAAGGCCAGTCATGAATAAGTAATGGCTCAGTAGCAGCACAATGCAACTTTCATGCAGCCAGAGTGTTTCCTGTCGCCGGCATCGTAGCGTGAAGCGCGCCGCGCTCGGGAATCTGTGTTTGCAGTTTTAGAACCAAATGAGGCTAGTGTGTGAGTGTGAGCGGAGCGTTATCATGCTCAAGCAGCAGCCGGGGCCGTGAGCAGAGGCAGAGCTGGTGGTGGAGGAGGAGGTGGTTGAGGTGGTGGTAGGGCAGAGATGGGCTGGCTCACTGTCAGGTGAACGCAGAGGCTGCCAGCAGGAGGAAGTAGGTCAGAACCCACCATCTACACACAACACACACACACACACACACACACACACACACACACACACACACACACACACACACACACACACACACAAGCAGGCATAAAGCTTTTGTTAAGTCTTGGTGTCAGTGCTCGACTCCTCTCTGTTTTGGCCGCCCTCCGTGCCATAGCTGGCTCATCTCTCTGACTTCTCCCTTTGCGTAACTCTCCTGATTCTTTACTTTCTTCTCACTTTCTTCCATGTCTTCTGCTGTGTCCTATTGATCGTCTCTGTCTCCTCCTGTCCTCTGTCTTTTCTGTCCTCGCACACACCCCTCATCGCTCACTCACTCTGTCTTTCACGTCCGTTATCTTCTTCTCTCTTCTTGCCTCTCTTTACATCCCTTCTTCCTCTGTCTGTCTCCCATTATCTTTCCCTCTTCTCCACCTTCCCACCCCCTCCTACTCCCTGCTCTCTATCCCTCCTTCAACCATCTCCCTTTCCCTCCGTATCTCTGTCACTCCTTCTCTTTATCTGTTCCTGCGTCACCCACACTCCTCTTTCCCTGGTACCCCTTTCCCTCTCTCTACCTCAATCGTTCCCTCTCTCTTTATCCTTCACTCTCCTCCTCTCACTTCTCCCACCCCTGCTCTTTCTCTCTCTCTCTCTCTCTTACATAACATTCCCCCTATTCTCTCTTCTCTACACTTCTGTCTCTCTCTCTCTATCTCTTCCTCTCTCTCCTCCTCTCTCATCTCTCTCTCTCTTCCCCTCTCATTCACTCTCTCTCTATCTCTCTTCCACTCTTTCCCCCATCTCATCAACTCTATCTCTCTTCCTCTCTCTCCCCTCTCTCATCCACTCTCTCTCTCTCTCTCTTCCTCTATCTCCCCCTCTTCCTCTCTGTCCCTCTCTCTCATCCATTCTCTCTCTATCTCTCTTCCTCTCTCTCTCTTCCTCTATCTCCCCCTCTCTCATCTTCTCTCTCTCTCCCTGTGTCAGGTCTGGAGGCTCTGTACCGTGACCTGTGTACGGTGGCTCCTGCTCTGCTGTCCAGTCTGGACGGTCTGGGGAACTCTCAGGTGCGGGAGCTGCTGCTGCGCCTCGGCGTCCACGAGCTGGAACCCCAGCAGGTGCTCCACCAGCACATCTACCCCGCGCTCAGCACCGACGCCTTGAAGGTACACGCTCACACACACACACGCACTCACACACTCACACACATAGACACACACGCACACAGATAGACACATACACACACACACAAACACGAACAAACCAACACACACACACACACACACACACACACACACAAACACACAGACCGCAAACACACACACACACACACACACACACACTCACACACACACACACAGACAGACACACACACACACACAAACACACAGACCGCAAACACACAGACAGACACACACACAGACAGACACACATACAGACAGACACACACACACATACATGCACTCACTATATATCACTCTCTTTCTCTCACACAAAGACACACACACAAACTCAGTATCTCTCAGTATCTTTCTCTTACACACACATACACATCTTTGTTATTTACACAAAGTTTTTATGCACACTCTCATTTAATGATTTCCCTCCACACAAGTTGAACTTTGAGATGGGTGCAGTCTCACACGACAGTCCCTCTCCATAAGACAGCCACTCTCTCTCCCTCCCTTCCTCTCTTCCTCCCTCTCTCCCTTCCTCTCCCTCCCTCCCTCCCTGCCTCTCTCCCTCTGTCCTAGAGTCTCACCTCAATGAATACATTTATGAGACAGGACTGTCACAATCACAAGCTGAATCTTTAGCAGGGGAGGTGGGGGGGGATTTGCACATGTCCCTGATGCGTCCTGGGAAATACTCACACTCTGCCCCTCTGTCTCTGTCTGTGCCCCCCCCCCCCCCCCCCCCCCCCCCCAGTCAAAGCCGCAGGACGTGGTTGTCAGCTACCTGCTGTTCATCAAGCAGCACGTCCGGGAGCAGGAGTACGGCAGCCTGACCACGCCCATCCCCGTGCTGACCAACCGGGGCCTGCGGTGCCCAGCCCAGGGCAAAGTGCATTTCTCCAAAGAATACAGCAACATCGACCTGCCCACCAAACTGCCTGGTAAACTGCCCATATCCACTACTCACCTCTGCACTACACATGTGTTTGGTGATCATTATATTAACTCCATCGTGCCCATGTGCTGTGCACTGTCATGGAAACGCTTTGTTTATATAGTACATAGAAATGCACATGGAGGCCTAGACAGTCTAACAATGAAGCTAGAGTTTGAAATGTATCTGCTGCTGAGCTCAAGACATTTACTATTATATATCTTTGTGTGTGTGTGTGTGTGTGTGTGTGTGTGTGTGTGTGTGTGTGTGTGTGTGTGTGTGTGTGTGTGTGTGTGTGTATGTGTATGTGTATGTGTATGTGTATGTGTATGTGTGTGTGTGTGTGTGTGTGTGTGTGTGTGTGTGTGTGTGTGTGTGAGTGACTGAGTGTGTGTTTGAGTGATTTTATACATCGGTTTTCTCAAAATATGAAATGCTACTTGAACTGTCAGTTTGACAATCATTTGAATTGTGCTGTGTTGTGTTGTGTTGTGTCAGGGCTTGGTACACTTGAAGCTCTGAAGCCTTCAATAATGTAAAATAATGAAACTGCATCTCATAGAACACCTGCATGAGAGCAGAGAGGTGAATTCAACAGCTTTTATGGTTGGACACCAATCCTCAGATCTACTGTGATGGTGAGCCATGCACTGCTGTCTTAACAGTTTAGTGCAGTGTGGGGATCATGTAAGATGGCCAACTCTCATAGCCCGTTCCCTGCTCACCGCATTCTTGTAGAACACAATGCCTCAGTCAAAGCTCACCCATTGTTTCAAAGCCCCTGGATCGGGCCGCAGAACCAAGTCAGCAGTTCCAAGTTCTGCTCGGCCTTTTGTAGTGGCCCAAGAAGGCATGAACAGTGAGGGGAGAATGCTGACGGTTATGTAAGCCCCGAAGGAATGGGTCACCGCGTGGAGGATAATGGCACGCCTGACCTGTTCCTGGTGGACAGTAGAGATGGGGCTTTCAAATTGGCCTTGTGTGTTTGTGCGTGTTTGGTGTGTGTGTGTGTGTGTGTGTGTGTGTGTGTGCATATGTTCTCATTTCTATCACGGTCTTCACCTTTACACCTCCCCCCTTGTTTCTGGCACCCATCCCTCCCCCACTCACTCTCTCTCTCTCTCTCTCTCTCTCTCTCTCTCTATCTCTCCTTCTTCCTGTGCTCAGGTGTGGACTGGGGGATGGTTGACCCTTGCTACCTGCGTGCGGACCGTGACGTGGCGGGCTGGAGGGAGCTGCTGATGGCCCTGGGCGTGAGAGACCTGCTCATCTTCAGGAAGGAGAGGCGCACCATCAGCGCACAGCAGCTTGGTGAGAGAGAGAGAGAGATTGATTGGTTGATTGAGACCCCCTGGAAGGAACCATCACATGGATCATCATGAAGTACTCCTAAACAGGCTTCTATGTAGCACTACCCCAACTACACCCAGACCATTGTAGAGGAGCACCAAGCACATAATCACATATCACCAGGCAAACAACAGACCACCATTATCATTACCTTTTCTCTTCACAGCCATTTGCGTGAAAAAAAAGTCCAGCAGTCCAACTTAAAAGGCGTAGACAACTAAAATGTTCTAATTCAGCTAACGCCGTAAAACATATTGACCTGAGTCACAATGTGCCCCTCCTGCTCCAACCTACTGCTGTTCCACATGGACAGTTTAGTTTGCCCTATCAAAAATGTAAACATATGCACAGCTCCTTCTCTTGTTGGGGAGTACTTGACTCCAAAGATAAGCACCGTCTACTAAATGCTACATCAGTTTTGAGTCAATTTGGCTCAAAAACAGTGCAACATAGAATTCGGCCCTTTACACAGCATACATAGATTGGAGACATCAGACCTTAACTTTGCTACAGAGAGAGAGAGGAGAGAGGAGAGAGAGAGAGAGAGAGAGAGAGAGAGAGAGAAGAGAGAGAGATGAGAGAGAGAGAGAGAGAGAGAGAGAGAGAGAGAGAGAGAGAGAGAGAGAGAGAGAGAGAGAGAGAGAGAGAGAGAGAGAGAGAGAGAGAGAGAGAGAGAGAGAGAGAGAGAGAGAGAGAGAGAGAGAGAGAGAGAGAGAGAGAGAGAGAGAGAGAGAGAGAGAGAGAGAGAGAGAGAGAGAAAAGAGTAGTCTGCGAGGTTAGCAGTTAGAGAGAGTTAGAGAGAGAGAGATTTTTTTTGATTTTGAACAAAACTTTTTATTGTGCAACAGTTACAAGTTACCAAACAGATCCTTTCACCACCACCTATACACACACCACAGTAAAGAAAACAACACAAGCACAACAGAAAGGAAAATCAATACTAATTCTGAATTTAACAACATTTCATTTGACCACTCCTTTTGCAGTTAAATACATGCGGAGGCGTGCAACCTCCTCCTCATCAAAGGCACCCTCTCTTATATAACAGGCAACATCATTAATCAACCGAGACCGCTTTGGAAAAAAAAAACCAATGTCAACGTTTTTTTCACCTTTGGTGTTATGCAGAAAGCGACGGATCTCCGTCGCTTTGTAATACACTGGAAAACTCACCACTGACCCGTCAGACCCCACAGACTCATCTTTATTTTCATCACTGTTAACCTCTGCCTGATCCACCAATTTCCTCTTCAAAGCTGGTTCTTTGAAACGTCTCTCCGTTTCCATCGCTGCTACCACATCCGACACTGCTATACCAGTCTTTTCCTCGCGAGGACCAGAAAGTTCTGTGACTGAGTCCAGGGAAAAGAGCTCAGCCACCTCGCCAACTGTCACAGCAGCCTCCTTCAAAGGCCGGTCATACACCACAGGTTCCGTAACGACAGGCTCCGCCGCAACAGCCCCACCCGCCGCCGGCTCACCAGCCGGAGGCGCTGGGCGGTCCGACACGACAGTGCCAGCCAAAGGGACGTCGGTCAAAAGGCAATCAGGTGCAGGTGGATCCGAAGCGGGAGAGTCAGCAGGGGTTCCTGCAGTTTCCTCCCCTTTTTCCGGACAGGCTCTCGCCAGGTGCCCTAATCCCCCACACCTGTAACACTTCATCATCGAAGTTGACGTAGCAAACACCACATAATCAAAACCCTCTACTTTAAACTTGAAACTAAGTTCGAGGTCAGCCTGTCCATTTTTCAGGACCATGTAAACCTGTCTTCTAAAAGACACCATGTGCTTAACCAGGGATGACTTGCACCCCAGGTACATTTTCCTAATAGGGGAAACTACCTTTCCAAAGCGAGATAACTCGCGTGCAATAACCTCGTCTTTAATAAAGGGAGGGACATTAGACAGTGTGATTTTCCTCGCAGGACTACTGAGAGGAAGAACGGGCGTAAATTCGCCCCCAATAGTAATGCCATGTTTAGTGACCTCGTGGGCCTTATCGATTGAGCTCAAAAATAAAACAATTGCCTGGTTCATTTTCGAAGCAGAAACTACATTTTCGTAGCCTACTATCTTCCCCATAGCTAGACTTACATCCTCAATGCTAAACTTTAAAGATTCAATTTTAACGCCATGTCGGCGGGTTAAATATTCAAAGTCCATTGTTCCCCGAGGTACCACGCACCGGTAAGCCGGTCAGCACCTCCGGGAAAAACAGCCAAAGACACAAAATAATAAAAGACACAAAATACTCGGGCTGAGTAGATGTGACAAAGAGTTTTGGAACAAGAGGGACTCTTTCTTTCTCTCTCTCACACACACTCTCACTCACACACATCATTATGCCCACTTGGGGCTCAGCCAGACAGCTTGTCAGGTGGCCAACCAAGAGCCGTAGCCGCACGCTAATCGCTCATACACAGTGAACGAAACGCTAATTCATCCCCTCTCTCTGACAGAGAAGCCACGCTGCTGTAAGGGATCTCATTTATTAGCCATTGCATAATATTAAGTGCTTTGCCAGAACCCGAGCACAGGCATTTGCCAGTACATTCCCGGAAAACAAAGACAACTGTGCCACACAATGCCCTCATCTTGTAATCCAGCCGGATGGCAAACGTGATAGCACAAGCCTATGATCTGGGACTGCGGTGTGCTTGAGGGACCCCCTGCCATGTGACATGCCAAACAGATTCCACACAGGCTACCCCCCCTCCGCTTTAGCAATGTGCCTCACAGGAGGATGAACTCATGGACACTGGTATTCATTGATTCAGGGTTTAAGGGTTTCTCAGAAACGACTGGTGGTCTGTTGACGGGTTTCTCAGAAACGACTGGTGGTCTGTTGACCAAATGCCTTTCAAAGCAAAGCCAGGTTCACTGGAACACCCACGGGATGATTTGAAGGATTTTCTGACTGTTCACCTGTTGAAGGCGAATTTCTTGTTTTTTTTTGTTTTGTTTTTCCATGTCATGTCATCTGACAGGTCATCTCATTCTGGTGTCATGGGATGTTGACAGATTGGGGGATTGCCTGGTTTAGTTTTTCGCCGGAGCCTAAATTAGTTTTGAAAAACCTCTGCACCTCCTCATTCACCTCACCTCACAGTGTTTGGTGGTGGTGGGGAGCATGTGGCGTCCCTGGAAAGCCTCCCAGGCGTGATCTCCTTCAGCCCTTCAGTTAGTCATTGGCATCAGCACAGATGTCATGAGACGGAGACAAAAATGTACAAAGAACCAAAGAAAAGAAAAGAACCACATTCGAGAATATATTTCTTTTCTTGCCTTATGCTTGCGATTTCCTACCTTATGCATTTTTTTCTTTCACAGTTTATATTCTGATCTGAAAAAAGCCAAATCTCACCGGAGTCTTTCGACACAGCTATAGGCTAAATATGACACATGTTTCCCTAGATGAGATTTAATGAGTTTCTTTCTTATCTTCTCTTTCTCTCTCCATCCGTACCTCTTCATGTCTCTCTCTCTCTCTCCATCTCTCTCTCTCTATCTCCCTCTCTGTCTTCCTTCCACTCCTTTTCCCCTCTCTGTCTCTACCAAAGGCTTGTAGTCCATGGGCAGAGGAGGGCAGACTGTGGCCCAAGCCCGCAGGCGGCGTGTACACGCTGGAGGACTACCAGTGCGAGGAGTTCCAGGGCCTGGCCACCACCGATGAACTGTCGGCCCAGGCCAAGCTGGAGCAGAGGCAGGCGCTGCTCAGCCTGCTGGACAAGAACTGGGACACTGGGTAACTGGGCTATTCAGCAGCATATACATTATTGATTATGTGCCATGCTGCATTTCTCCTCCGCATCCAACGCGCATTGCGTGACAGGGCATTCACCGTGTGTGTGTGTGTGTGTGTGTGTGTGTGTGTGTGTGTGTGTGTGTGTGTGTGTGTGTGTGTGTGTGTGTGTGTGTGTGTGTGCGCGTGTGCGCGTGCCCGCGTGTGTCTTCTGTCTGTGTGTGTTCCAGGAGGAGTATGTGTGGTCCTCTTTAGATAGTCTTGAAAGTACCGAGATGTCAGCTCTACTCTTGTCTCTCTGGTGTCGACATTGTGTGTTCCGTTTGTTGTCATCAGTTCCTAGTGCTTCCAAGCCACTTGTTGCGTACTGTCAAGAGGCAAAATCCTTTCGCGTCAAAGAATCCTTCATTTGAACAAGTTGACTTTATATCCCTCAAGGAGTCCTTCAAAGCAAAATCTTTTCAGTGACCCGAAGATCACAAGAAGTGGTTCTTCAAAGTACCTCTATTGAGACTAGCTTAAAAAACTTAGCTTGAGAGATTGTAACTGGCACCATTCTGTGCTGGAGTGTAGGATGCCTTGTCTTCTAGCGGCTATCTGGAGCACCATCATGAGGGGGTGGATTAGAAGATCAGCTCTGTAACTCCTGCCACCAACCAAACCCCTTCATGGCTGCTATTGTCCAGTGTTTGCTAACCACTAACACTCCTCCCTTCCAGGACCCAGCCCTGAACTACACACTCACTCTCACACAGAGTAGCACACTCTCACACACACACTCACTCTCACACACACACACACACACACACACTTACTCTCACACAAACACACATCCCACGCAATCCTACTCATCGGCTGGAGGCTTTTATGCTGCTGGCAGAAACAAACAAACAAACAAACAAATAAATAAATAAACTTAAATGCACTCGGGTCCTGTTATCCTCAGACAAAACACCCCTGCAGTCTGCCAACTATAGCTGCCTTAATCCGCCCTTATCCTACCCCCTTACCCCCCCTCTACACACACACACACACACACACACACACTCACATATTCCATTAATGCCCCTGGAAATCCACTGGTCTTGCATCCGGCCTCAGAGATTACTCTTTCGCCCGTCCACCATTTGCCCCAGTGCTCTTTGCCCTAAAGTCCACCCAGTCCACTGGGGATTTGGCATCATTCTGTCCTTTGGCTCTCTTTTCATCTGTCCTCTTTCCCTGTGTCTGTCCTTTTGTCTTTTTGGCCTTTTCTTAGCTTCTCTCGCTTCTATCTGTTTTACCTTTTTTTCCTTTTTATTCTCTCTTTCCTCTCTTCATTCCCTCCTCTCTGACTCCACATACAGTTTCCCCCGCACCTCTGTCTAGGTCTCCGGCACATTCCACCGGAAGGCTGGGCAGAGGGCCTTTTGTCTGCCTCTTATCCGCTATGATCGCATAAGCTTGGAAGATGCTAAATGCTGCCTTGTTTGGGTCACTGTGAGACCACAGCACTGAATGCCACACCAACCCCCCACCCCACCCCCCTCTGCTTTGCCTCTTTGTTTTTCTAATTGTGCGTCAGCTCGCTGAAATCTGATCGGTGACCCCTGTGTCACGTTTAAAAGGGCCGTTGTCGTGCCGTAGCAGCAGGGGATGTCTGGATGGATGGCTGAAAATGAGCCTCGCTGGAGTGTTAGTTTTTAAGCACCTTAGTCGTTTTAAAGTGTTCCCCCCCCCCGGGATTGGAATGAGCAGATTTTCAAGTGGCAACCCCCCACCCCTCCAACTGATAACTCCCCAAAAGAGCAGCCTCAGCTCTCCTGTCATTAGACGTGTCCTCACCAGTCCGCCTCTACGTCCCCTCTGTCCTCCTGTCTATTTCTCTATCCCCCTCTGTCCTCCTCTCTCCCTCCCCCATCAATCCATCTATCTATCTCTCTCTCTCTCTCTTCCTCCCCCTCCTCTCTCTCTCTCTGTCTCAGCTGTCTATGACTCACACTGCTGTGCTGTGCCCTTCCGTTTCGCTCTCATCACTCTGTGATCCTGATGCAGAGCTCCCGGCTTTGGCACGCACTCTCTGGATAGCCTGACTATAAAAACCCTGATTAGCAGTGATTGACAATGGCGTCTGTACATCAGGTATCTCCCCCTGGCAGTGATCCCCCCCCCTTTGACAAGGGGAGCAAGACACTCGCCTTTGAATATGATCTTAGTTTTTCCTTATCTTGATATGTAATGGCAGGATTCTAATTTTGAGATACAGTGACACACACACCACACACACACACACACACACACACACACACACACGCACACACACACACTCACAAAGAAATCAGCACCAACATGCAGTTTTGCCCTTCTTTCTCCCTCTCAGAGAGAAGTACTCCCAGTACCTCAGTGCCCAGGTTGTGGATGGCGAGGGCCGTTCCCTGCGTGACACCCGCTCCTCCTTCCTGATCTCCCTCACCTGCCTACCCTGGGTGCCCACCTTCCGCGCCCAGCAGGACGACCTGCGGTCCGCCGCCGCCTACCGCTGCCCTGGCTCCGTCTACCTCTACTCACAGGAGGTGCACAGTTTGCTGGGGGCGCACGTGGACTACGTGCAGATGGCCCCTAGCGAGTTCACCAGGGCCATCGGTACGCAACCCAGAATGCCCTGGCAGTGGCCCCCAGCAGTTAGCTTTTCAGTGGGATGTTAATATTTTAGATTATGTGTGTATTGTGTAGGTGGTGTACACGAGGGCGGTGAATGTCTGAAGAGGATGCCTTCATGTGCAGAAAGTCAATGCCTTCTGCATTATTGATTGGATAGACAAATCAGGGGGTTGAATATATTGATGAGTATTAGCTTAGCTTTATAGGGCTATTGTAGGATATTTGCATTGATGAGTGTAAAAGACTTTGAGTTTTGTTTTCAATTGACAGTAGATTGATTCAACTCTGTAGACTTCATAGCATCAAGATTTCAGTATGTGACTTGTGTTGAATCATGGAGGGGACTGACATGAAGGCTCACAGGTGTTTTTCATGAAAAAATGTGTTCCTCTCAGTTGTCTTCAGTCTTTTAATGGTGAATGGTTCATTTGAATGGTAAATGGTGAAACAGTTAATATTGATGGTGAATAGTACATTTGAACAGTGAATTGTAATGGTGGAACAGTGAATATTAATGGTGAAAAGGTGAATATTGATGGTGAATGGTACATTTGAAAAGTGAATTGTTATGGTGGAACAGTGAATTGTAATGGTGGAACAGTGAATATTAATGGTGAGTGGTATATTTTCCAGGCATGAAGCACACTGTGTCCGTGGATGAGATGATTGATTACCTGAAGAGGTGGAGCTCACAGGCCTCAGCCGAGGTCACCCCACCCGAGGGAGCGGAGGAGCCGCTGTTCACCACCACCGTCCAACACATCACCAACGTCTACAGCTACCTGCAGACCAACTGCCCCCCAGGCCAGCTCAAAGAGCTCCTCCAGCACACCCCTGCTGTGTTTGTCGAGTCAGAGAGGTCAGCGGGGGGTCAACGGGTTTATGGGGAATGATCAGGGGTAGGAGAGGAAGAGAGAGTGTGTGTGTGTGTGTGTGTGTGTGTGTGTGTGTGTGTGTGTGTGTGTGTGTGTGTGTGTGTGTGTGTGTGTGTGTGTGTGTGTGTGTGTGTGTGTGTGTGTGTGTGTGTGTGTGTGTGTGTGTGTGTGTGTGTGTGTGTGTGTGTGTGTGTGTGTTTGTTTCTAGACTAGTGTTAAGGTTAAACTAGGACCAGGAACCTAACAAAAGGTCACATTCTTAAGAAGGACTTGATGCTAATTCAAAAGATAATGCCATAAGCCTTACGCACAATGTCATTCTCTTCATTCATGTAGGCCATGTAGTAATGTTTTCACATGTAAGACATTGTATATTGTGTGTATATTTAACTATACATTTAGTAATTTTGTATTAGATGTATTAGATTAATAGATTAGATATTAGAATTAGATAATGCAAGTACATTATGGTTGTGTTGATGTTTTTAGAATGAAAGAAAATGGGTGTTCCGGCAAGTTCTACCACCTAAAAGATGTTTGTTGGAATGACCCTACCGGAATGTTCCAACGATACAAGGAAATGGTCCGCTCCAGCAATGGTCTTCAAGAACCTAAAGTTCTGGCAATCTTCTACAGCAGCATTCCGGACATGAAAGCTCTGTTCTTAAAGGTAAGCTTCACATATTGTTTCTTTACAGACAAATGTCTACAACATGTCAAATGGTGGGAATCATTTCATTCTTGGAGGTCCACAAAAAACTGCCACAATGAACTGCAATAATGAATGTTGTGTGAAGAATAAGGAAAAGGTAATTGTAATGTAATTGATGAAGTAAGAAAGGGCTGTGAGGTTGGTGATGTATTTGTGAGTCTATGAACACTCCTGCTTCTCCAGCTGGGTGTGGAGCGCAACCCCTCCATGAGGCAGTACGTGGACCTCCTGGAGCTGGTGTGCGAGTCCGAATCCCAGGCCGCAGGCCTCATCCTCCAGGACGTCTCCATCCTCTACGCCAAGCTGGGTGGGTAGCATTAGAAATAGCCAGTCGTATTCCCACAGGGAAGTATTGGATGGCAAGCCTGGTGTGCTGCTGCAAGGTTCTGATCGATCTAATTGATCGGCTGGGAGATCTCATTGTGCTTAGTCAGTGACTTAAGTCCCTTGGGAGTTAAGATGTGTTTCATTACTGTGTGTTTTTTGGGGGGAATGTATGACTGTGTGTGTGTGTAGGGGTTGGGTGCATTAGCTGAACTGAAATTAACTACTTCCTGTTTTCCATTCCAGCGGAGAAGTGTAAGATATGGTGCCACGGTGGAGACCAGGAGCCAACGGTTCAGTTGAATCCCAGCTACTGCTCCTCCCTCAGAGGTAAGCCGATACTCGCCACGACCTCTGAACTGGCATCCCTAAGCCACTCGCTGACACTCAAGCATAAAAATAACCACCGCATCTCTAGACCACTTAGCAAAGGCTCAGCCTCTATGATATGAGCAAACCCAGATTAAGAGCACTTTCATGGTTTCTGCAAAATCACCTCTTTTGTCTCTTTGTCACCGTGTCCCTTTGCTCTTCCGTTTGTCTGGCTCACACAGAGATGCTGTGGAACAAGAGAGTTTTTCCCTCCAAGCGCAGCTGCTGGGTGTCCCTGGCTCAGAGCCCCATGATCCCCGACGACAAACACCTGGAGAAGATCTTCCAGGATCACACCGAAGTGTGTCTCCTCAACCTGCCCTCTGCCCAGAAGAGAGCCCCCACTCGCGCTAAACCTGGAACCTCAACAGGTGGCCCAAACACACACACACACACACACACACACACACACACACACACACACACACACACACACACACATACACATACACACACAGACATCATGTCCTTATTTGTTTAGTGGTGCAAACTAATATCTATTTTTGGTTCAGCATGACAAGTCTGCTTAGGTCTTGGTAATGAATTGTGTATGTTGTCTAGGAGTGTTTCTGTAGTTACACATTGGTATAGGTAAATAAAATATATGGGTATGGGCAAATCAAAACAATTAACTGAAACGTGCGTGTGACGCAAGCATGGATTTTGAAGTTGGTGGTTGCTGTTGGTGTGCAGGTAAAGCTGCATGACATTTGGAACAGTCAAAAGAGAATTTAGATCAAATGTCCCACCATTCCCATGGCTCATTCTCCCGCTGTACTCCCACCACCAGCCTTCAAGCAGCAGCGCAGTGAGCCCACCTTCAGCGAGGAGGAGCGCAGCCTCCTCCTGGACATCTGCGGCGTGCCGCGGCTCTCGGAGAGCGTCAGCACCGAGGCGCACACCGTCAGCTACCGGCCCTCGCCGGCCCTGCAGGCTCTGGTGCACGACGCCGTGCCCTACGTCCAGCAGTTCCTCTGCTCCCACGAGGAGTTCGCTGAGCTCTACGCCGAGCTCAAGGAGAACGGCATCGCTCAGCAGATCAAGTCGCTCAGCTTTGGGCAGGTACGTCTGCACTATGCGTTATTGTCTCATCACGCATGCATCTGAGAGAAGGGACGATGTTATTTGACTGGTTATTGAGCTCAAATATCAACAATCTTTTGCCAGAATCGTGGACTTTAATATTTCCTTTAATTTTACATAGCAAGCCTTAATTAATGAGTAAGAATAGACGCTAATGAAGGAATTGCACAGTGTTACATAAGACAAGGAGTTAAGTGAAGGGTCTCTCTCTCTCTCTTATTCTCTCTCTTTCTCTCTCTCTCTGTCTGTGTCTCTCTCGTCTTGTGTGTGCAGGTGGGGGAGTTGTACATTCATTACCACTTGAAAGTGCCTGATGGAGGGGAGCTGTATGAGCAGGAGAACGTCATCTGTCTCCTGAAGGACAGGAAGGAGCTGTACATCCAAAAGGATTATCTCAAATCCAAGTTGGACATCTGCAGGTACTGTTTTATTGCCCCGGTGAAGGAGGCATGTCAAGGGTTGGGTTACAACACAAACATGTCCTTTGTTCTTTTTATTAATCTAGTCAATAACAGGAAACAAGAACTAAGTTCATAAGAAGTGGTTACATTAGCGAAATAATTTGATTATTTGAAGAATTGTTTCAACATGCTCTAGATATGCAAATGAGGTTCTACAGGCTCCAACAGAGCAGATTCCTTACAGTCCAACTCCAGAGAACCCAATGTTCTGTCTCTGTCTCTTCGTCCTTCAGCACAACTGACTGTCTAGAGACCACTGATAGGTGTGTTACAGAGGAGCTTTACCCTTCCACTGCTCTGGGTCCTTAAAGGAACAGGCCCTGGAGTGAAAGTTAGAAAGATTGGGTTTTGAACTGAACTGTCTTCTCTGTGTGGGTTCTGACGCGGGGATTTGGGTCTGTGATGGCAGGGAGCTGGTGAAGCTGTTCAGCCCAGAGGGGACCCTGGCAGAAAAACTACAGACCTTCCTGGAGAGCTTGATGGGCTCCATACACGTAAGTACACAGACTGCTGAAGCCCCTTCAAAAGCAAATGCTAGGCAACTGGACGATCAACTGGATAATCTTGCCTTACATCGTAGACAATGGCCTTCACTGTAGCGAAGATGTGGCTCAGGTGCTTGCACTGCCGCCTCACAGCAAGAAGGTCATGGGTTTGATGGGGCATGGGGTCCTGTTGGCTCTGGGGGACAGGTCCTCCCCAGACCTTCAGTGCTCAGGTGGGCTATCTCCCGGGCCTTTCTGTGTGGAGTTTGCATGTTCTCCCCATGTTCACAAGGGGTTTCCTCCACTAAGAACCCCAACACAAAAACATGCAAAAGAACAGAACACTTTCCTGTCCATCCCTGACCAAGATGGACGGTTCACTTCACTTGGTCCCCGGGCGCTTACCAGCTGCCTACTGCTCCTGGGGGGTCCTGGGAGCAAAATGGGAAAATCTGACAATTATAGTATTACAATTATTAGATGTTGCTTTAAGAGAGCCCAAGGACTGTCGGAATGTTTACATATAACACATTGGCTAAAAGGTTCCTAAACTTTTTGCTGACAGTAAAGGAGCTCAAGGTCATGTTTAGTTTACTCATGGACTGATACAAATCCATTTCATCTCCATTGCCTGCTCAGAGGGTTTTGTTTACACAACAAACCCACACATCTCTTTCCAAAACCCAGAAGATCAGCGGTCTAACCTGACTTGAGATCTGCAGTAATCAGAGTTCAACTCAGTTCAGTTCCTGTTCAGTCAGCGCAGCTAATTAGCTTTAGAATTGTAGCTTCTTAATTGGCCCCTAATTCCTATTCAAGCAGAGGTGGGTTTCTGAATAATTGATTGCTGTTTGTCATGCTATATGCATTCAGTGAGACGGATGATATAACATGGCAGTGCTTTTAGAATGGCATCAGTCTGTGATCTGTTTTCACTCATCGTGACTTATGCTTGCACTGATTTACAGTCGGGACATGACCCCTCTGCTGAAGTGGGAGGTATGGCCAATCCATCACAACCCTCGTAATTGGCTGAATAATGTCATATTATGTACATTCAGATTTACATCGTGTTATATACATTCAGCAAGACAGGTAGACAAGACAAGTCTGTGAGCTGTTTAGACCCTGAGTAATGATGACACCGCTCTACCATAGGGACACTTGATCCTGACGTGTTGACGTCGGAGGCATAACCAATCCATCACAAACTTCATATTCAAGGGAGAGATTTGTGTGGGGATGTTTATAAACTTGGGCGGGCGGGCGTGTGTGTGTGTGTGTGTGTGTGTGTCTGTGTGTACTCATGTCGGTGGTAAATGATTTATGTTAATCTTCGACTGGCCAGACATTCCAACCCTGACTGGCATACCTTACTGCCAGAGCAGATCGATTCCTTAAATCATTAAATACAAGTAAAGACCCCCCCAAAAACAGTTATGTGCGAACTAGTGCCTCTCTATGAATAGAATTTGCGCAGCCACACTGAAGTGAGCGTGTATTACTCAGCGCCGGGCTTCGATATCTCCCGGTGACACAGACAAGCAGGTGAGTCATCGCCAGCGAGGTCATGGAGATCAGAGGAGAGCTAACATTAGTGGGCTCAGTCCACAGAGGATTTCTGGAGATAAGGGCCGGCTTGGCGCTGATGATCCGCACCACGAATGCTATTTGAGGAAACTGGAAAATAAGGCAACTGGATGTGAATGTGTGTGTGTCTGTTTGTTTGTTTGGTTGTGTGTGTGTGTGTGTGTGTGTGTGTGTGTGTGTGTGTGTGTGTGTGTGTGTGTGTGTGTGTGTGTGTGTGTGTGTGTAAGTGTGTGAGGCAGTGTGATTAGTGTGAACATTCCGTCGTGTTTCTCAGCAGTTTGTGTGTAGTGGATTATTGTGTAGACTGCGTTCCCCTGAAGCTCTAACTTCAAAGCCCCTGAAATGTCCCGCTTTCATTCAGGTTGGGATTGTGGTGGTGGTGGTGGGGGGGGGGGGGATAATATGTAATTCCCCTGGATAGAGTTCCACTGAAGTCGGTGAATCAAGTCAGGAGATGATGGCTTCCGGAGTGATGGTGAAGCATCTGGATAAAGCCGAGTCAGAAGTAATTCCCCAGATTGTAATTTGTTTTGTTTTTTCTTTTTTTTTTTGCAGGACCAAGGCGCTTTGAAGAGGTTCCTGGAAATAAAGGGTATTAAAGAACTTCCCATTGAGGAGGAACCGTGGGAGGTTCCTATGCCTGTGGACACAAGGCCTGAACCCTCGGGTATGTGCCCATAAAAATAGTTCTTCTCAGAACCTCAGAACCCTCCTCTCGCAGACCCTAGGGACCACATCATTTAGGTCACTCCAGATGTGCCCCACTTAGTCAGCTGAGCATTTGGGAATCATCTGGTGAACGCAGTCAGATGTGTCAAACGGTGCTTATTTATGTATTTATTTATTCGTCCCCATTCTAGGCTTGCCATATGGCAAATGGTCTTCCTAAAATGTCTTCAGTTGGATATATGAAGAAAAAAAAAATCCCTCCTTTGATCACAGTGCTGTCTAGTTTTTTTCCCATCTCTCTCAGTTTGATTATCTGACATTTTGCCCTGGGTTCATCTCTTGCGCTGTATGACTGACATATCTCTCGAAAACACACACGCACACGTGCGTCAGAGAGGAGGCCGACTTGCTAATTTTGGTTTGTTCGTCATACACGTCCCACCCTTTGACATGAAAGCACAGCTGCTCCCAGAGCTGAGAGCCTGTGCTTGTGTGTGAGTGAGAGTGTGTGTGTGTGTGTGTGTGTGTGTGTGTGTGTGTGTGTGTGTGTTTGTGTGTGTGTGTGTGAGAGAGAGTGTGTATGTAAGAGTGTGTGTGTGTGTGTGTGTGTGTGATTGCTATGCAGCGGTGCTCAGATTTCTCACCTCTGCTACGCAGTGATGTTTTCAGCTGTTGCAACACCCAGCCCTGCTTCCGGTGACAAATTAGCATCATCCTGATAAATGCATTGGATGTAATTAACTGAGTTGGTAGGCGTGCTATTAATGTTTCATTTGAAAAGTGTGATGAGAATTAGTTACGTTAGTAAGTGTGAGGGTGATTTCAGACCCCTACTAGATCCCTACATAGCTATTTTGGACAGAGGGTTGGTTTTACAGAGTGAGAGGGAAACCTTGAGTGTTTACATTCATGTTTACATTCATGTTTACATGAAGCCAGAAGTGAATAAAAAAAAATGTTGCTGTGGTGGATTGAGTGACCTTTCAACATTTTGTGCGAAACACTGGGTGAGAATTTTCGGTAACACTTTCTATGAAGCCCAGCGTTATAAGGCCCTATAAGGACATTATAAGGGCCTTAATAATGACTTACAGCGATTGCTACAATGACTTATAGCTACTTTATAACTACGTATAATGTCTTCATGATGACTCATAATCACCTTTATGATACATTATATCAGTTTATTATGAATGGTTATAATTAAAGATGGAATAATGCATTATAAATATGTGACTGTCGGGTAACACTTGCTATGAAGCCTGCCTTTATAAGGTCCTATAAGGACATTAATGATGACGTTTAAAAGTAGCTATAAGTCATTGTAGCACTCTTTATAACTATGTTTAGCATCTCCACAATCACTCATATCCACTGCTCTGAAACGTTATGTCAGTTAATTATAAATGGTTATAATCTAAGATAAAATGATGCATTATAAATATGTGATCATAGTTTTGTGTGGGTAATCATGAATCCTATGAAGCCTGCATATATGAAGCACTATAAGAACATTCATAATAGCTTTAAAAACTAGTTAAGTCATTGTGGCACTCATTATAACTATGTATATAGGTCTTCACGGCACATCATAACCACCTTTGTGATATATTATGCATATTCATTAATGGTTATTAGTATGGTGACTAGGCTACTATACAGACATAGAATATTATAAACTTTTAGAAGATCCTATAAGTGGACTTTGTCAGCTTTAAGTAAAGTGACAAAAGGGTGGTGTTGTTATGAACAGATATAAGATTCTATAAGTGTACTTTGTCAGCTTTAAGTAAAGTGACAAAAGGGTAATGTTGTTTTAAACAGATATAAGATTATTATAAGAGAAGAGAAGATAAGGCATTATGAACTTGTTAATAGTGCTGACAGTAAATACAACAGGATACAGATGAAAACCCTTTTATTTAAAACTTTCTGGAGGTGCTCAGACTTTATACAAAAACACATTGTAAAGATTTCGGGCTAAGACTTTTGAACTTCAGAGTTGCTGTTATTACTCCAAACCCAATGTCCCTACACAATAAATACTGATAGTTGCAGAAACGACGAAATATTAAAGTTGTCTACATAAAAGCATAACTTTGACACCGCGCGCTTTTGGACCAATGAAATCTGTTCATCAACCAGTCAAGCAAATATCGATGGTAATACAGCTTTCAGACCTGAGAGCACGCTCAAGAAGGTAGAAGACGTAGGACTGAGAAGGTAAGAATGAGTGCCACAATGACTTAACTAGTTTTTAAAGGTATTATGAATGTTCTTATAGTGCTTCATATATGCAGGCTTCATAGGATTCATGATTACCCACACACACCTATGATCACATATTTATAATGCATCATTTTATCTTAGATTATAACCATTTATAATTAACTGACATAACGTTTCAGAGCAGTGGATATGAGTCATTGTGGAGATGCTAAACATAGTTATAAAGAGTGCTACAATGACTTATAGCTACTTTTAAAACGTCATAATTAATGTCCTTATAGGACCTTATAAAGGCAGGCTTCATAGCAAGTGTTACCCGACAGTCACATATTTATAATGCATTATTCCGTCTTTAATTATAACCATTCATAATGAACTGATATAATGTATCATAAAGGTGATTATGAGTCATCATGAAGAAATTATACGTAGTTATAAAGTAGCTATAAGTCATCGTAGCAATCGCTATAAGTCATTATTAAGGCCCTTATAATGTCCTTATAGGGCCTTATAATGCTGGGCTTCATAGAAAGTGTTACCGAATTTTCACACTAATGATTGCTGGAGTGACTCGTTCCTGCTACTTCCTGTCCACAGCTGTTCCTGTGACGTGGCCAGCCAGCCGACCGGATGAGGAGAGAAAGGCTCCGGCGGCAGGCGGAGAGGACGGGCTCTTCTGCTGGCCACCCCAGTCGGGTCTCGCGGTCGGGGGCGGTGGTGGAGGCTCCGGCCAACCCAGAGGCACAGGTGAGGCCGTCCGTATAAAAAAATGTCGGATTGCGTAAAGGCTTCCTTAATCGCATCTTCAAAGAGCATTGTTAACCCAATAAATTCAACAACGTGCTGACACTCAGAATACATTATGTCGGGTGCAATAGCAGTCACCATAATACACTGTGGACCTTAAACAGGTCTGTGCTCACCAAGCCACTGACTGACGTTCTGCAAAGTTGGGAGGAACATCATAAGTGGCTCCGACAATGATTTGAATGCGTTTAGCGTCCATAGCCCAAAGTTCTCTCTAGCTGATCTCCCTCGTCTCAACACCATGCCTGTTCATCCATTGCCCTTGCTCTGCTTGAGAAGCCCCTGCTGTTCGTCTAGTTCCCTCTCTCTCTGTATTATCATAATCTTCACACATGAATATTAATGGCATGACCCCGAATACAACTATGAAAGGTAGCTCACTACAAGAAAAACATGGAAGGGAATCCACCTTGGATTAGGCGTAAAGGGCATTTGATCAGAAAAAAAAAACCAACAAGATGTTGTGTACACCTCTTTCACGCTCTACTTCTTTTTATCTGCCATATTTTCAAAGCCAACATTCTGTAGAAAATGACTTCAGAAAAGACTTCCCTCAAGCTTGCTTTTAAATAGTACAGGGCACTGTGTTTTCTCTGTATTTAGCTTTGAATATTTTATCAAACAACTTGTTGTTGCTGTCTTATCATATAATTATTTCCTAATTAAGCCCTAATTACAGTGTCCACTGGGTAGACACAAAAATGATATTCTCACATGTTGATGAAATTATGCTCTTTGATCAAGACATCAATTCTAAGCATGACAAAATAACGATACATTTCTCCAGCGAAGGACCAACATTAGACCATCAAACTAGAGAATTTCTAGGATTACTACAAAGACGAGTCGACGGTTGAATTTGCCTTACACTCGGTTAAATGGCTTCATGGCAGAATTACTTGATAATGGAATCTACCAGCACACACATCAATTAAAGGCTGTGTTCTTTCATTGACAGTAACTTTAACATTTTAACTCTGTTAGCTACAAATTAGCTTCTTCTACTCACATCTCGTTTAACCAATCAGCATTAGCCATCACTGCAAGCCACGCACAGCGGTTTCAAAGCCACACAGGAGGTAAATTATCACTTTCAAATATTTGACTTGGCTGTAACGGAATTTTATTGTCAGCAAAACAGCGGGGGGAAAAAAATGAGGTTGGGTCCAATTTGATTGAGTCTGTCGGGTGACAGAAAACCAACATCATTTTAAGGATGGCCTGAGGGTGTACCGCGGGGCAGAGGTCAAGGAGCACACGTTCCATATGAGAGACTGTTCCCTTGGTAACCAGCTGTGTGTCCTTAGGCAGATCATAACTTATCAGTCACTTACCACTAAGGGCAGTGAGAGATGCGACAGCAGAGAGATGCACACAACCTCTGAGAGGACTGTGTGGTGTGATTGATGTGATGTGACATGACGTGAGAGGATGTGTGTGAATGTTTGTCTTTGTGTGTAAATCTGTGTTCTTGTAAACATGTCTGAATCTGTGTCCTTGTATATATATGTGTGAATCTGTGTCTGTGTGTGAAGGTTATTGTGTGTTTGTTTAATTAAGGTGTCCGTGTGTAAGGAGGTGACTGGTTCATCCCTCCTCCAGTACCAACCCTCTTGTCTTCCATGCTGTTACAGACCCCGCAGTGGAGGCGGTGATGAAGATGTGGCCTCCTCCAAACGCACCCAGCCCCTCAGCCGAGTGGACGGGCACACCGCCCTCCATTACGGAGGGGAGCACCAGGGCCCCATCCCTGTCTGGGGAGCCCCAGTCCCCCAGGCCTGAAGGTCCTCCAGGTTCTCCAGCTCCTCCAGGCACCAGGCTCTCTGGCAGCCACACGCAAGCCCCAGGTAAGGCCTTTGGCAGTGGAGCTGGAGATCAGTTTTCCCCTGCAGAGGTGGTAGAGGTTATTCAAGGGGATTACTGTTACTAATCTTAAGAAATGCAGAAATCTTTCTTAATGCTATTTGGTCATTTTTTAGTAATTTCTTATGTTTAGCCTATAGAAATGAGAAGGCTTCCAAGTCCCACTCAATCTCAGATTTTATTGATACGGTTTCATTAATAGTTATACTCTTATTTACTCAATGTCCATGAATGTTGGAGGATAAAACTCACTATGTTCACAGAAATACTTATAATCATTACCAATCCTCTTGTCACGTCAGCACAGACTGTGCAGTGTGTGTTTATGCTCGATCAGCCCGTTGCGTTCAGTCGTCAATATTTTTCGTTCCCTCACAGCTCAGAGTGCGGTGGGTGGCGTGCCGTCTTCCCCGTCCGAAATGGCTCCGCGTCAGCCCAGCGGAGGAGGAGGAGGAGGTGGAGGTGGAGGTGGAAGTGGAGCTGGATACAGCAGCGCCTCCCACGCCCACAGCTCTCCTCACGACGAGCAGGACTCCCCGTCCACGCAGCTGTAAGAACACCTCGCTCCGCCGAGCCGATAGCACTTGCTAGTCTAAACTGGTGCTATTACAGCAATTATCAGCCTCACACACTTCATTGGTATTCCTCACCGGTGGCGGATTGTCCCGGGAGAAGTCACAGTTTTGGGGTTATCTGCAGGTGTTAATGCTTGTTCTCATGCTATGCCCAGCGGGTCAGGAGGAAGCTCGGAGCGTTTCATTTCTGACGTGCTGTGCAAATGAATGCTGCCGATGCTCCCTGAATGTTTGCAGTCTTCCACTTTCATTTCTATTATTACAAATATGTGTTTACGAATACCTCTTACATCTTTAGATACCTAGGCCTCTCATGAAGGCATTCGTCTGAGATTTGGTGTTAGTCCCAGAGTTCCTCCGAAATGTACAGCAAACAAAATTTCACTGAATGAAATGTATGCAAAATGTAGCAGACAAAATGTAATGTACTGATGGAGTAGACTGAACTCTGACTAACTCTAAACTCTCTTGTGTGTCTTGTGTGGTGGTTTTCAGAAACGCCCCTCTGGTCGAACCCCCTGAGGTGATCTCCAGTCTGTTCCAGGGCGCGGGGCACATGAAGCGCGTGCCCCTGGCTCTGGACTCGGCCGTGTGGGCCCACCCACTGGGGGGCGAGGACGTGCTGAAGGACCTGGCCCTGGACTGCCCGCTGCCCCGCACCGTGGTGGAGATCACGGACGACCCAGGAGACCTGCTGGACGTGGGCATGTGGGGTGAGCGGCTGGTCCACTCCTTCCTGGCGCACTGGAAGAAGAACGGCCCGTCTGGGCCCACGGAGGTCACCTGGTACAACCAGGACGGCGAGACAGGGCGGCCGTGCGACTTCAAGCTCACGTTCGGCGCAAACGGCTCGGCCGAGGTCGTCTACGTGGAGGTGAAGACCACCACAAAGCAGGATCGGCACCTGATCCGGCTCTCGGCCAACGAGCTGGACTTTGCTCTCAAGGAGAAGGAACGCTACCACATCTACCGGGTCTACAGCGCCGGAGACGCCGAAAGCGTCCGCATTTGCCGCATCCGAAACCTCGCCCAGCACCTGCATTCCAAAGCACTGGAGCTGTTTTTGTTTGTGTAAACGTCATTCCTTCTGTGTTTTTAAAGAAGCACCTTTTATTTTTTGGGTATTTATTCAATAAGAATTGCTAAGACTTTTTACATTTTTTTAACCTCCTTTATTTTTAATGAAAGAAAGTGACCACATTGTTTTTTCCTTTCATATGCACTGTTCATGTGGCCAGTTTTTAAACTTGAAAAATTCTTGTAATTTTATACTTACTTGTAATGTACTCCTAGATTTTCTGTCAACTGTAATGCAAGACAACATCGCTTTTTATTTTAAGTTGCACTGCCTGTTAGTAACCTTTGTAATCAACTGTGATTGCAACGTATAAGATTTCAGATTTATTAATTGGCTAATGATAAAGAATTAGGCTCATAATAGGATGCTGTTCTTTCCTGTGCCCAGCAGTAACATTTGTCCATTGTTTACTAGCTTTTGACTTTGAGCATCTTTTAATCAGGTTATATTTAAAAAATCCTCTTCCAAAACAAATGATGGTAACCTTTTTTTTAATGAATTTTAGTCAATCTGGTTGGTCTGTCCTCTCTTCAGTGCAATGCTGTGACGTTGCATGTCCACTTGCTGTGCTGCTGACGTAGCTTTGGTTTATGTTGACAAATAAAACTAAGTGTGTACCCCACATTACATGTCCCCACCTTGCATCCGATGCCTTCAATTTGCACCAACGCATCTAAAGGACTTCTAAGCGCATGACCTACACTTCATTGCCCTACATCACTTGCAACCGCATCAGATTCCTCAGCCTCACTGATGGACCGACACACACACACACACACACATACACACACACACACACACACACACACACACACACAGACACACACACACAGACACACACACACAGACACACACACACAGACAGACACACACACTCTCACACACACACAGACACACACTTCATTACCCTACATCACTTAGTTGCAACCACATCAGATTCCTCAACCTCACTGATGGACCGTCTTACACACACAGACACACACACACACACACACACACAGACACACACTTCATTGCAACCACATCAGATTCCTCAACCTCACTGACGGACCGCCACACACACACACTCACACACACACACACACTCTCACACACACAATTGATTGCCCTACATCACTTGCAACCACATCAGATTCCTCAACCTCACTGATGGCGAGCCCATCACCATCCAAGAGGAGCTGTTTGTGTAATCAGTGCTAAAAGTTCACTTCGTGCGCAATTGATTATCTTCAATCCAAGTCCAGGATTAGAGGGGTTTAATTGCAACTTGGACTGGCCAATCGCATAGCTGTTCTAAGGTTAAACCAGTGTCATTTGCAGTTGTCCATAAGGCTTTGTAAGGCCCATGCAATTGGAAAGGAATAATTTTGCAGGGATGTTACTTAAGTATTTCAACATTTCATTTACACTTAGCCCAAAAAATGTATGAATGTAGCATCGGTTGTGCTGAATTCATTCAGGCTATGAATTTCATCAAATTCAATGAGTTGCTATGTGCCCCACTTAATTTCTTCATTTCGCAGGCACGGGGGAACAAAGGCAAAATGCAGAAAGTTCCGGAGGCTTCTCAATTAACCATGTGATGCAACCCGTTCCTTTCATCCTGAGGAAACAAACTAAGCGCTTCACATGAACAATTCATAATTCCTAAATCCCCTATCCCATGTGTAATGTAATTTAATCATAGCCTATGGTATGGGCATCTGATATTTCCATTTATGATGGACAGTCAGTGTTAATACCGTTGTTATAACGATTCACATCTTCTGATTTATTGTTTAACTTTCTGTGATTTAGCACCTTCGTGTAGAAATGGCATGGCATCTTTTACACATCCAGAGGATTAATCTTCAGCTCATTAGGTACTGATAATCTGTATGGAGACAAGAGCGGCTCCCAGACTGGAGTGCGAGTGCGGATGGTGCCGAGCGCTTTGCTTAGCCATTGGCTGAAAGAAGTACCGTACCGATCGCAGTCTGCTCCCATTGGCTGAGAAGAGCGGTGGGCAGGACCTTCGGCTATAGAGCTATGGTTTTCAACCACGGCCAATACGGAGACAATAGGGGAACGCAGGACAGCTGGTGAAACCCATCGGGCTGCTGAGACAAGTGAAATTACTCCACACCGTCAACTAGTCGGTAACGGGATTTGGTCTACAGTCGGTAGGACACAGATGTGAGAGCCTACAAATCACCTTAAAACGCTGTAACATGTTCCGTCTTCAGCCTCCCAAGGCGGTATCCTTCAGGCGTGTTTGGTCACATTAAGAAAACAGTGGACAGATTGAATGGTGAGTGAACGTATTGGCTATAATTTATTACCCTGTGAATCTGCACGTCAAACAGAACATTTCCTTTGGTATGCCTTAACCTTATACCGAATGGATGATAAAGATGTATATCTTCACATAATGAGAATATTCAAATACATATTCTGAATAAAATGTCAAAATAAGACCACCGCAGCATACAGCCTCTGTTAAAGGGGTCTTTGTGGTGACAACAATGGCAGAATGCAGCCTGATGCGTTTACGTCTGATTGCGGTAGTAGACTACCTCTTGTGTTGTGATCTCATGTTTTGCATGCATGTATAGTGTATGCTATAAACACATCAACATGACTCCGCCAGCGGCTCTGCATACGCTGTTCTCTACAACTGCGCCCGTGTCAAGAATACCAGGCTTGTGCATATTCAGTGACTGTCGTTGAGTGTGTAGTCTTTATAAACGTTGAACCTTGAAACACACCTCACTTTACACATACATTTACATTTACATACATTTACATGTCTGCTTGTGAACACTCTCTCTCTCACACGCACACATTCATGCAGTGGATACCCTCTAAACGCTGCTGACTGCTCCAGTCCTTCTAACATTGCTCTACCCGTATCCACAGTGCTGCCACTGTTGTCTTTGGGTCCTTGCGTGGAGGGAGAGGGGGTTTGGGGGTGGGGTGGGTTGCACAGAGCTGCCTGTCTGTCTAATGGGGCGCTGAGCACAGAAGCAAGCAGCAGCAGAGAGAGAAGGGAGAACGGGACTGGATGAGTCAGGTATATGCAGGGTCACTCGGAGCACGGCGGTGCTGAATAGGCGCGGTCAGTCAGACAGCTGGGGGGTGAGATGGTGCTATGTTGGGGGAATGAGTGGGTCAAAGGGGGTAGCCCTACAGACAGTGGGTGAGGGTCATCTTGCAGTCTGGATTTGGGAGAGCAGGCAGCGCTTTCTGACGATGTGGCTCATCAGCCCCTGGTGGACAGCGGCCAGCAGTGCAACGCGCCCGACGCGCAACGCGCCCGACGCACCTAACCTGAAGAGCTTTGACTTGCACAGGCTCAGCCTTGTGTAGTGTTTGTTTTGTCCTGTCTCGTTTTGATTTGTTTTGTTTGGAGTCTGAGGGCTTCATCCAATTGAGGGATTTCGTGTCTTAAATGGCTAACGAAAGAATGTGTAGTTTCCCCATACACAAGAAGGAGGTTCAAGGCCAGGAGAGCTCTCAGTTGCAACCTTAGAACAGTGAGCTTACTGAAATCTCATTATGGAAATGGATATTGAGGAAGAAATAACCCACTATGATCAAAAGATGTATCAGGTAATCAGATGTTTCTCATTGATTCAGTGATAGCCAGATACGCCACAACATGATGCTAGTTCATTTAAACTTAAATAAAGGCAAATAACTTTTCATTAATTATGTTGACCTTCAAATTAAGGAATTCATGGGATTAAAATGCATAAGGTCACTCTTATCTCATCTTCTGAAGAGGATGCCTGCAATCCAAGAGTGACATGCACTGACAGTATCTCCTCCTCTGATATTACCATAATATTCCTTTGTTTTTGTAGAAGAGGTCAGCTCTGCAAGCAACATCCCACACTCTAAGGCAAATAAGACTAGACTGAAGCATACTCATGATGACACATGACATACACACACACACACACACACTGACCCACACAGACCCACGCATACACATACACATACACCCACACAGTCTTAAAATGTAGGTCAGTTGTACTGTTTACTGTCACAAAAGCAATTATTTGATCCCTTCTCATGCAGAGCGTAGCTGCAGAGCTTTGCAGTGGAGGGGAGCGCATTTCTTCTACCCATGTGGTGCCTTATCTTCGCTGTTCAGGGATGTTAGTCGACCTTGCTTTGTGAAGCTTACTCGGTGACCTCCCATTCCTTGTGTGTTTTTCTGTGTGTGTATCTCTGCATGGGTGTGTGTGTCTGTCTGTGTGTTTGTGTCTGTCTGTGTCCGTGGGGTCTTGCATGTGTCTTGTGTGTGTGTGTGTGTGTGTGTGTTTGACTTTGAAACACTTTCAAGCCATGGTGGTGGTGCCACTGTTTAGCTTATGTCTGCAGGGCTACTTTGTTGATTCATAGGCACAGTCTGAGGAGCAGGCATGTACCACTGTGCTGCTAACCTCGCAGACTACTCTTTTCTCTCTGTCTCTCTCTCTCTTTCTCTCTCTCTTTCTCTCTTTCTCTCTCTCTCTCCTGTCCTCTGTGGTCATCGTGACAAGGCTCCTCATTAGTCCCTTCGGTAAAGTCTGAATGTGTGAGTGTGTGTGTGTGTAAGAGGGAAATGTTGAGCCTGAGCATTGTCTGTTGTTCTGTGAGTGTGTGGGTGTGCAGGTGTGCGTGCATGTGAGCATTCGAGAAGAGGTAGCTGCAGAGACTTTGGGCGTCTAAACATTTTGCTTACACCTCACATTTATTTTCATTGTAGGCCTGTTTTTTTCTTCTCTCTTTCGTTGTCAGGGTCTGAGTGTTCCTTCCTTCCAGCACCTGTGTGGCATTTTGGATAAGTGTGTGTGTGTGTGTGTGTGTGTGTGTGTGTGTTTTGATTACTGAATGTTCTTTTTCCATCTGCTGACAGAACATTCAGACAGAATTTAGAGCGATGAGCATTTATCATTGACTAGTGCTCATGCCTGCTTTAAGAGCAGCACAGACACCTACATGCACACACACACGCACACACACACACACAGAACTCTGACACACAGAAAATCATTACACAATATTGACCACCCCCCACACCAAACAAAAAATCGACACACTCAACCTTTCTTTTTCCAGTAGTACCTGTCGTACCTTTCCAACAGGCTCAATAAGACCTTACATAACAGAGACCCAGTGGCCATCAGCACACAGAAAAAAAGCTATTTGGTCTGCTTCAGTTTTTAATGATATAAAGCTCTTGATTAATGAGGGGAGAGTGTATGTGTATGATGGGTACAGCGAGAGGCTCCGGAGGAAGGACAGCGGGGGCTTCTGAGGTCCTGGTCATGTTTTTCTCTCTCTCTTGCGTGTGTGTGTGTGTGGATGTTTTAGAAAAATTGCCTCAGCGGTAACTGTGTGACTCGGAAACCTGTGGGTTTTTTAGACAGTTGCGTAACGCGCTCTCCCAGGACTTGGCTGCGCGCCACAGCTTTTCATTTCGATCCAATGATTCTTTTCTTTTCCAAGAGTTTGTGGGGTTTGATCTAAACACCTGTGTATTATTTCTGTGAGGTTATAAACCATGATCACAGTGATCCCAGTGACTGGGTTCCAAAGTTCCGATGCAATTTGATCCCAATCAAAAGTATGGATTATGTCAACAGCAACAGTCACAGAACTGCACTAGTTTTGCCACTGGCTACAAAAATCAGACAAAGGTTATACATGATGTAATGGAAAATAAGCTGTTCACTCAGTTCCATTTAACTATAAATCTATATTTATACCTGGCAAAACATGTCTACACTAACAAATGAATATTCCTCAGCTATTGGATCGGTTGAAAATAATGGCACTCGTTTTAAGCCATGTATTACATATTCTAAATTAGATTTGGGCCATCATTCTTATATCTTCGTATTCTGCTGAGCACACTGTACAGTTGAGCTAGGTTAATTGCTGTGGAAACCGCAGGTCAAGATAGACTGAAACAGATTGCTACGGCTGCCTTGTGGATAACGCAGTTATCCTGCTAATCATAACTAATCAGTGAAAGAGGCCCTGGGAACGAAAGCATTGTCAGTGTAACAGCTCTAGATATCCAATCATAAGGTCCATCATGCATTAATAACGTTTGAACATTAGTGAACTGAAGATGATGGTTGATTTAATGAATACATTTTTAAACCATTGTTTTCCTCCTCCATATTTTGCTTTGATTTATAACACAATGCGGCCCAGATGAAACATTACATTTGTCTGCAGTGACCACATGTAAAACCCATTTATATTCATTCAGCACACTGACCATCTGCCTCTGTTTTTAAAATAGGCCGTTATGAAGCTAAAAACTGATAGCGATTTGACTTTGGGTCTGTTTTGGCAGGAACTGCTTAAAGAATATCTGAGGCACTGAATTGTGGGTAACTCTTGTGCGTCACGCGCTGTTTTTGAGACACCAGATCCTGACTCTTTCTCTGACCCTCAAGGAGTCATGCGTCTCTCCTCGTCTCCTCTCCTAGTTTAGTCATGGGTCCATTTCACGCTTTGCAGGGGGTTGTGTAAATGTTTATGCTAGCTGCTAACTTGGCTGTTGATGCCTGTTCAACAAATCCACCCCCTCTATTTGATGGATGTGTTTGTGGTGAAATGCATGGAATGCAGATATTAAAAAAATAAAAAAATAAACATATATGGAAATGTAGAGATGTGATGCTCAAGTGTGTCTTACACACACACACACACACACACACACACACACACACACACACACACACACACACACACACACACTGAGCCCACACCACCTGCAAACACAGCTGAATCTTCTGTATCTCTACTGCTTTGCAGAAACAACTGCAGTATTTTGAGAAGGTTTCTGTTCCCATACTTTTCTGGCTTTCCATTTGTGCGACTTTGCTACAATCAGCCGTACATCCCTCCTCTGGGGGAGGAGAGAGGGAAGACGTACCAATCCACTTCCAGTCCACTCCCATTTTGGCCCCTTGTTCTTTTAAGAGCTTGCCACACTTCCGTTCTTCTTAATGTCAGTGTGACCTGCTTTGGGATTCGGAGATTCGGACATGATGCTGTTTTAATTCAATTCAGGGCATATCCAGTTTCCTGGTGTTCCGATTTATATTAGGAAGAGGACGCTTACATAAGAGCTGACGAAGCAAGGCAGATTGCATAGTCTGTTAGGCAGATCATTGAGCCCCGAATGAAAGTGAAGAGTGAAATTACAATTTGGGACGGCACACACACACACACACACACACACACACACACACACACACACACACACACACACACACACACACACACACACACACACACACAGCATATCAAATCAGAGAAAGCGACCGGCCAGTTTCAGGCTATGTGCGATTGAAATCTGAATATGAGAATCATGACTAATTACACGTTGCAGAGCTCGATTTCTTTGATGCAAGGATGACAAGGATAGGTCTATAGTTTGGCCTCACAGATGTGTGTGTTTGCTCGCTTCAGCAACGGGGTCCTGCTTTGTCAAGAACAATGATCGCCTCAGACTAACGACTTGTTTTGCTGCAGTGCCCTGGCTGAGTGTGTGTGTGTGTGTCCCCTGGCTGAGTGTGTGTGTGTGTGTGCCCTGGCTGAGACTGGGGAATTATGGTTGTGTTTCATTACAGTGTGTCTGGAAGGTCATTCATCCAGTTTTCTTCAGAGGCGCTGAAGTGTGATGCTTATGTTGATGATGATGATGATGATGCTTTCGCTAAATACATGTTTACCAGTAATTTCATGCTGTGGTTGAAGTGGCACAGTCACTGAAGGCAATACGTTCTCCAAACTGAATAAGGTGGTCAAGAGAATAAACCTTTATAAGAATAAAGCTCTTAGTTAAGTTGGAATCTCCTTTAGAAAACATTCCCCTTGGCAATGGACCTGAAATATTCTCTATTACATGTAATGTCTACCCAAGCCTAACAAACTACCTCCTCAAGTTGTCCATGGTTCCTGACCTGGTGCTTTTGTGGTTTCAGTGAGAGCCACCAGCGACCCGCTCCACTACTCTCTGCCTCCTCACCTCCTCCTCCTCCCTCGTTCAGAATCATGAGCTCCTCCCCTATGGTGTCCAGCCCTCCCATCAACATTGTGGAGGAGCTGCAGGTCATCACCGCCCAGAACCTGGAGAAGCTGGAGGTCAACAAGTACTATGAGGTCATCAGGGAGCTCGGCAAAGGCACCTATGGGAAGGTGGACCTGGTCATTCACAAAATGAGAGGTGAGAACACACACACACACACACACACACACATACATTCACCCACACACATACTGATATACACACACACCTGCAGCCCCCACTGTTATGTGTCTTAGAAATAGGTTATGTGGTGTTACATATGAGTTTTCAATCCTTTCATCAAAGAATGCATTAATATGTATATTTCGTCCCCACCCCCTCTTTAATTAGGCACAAAGATGGCCTTGAAGTTCCTGAAGAAGAAAACTACAAAGCTGAGGAGCTTCCTAAGGGAGTACAGCATCTCGCTCTACCTCTCTCCCTGTCCCTTCATCATCAACATGTTTGGCATCGCCTTCGAGACAGACGACTATTACGTCTTCGCACAGGAGTACGCTGTGGCGGGAGACTTGTTTGACATCATTCCCCCTCAGGTACAGTCAACTGGTCATCCAGTAGGTTATACTGTTTGTTTGATTACCGTTTGCTTGACGAAAACAAAAACAGGCAAATTATCAATTGGTGATTTGATTTAAATCTTACAGGTGGGTCTTCCAGAGCCGGTGGCGAAGCGTTGCGTCCACCAGGTGGCCATCGCCCTGGACTACATGCACTACAAGAAGCTGGTGCACCGCGACATCAAGCCTGAGAACGTGCTCATCTTTGACCGCGAGTGTCGCAAGGTGAAGCTGTCCGACTTTGGCATGACACGGCGGGCTGGCTCGCCAGTGAAGCGCGTCAGCGGCACCATCCCGTACACGGCTCCAGAGCTGTGTGGCGCCGCCGAGCCCTCGGAGGGCTTCTGCGTGGACCCGGCCACCGACGTGTGGGCATTCGGTGTCCTCCTGTTCTGTATGCTCACGGGCAACTTCCCCTGGGAGAAGGCGCTGCCCACCGATGCCTTCTACGAGGAGTTTGCCCGCTGGCAGCGCGCCCGGCGCTCTGGCGGTCCCGTGCCCTCGCAGTGGCGCCGCTTCACCGACGAGGCGCTGCGCATGTTCCGGAAGCTTCTGTCGCTGGACCCCCAGCGGCGCTGCTCGGTAAAGGAGGTATTCCGCCACTTCGGCCGGCGCTGGATGCTGGACAGCGAGGTCGGGATCAGCGGAGGCGCCGCTGCTGCTGGCAGCGGAAGCCACCAGGGGCCCCTGAGCTCCACTTCTGAGGAGGACGAGGAGGATGAGGACCTGCTGGTGGACCGCATGAAGCAGCAGACGCTCTCGCCTGTGGTGTGTGGAGGCTCCAAGATGGGTACCATGGAGACGGGGTCACCACAGGGTCATCGCTACTCTGCTATCCCACCCGCTGGGTACGAGCGCGTGGCCAGAGACAACACATCTGGCAGCCGCATCCTGGTTACCACGCCCATCGAGATTTGCGTGTAGAGATGTTCAGTGTACATAACGGACAACATGTACACAAATGTCAACACTCATTCACTCACTCTCTCTCTCACACACACATGCACACACACACACACACACAAAAAAACCTGAAAGGACAGAAAATGAACACGTATATTTCCAAACTTAACTCTCACAGTGGACAAAGAACTTCAGTTCCAGACTGATTTTGTTCGTCAGCCTTTCTTGGATCTGGGACTGCAGGACTCAGAGCTTCAATGGCCTGGTACACAATGGTGACCGCAATTAGTGGCTTTCTCTTGTTAACATTCCTAATAGTGACATAAATATCTCTATAGAACCTCTGTAGGGACTACATGGCGATAGAAGACTGTGTCACCTTTCCAACTGTATAAATCAAACAAAACATACCTGTAAGCAGAATTACACAGAAAGGTTCTAATACATAAATTACCTAGAATAATGGAAAGTTGCAAAGCTGAAATTTCTGATAATGCGAGAGATGGAGACCTTTAGCAAAAAAAAAATGTTTGAGAGCAATATACCTATATCAAGCAAAAAAAGACCCCTTACAGGGATAATTTAGTAAACTGGTCCAAACTATGGCAGAATGTTGGCGTTTGCTTAAACAGAATCTAAGATGCAAGGAAGCTAAGGTATAAAACTGCCCACCACACATTTTTACAATGCCAAAATACACACAACAGATTTATTCAATGATTGATTATTAAAACCTTGAGCTCTCTGTGATCTTCAGGATGTTGAAATATGTACCTTCCATTTAGATGAATATCTCAAAAATTCTTCCTGAAACTTGAATTTAGATGCAGTTATTTCTTTAAAAAAATGGTAGTTTTATTTGAAATGTGCCCATCCATTTCAACCAGAAAAGATGAAGAAAACCTTTTTGAAGTGTGTCGTAGGCACTTTAACATTGACCCTAAAATGTGGTAGGAAAGACACTGTTTACTTTGTACTATGTACTGGGGCATAATGATTCAGCATTTTTAATTCCTATTGCTTTATTTAATTTATTTGACAGCGAAATATATATTTTTCAATTGGTTATTTTGTAATTAGCCAAGGGGTTTTTTATTTTCTGTTTATTGCCGAACATAGCTAATGTTGATGCACTTGCGCCAAATGGTACTATTGCTTAAGTAAGTGCTGCTTATGTGCACAGTGAAACCATCACCTCTTTTCTATTTCCCTATAAAGCTATTACTATCATTATTTGTACACAGTCAAAAGCAGAGATCATTATACATTTTTAGCATTTTACATCGTGGGTCAGATTCCAAAGAGAGCCTACCTACAACCCCCAAAAATAACATTATTCTATCTATCCCTGCGGATACATCTGAAGTGACATGGACATTCTTAGTCCCCCTATATTTGGGGTTATTAGTGCAAATGATTGTCCATCCTACTGGAAACACAACAGACTTAAGCTGTGTGTCACTGCTCGCCCTTACGCGCTGAAGCGAGACCACTCTGATGCCCCTCGTCCCCATTTAGGTGCGGTGATTTCCCGCACCACCATCGAGGGGTTCTTGATGACATAAAAAAAGCTATGATGTCAGACCAACTGAGGATGACCACTATATGAGTGAGCCCATCTCAGCAGTAGCTGTGGGTGAGTGGGGGTGCTCTGTCCAGGGGGATACAGGGGAGGCTATGGAATGGAAAAGTCCAGTCCAAAGCCCTTAGCTGGTGTACCAGACTAGTTTTTTTTTCCTATTTGGGGTGAAAAACTGTTCAAAATAACTGCTGACAAATGCTTTGAAGTAAAAATTTGAAGACGTAATTTGTTAATGTGATGATTGGTTGTTTATTGTCGTCAAAACTGAAGACGCTTTAGTCATTTTTGTATGACCTAAACTGCATGCAGATGGATTGACTACAGGGTGACTAAAACCAAGCTGCATTGAGTGTTGGATTGGAGCTATTCTATTTCTACCCAGTGTTCTAGTATGAAAATGTCACTGTCATTTTTATGTCATAATGTCATTTATAGGCTGAAGTGCTTGGTAGGATTCTTACATAAAACCAAGGCTGATGTTAAGTCAGACATGTATGGATTTCAGTCAACTGATAATGTACTTCAGTAGGTGTCAAAACTGCCCAATTAAAGGTCAGCCTATACCACTCACCAGTGGAAGAAAATCAAAAACAAATGACAAATTCAGAGCTTCAATTTAGTTTCTATCTCACAAAAATATATTAAAAGTGTATTTTTTACATATTCTTGTTTAGTGATTTTCCGTTAAATGTGGGAAATTCAGAATTGCTGCCCAATGTTATTTTTAATTTCTTTTTCTTTCTGATTTTAACAGAAAATAATTGTGCAGATGGACACAATCTCATCTTTGAATTGCATGATGAAGAGATACAACTAAAACATTTATATATATATATAAAAAAAAATCTGTCTTCACAAAATACACAAGAATTGTTGTGTAATTTTGCTGTAGCACAAATACTTGCAAAATATTCCATAGTAAAAATATCTTTATGACCTCTTAAAACAATCTAGGGCTAAATATAATGACAAAAAAATAATAATACTTGATGGTTTTCCAGTGTGTTGTATTTGTATCATGTTGTTGTTGTGTTACTGTCTTGACAAAACCAAGGACATCATCAGAGCTGCGATTTTATCATTATTTTATTTTTGAATAAGATGTTATCCGAGTCTTGCAATACTCTAGTGCTTGTGAGGAAGTCCAACACTTCAACACAAGTGCTTCTGAGCAAAGAAAAAAAAAAGAAAACAAAAGAAAAAGAGAGCTTGGGGAAAAGGAGGACAGGAGTGTTTTGTGTTGTTGTCCTGATATAGCTGCATGACTAGGACGTGTGAGGGAGCCTTATGTGAAGAGAGTGCTGGGAGAGGGTTTCATGTGTCTCTTGGGAAAGACAACGTGGCCAAGCCACAGCTTTGTGCGGCATAGAAAGGTAGTTCTGCATCTATCTTAGACGAGAGAGATGCCAGAACACGGCACTGTGGGTCATACCTAGGTAAATGGGTGAAACCGTGTGGGAAGAAAAGAAAAGGTTGGAATTTGAAATAATAATTTTTTTTGAACTGAATGGATTTTCAAAGCAATTGTTCGAAACATTCTGGCTTTTATGCCATTTCTCTCCATTTCTGCCAGCTGATTTTCAAGAATTGACACTCCAACCTTCATGGACTGATTTTTGTGTTTTGTGATGCAAGTTGTGTGATTTCATTGTGTTTCTCTTCAGTGACAGACTTTAGATGCTCTGTGGGTCAGTGATGTTTCAATCAGTAGAAAAATCAACAATAGAACTCTTGTCAAACTGTCTTCGCAATACAACTGTCTTCCTGTTGACGGATTTAAGCAAAAATAAAGTGAAATCTTTAAGACCTGTGTGTTGGCCCGTGTGTTCTCTTACAAATAAAATGCATACAAATGAGAGCAGTCTCGATATGACTGTTTCTGTAGATTACGATACTGTTATTCACCATACTATACACACTTTGACCTCTGTAAGTGCCATCATATGAAAAGGTCTCTAATTTTTTCATAATTATGAGGTACTTAATTACTTTCAGCATTACTACAGTGATACTCTTGTGACTTGGTGATGTACGACATATTTATCATGATATCATGCATCAAACAGTTGGGAAGGTGGCAATCCCTAGCCCTAAAGGCAATGTGAATGGTCTCGTTAAGACACATGGTGAAAACCAGGTAGTAGGCTGATCCGGTCTGATTACAGGTGGCAATGATGACCATACTTCATTCAACCTAACACTTAATGATGGCAGACCTCAAAGTAGCTGTGCTCACACAAACAACGGCTGTCTCCATATGACTATGTTTATGTGGATTACGATACCGTCACTGTATCGACACTTTGACCTCTGTAAGGGCCATAGTAGGAAAAGGTCTCTCTATTTTTTACATAATTATGAGGACCGTGGTGAAGTTGGTTGGAAGTTGGATATTCAACAGGCATTCGGACACCCATATGTTTAGGGACCATCAACAAATTACACATTTAAAATTTCAAAAGTCCATAGCTTTTCAACAACATGAACTAAAAACATAAAAATGATGTTGAACTGTTCAAAATGTATGCATACATATTGCACAGCCTTTATTTTGTTTATTTTCATATCAGGTTGTAACAAAATGTTTTAATTCAAAATGAATCTTCAAACTTCAATAGCTTTTTGGTCATGTGACTTATCATCCTCAAATTAGTTTCAGAGTGTTCATTAACTATGTATACATGTTGCACAGCCTTTAGTTTTTTCATTTTCACCTCACACTATTTTCAGTGAATTTTTGAAAATGTGAAACTTCAATAGCTTTTTGGTCATGTAACCTATCATCATCAAATCTATTTCAGAGTGTTCACTGACTATGCATGCATGTTGCACAGCCTTTAGTTTTTTCATTTTCACTTCACACTATTTTCAGTAAATTTATGAAAGTCTGAAACTTCAATAGCTTTTTGGTCATGTGACTTATCATCCTCAAATCTATTTCAGAGTGTTCATTGACTATGTATACATGTTGCACAGCCTTTGGTTTTTTCATTTTCACTTCACACTATTTTCAGTAAATTTATGAAAGTCTGAAACTTTAATAGCTTTTCGGTCATGTGACTTATCATCCTCAAACTAGTTTCAGAGTGTTAATTGACTATGTATACATGTTGCACAGCCTTTAGTTTTCTCATTTTCACTTCACACTATTTTCAGTAAATGTATGAAAGTTTGAAACTTCAATCGATTTTTGGTCATGTAACCTATCATCCTCAAACTAGTTTCAGAGTGTTCATTGACTATGTATACATGTTGCACAGCCTTTAGTTTTTTGATTTTCACCTCACACTATTTTCAGTGAATTTATGAAAGTCTGAATCTTCAATAGCTTTTTGGTCATGTGACTTATCATCCTCAAATCTATTTCAGAGTGTTCATTGACTATGTATACATGTTGCACAGCCTTTGGTTTTTTCATTTTCACCTCACACTATTTTCAGTGAATTTTTGAAAATTTGAAACTTCAATAGCTTTTTGGTCATGTGACTAATCATCCTCAAACTAGTTTCAGAGTGTTCATTGACTATGTATACATGTTGCACAGCCTTTAGTTTTTTTTATTTTCACCTCACACTATTTTCAGTGAATTTTTGAAAATTTGAAACTTCAATAGCTTTTTGGTCATGTGACTAATCATCCTCAAACTAGTTCAGAGTGTTCACTGACTATGTATACATGTTGCAGAGCTTTTAGTTTTTTCATTTTCACCTCACACTATTTTCAGTGAATTTTTGAAAATTTGAAACTTCAATAGCTTTTTGGTCATGTGACTAATCATCCTCAAACTTGTTTCAGAGTTTCATTGACTATGTATACATGTTGCACAGCCTTTAGTTTTTTCATTTTCACCTCACACTATTTTCTTATTTTCACTATTACTTAATTTTTAAACATTTGAAACTTCAATAGCTTTTTGGTCATGTAACCTATCATCCTCAAATCCATTTCAGTGTCCATTCACTTTTCTTTCCTTTTGGTTTAGTAAATAAATTACAGGTATAAATTGCTGAACGGGCTATTTAAGAGGAGAACTAGTGCTGATATTTCACAATCTCCATACTCAAGTAGTAGTACAAGTAGTTATCAAAGAAAATGCTTTACTGAAAGTCAAAGTATAATTTGAAATTATGTAATAAAATGAAAGTCGGCCTAAGTAAATAGTAAACTTGTTTAGTATGTACAAAGTATGGGGAATGTGTCACATTATCACATTATCTCCAGTGTACAGAGATACAATATTTAATAATTGTGTCTTAATACCAACAATTTCATCTCCCCTTACAATAAAAGTAGTTTCTTTAGTAGCTTATGCTTCTTTGCAACTCTGTTGATTACAGTGACTGTGTCCAAAGCCGTCCTCGTACGTCCTTTTTCAACGTTAATTTGTTTGGTTTATTATCATCATCGTTGTCGTCATAGCATGTGCTCGAGGTCCACAGATGTATGTCTCTGGGCCATGGCATTTGACTCACAAGAAACATATTAATAAGGGGAGGGGTGGGGACTTGTAATAGAAATGATAAGGCTATCCCAGTGTCAGCATATAGAAAGAACCAATGTCGTCCCTGGTTCATGGGCCGGTCAATGTGCAAATTGTTATTCTTCTTATCAAGTTTTTATTTTACACCGGTCCAAATGGGGCATCAGCCAGACAAATTACCAGCCAGACAAATTACCAGTCCAGGCCTATTTTACTTTACAGTTGGCCTTTGGGTTTTACCCCTTACTCCACTTCCTAGGAGTCGAAGGGTTTGGATATGTCACTGTCATTAACACAAATTGTGATTGGATGAGAGAAAGTCTCAGCCTCTAAATAGACATGTACAAATTTACTTTGTTAGCAGTTAAACAGGCCTTTGAAATAAACAGGTCACATGACCAAAAAGCTAGTGAAGTTTCAAACTTTCAAAAATTCACTTAAAATAGTGTGAAGTGAAAATGAAAAAACTAAAGGCTGTGCAACATGTATACATAGTCAATGAACACTCTGAAATAGATTTGAGGATGATAAGTCACATGACCAAAAATCTATTGAAGTTTCAGACTTTCATAAATTTACTGAAAATAGTGTGAAGTGAAAATGAAAAAACTAAAGGCTGTGCAATGTGTATGCATACATTTTGAACAGTTCAGCATAATTTTTATGTTTATAGTTCATGTTGTTGAAAAGCTATTGACTTTTGAAATTTTAAATGTGTAATTTGTTGATGGTCCCTAAACATACGGGTGTCCGAATGTCTGTTGAATATCCAACTTCCAACCAACTTTACCACGGTATTATGAGGTACTTAATTACTTTCAGCATTACTACAGTAATACCTCTGTGAATTTGTGATGCATCACATATTTAATGATGGCAGACCTCAAAGTAGCCGCGCTCACACAAACAGAAAACGGCAAAGCAGGCTGGTGCAGTGTTGTACCTCTGGCCAGCCTTCAATGTGTCGGCTCCCAATCCAACTCACTACCAAAAAAACACTGACGCATGGCAAAGGCAAGGAAATCGGTGCAAAAGTGATATACTAGAGTATTTTGAGGGAAAAGAAGAAATAGAGCTTTCATGTATGCAAAGTGAACAGAATGCAAATTTATTTGTGTTTTTTTTTTTTACCGATTATTAAGCTGTAGTATTGTTCCAGTCCTGTATGGTGTGAAGAAAATGAGGATATACAGATCAGAGACTGAGGTTTAACCCTGAGTTTTAGATTCTGACAAAAAATGGTAGAGAGACACATAAAACATAAGAAACGAAAAACAAAACAAAGTCAAACAAGTAAAACATTTGGTACATTTCAGTTTCACTGTTAAAAATAATGACGTCTGAATCTCGATAAGTTGCATGTGGCTGACTTTGGCTGATATTCAAAACTTATCAAAATGTGATGTAACTCACTTGAACACGAGCTACAGAAAGAAAACAGAAATAGCATTTCCAAAAGTAAAGAAACTAAAAAGACAAAGAACATCAATATGGCACACTGCTTGTACACAGCAAGATCACTAGGATATCAGGGGGGTTCCAAGTACATGGTTTAATGACAAACCAGGTTAAGTTAACTCAAGAGTCAGGCTCATAGAAGAAGAGTCCTATGGCTTTGTTTTGCTGTAGGGCTCTTCTATTGGAGATTTACCGCTTTCTCCGAATGCAGCGGCCAAATTGGCGTCACCATAACTAAAGCGATCACCTTGCTTCTCCATACGTCGTATTGGGACACGCAACTGTGTCATTGGCACAAATTGTAAGGAACATTCACTAGCGGCTATGTTTCCCCCGCAGACAAACACAAAGTTCATTAGGTACACAAACACTGGTCTAGTGCTGCTATGCAATGGACACATTTGGGCAGACATCACTGATATGGACTATAACACACTTCCTATATGCACTGGTCCCCCCCCCCCCCACCAGACAAGTATCAAGCCTGCATCGGTTCAAACAGATCTCTTACATGAAAAAAGTGCATGCAGGCCTCCTGTCAACTGTCCAAGAAACCAAAGGCTATGTACATCATCTGATTTGTCTTCTACAAGGCTGGTAAACTGGCCATCTGAGTTGGTCTCCAGGGGGAAAAAAAGGGTATAAATACGATATTTGTTGCACGTACAACAAAGCTGTGGCAGGTTCACCAGTTTATAGAGGAACTATTTAGTTCTTGAATATCCTCCTTCAAAAGTCTGTCATGTTGGCGTGTGTAACAACTGCATATATTCCTGGAAAGGGATAATATGACCACTTGAGTAGCCATCTGAAGAAGTGATGACAGACAGAAGAGAGTAAAGGACATGTCAGCATTAACACTGATGGTTAGAGAGACACAGATACACAGACCATAAACGACAGAAAATTACGAGCTGGTGTTTTGACATACAACATAGTGTTTATCTGAGCAGTCAGCTCTTTTAGTTGCTCTATACGATGTTCCATCAACAAGTGGACAAGACAAGTACACAGCTTTGTAAGTCAGCTTTGTGAACTACAGAGGACGAAGAAGAAAGCATGTACCTCGTACTAGAGATTTCTTAAGCCTCGACTATAGGCAAGTTTGAAAGAGACTTAAAGGAGGCACCCATATTCCCATATGGGCTAAAGGATACATGGGCATCCATATTGTCTCTGCATTGGGAGATGATGGAGGTACTAGGCCACGGCCAGTGACCCCACATTAACGTAAACACAACCTCTCCATCAATGTTGGGTGGTTGGGTGGGAGGCTTGATTACAGCTACACCCCATTGGTATGTTAAAGCATCAGCCTATCAGCACAATATGTCCTGTGCTTCTTCTATGAAGTGTGTTTTTGAGCTTTTACTCTTGTTTGTTCTACAGATTTGTAAAAGCCAAAAGGGTACACGTCCAACTACTCAACTTATCTAAAGTGGATGATATGCAGTAAGCTATAACTTGATATACGTTTCATTTAGGAGCATCTCCGTTGTCCTTCAATGCTACAATGCAGTGATACATTCTTTATCTTAATTCGATCTATTTGATATAGAATTCGAGTGCTTTTTCAGAGTTAAGTTTGGGGCATTTGTTTTTATGGGGACAATACTTTTTTTGTAAATTACTTTCTGAAAATAAAACGAAAAACAAACATGACAAAAACACAAGGATAAATTAAGTGCCAAAGTGCACTCTGAAATTCTCATTTTTTTTAAAAGAGAATATCCAGAGAGGATACATTCAATGAATGACTTTAAAACACAGGCACAGTCCCTCATGGATCACTACAAACCAAGAGAGAGAGAGATTATGAGTGCAGTCTTTTATGATAGTCAAGATCACTCTTAGAGCTACTTAGAGCTTTACGCAGATGACAGCTGGATCATGATGGATTTGGCGCTAATCCAGAGAATATGCGCCAACTCCATTCGAGTGTCTTCTGCTATCTCGGGGTCTCCGTTCTGACTGAGAACAAAGAAAATGTGTTTCTTTTCAATTTCTTTTTTGCTGTAGATCAAACATTTCCATGTCAGTAAAACCGTAAAGGGTAATGAGATAAAACATCTGTGATTAAACAGATGTCAAGAGGGAGGAAATTGAACTTAAAGTGATCCGACAACCCTGTGTATGCCCTACGGTTAACTCCCCCTTCATACTTCTTTGGGCCAACACTTGCCTCGTTTTTGGGGAGCAGGAATCATGCGTCTTCTATTAAATTAACACACAATGTATCCAACCACATTGTTTCAAAAATGACTGAAATATAATTCTTAGATTGAAACAAAGTATAAATAAGACTAGTCATTCTGTACAAAAGAGAATTACAATAATTATATTATCCACTTAGGATAATTTAACTAACTGCTGAAAATTTCTTCTCAGACATATATATTTATATATATATATATATATATTAAAAACATTATTCTGTGCCATTTCATTTTATTCCACTTTCCTGCTTTGGGCCCCTTAGTTTGTATTTATCGACTCCACTTTTATCCACAGCTGTAACCGCTACGGACGCCCTGCCGTTCACGGAAGCCTTGAAACTCCTTGTTGGAGCACACTGATGTGAGGATTGCCTTCACTAGCGAGATGTTGTGTTAAGGTTAGAGGGTGACTGCATTCCATAGAGGCCTTTTCTGTCATTCAGGAGACGTGTTTGCCGGTTTCACTGAGCTCGGTAGACCCACTGGACCACCAAGGTGGAGTGGCAGAGATGTCAGTCATCTGAAACAAACGTATAGGACAGATTTCATGGTCAAATCTAAACAGCAATCTCAAGAGTTGTGGCAGTAATTTTTACACAAAATAGCTCTTAGCTGGTTCTGTGAGAATACACTTGGCATTTTCATCTGATCTTTAATAGTGTTGATACAGATACAGATAACGCATAACTGTGACAAAATGGTTCCGTTCCTCCTCCTCCCTCCCTCCCTCCCTCATACTGCGCCTCTCTCTACCCCTCCCTTTACCTTCTCTTCTTCACCACTTTCTTTTTATCTCTCCCATCTCCCACTGTAAAATCTGGTCACTGGTAGTTAACGTGTCACCGACCCAAAAAAAGAAAGGAGAATAAACAACCAACCTTGTACAAATGCTGCTTTCTGTTTCTTGTCATCTGGCACTCTTTCTATTTGTAGAGCCTTTGATAGATCTATTCTGATGAAGGAAATGAGAACAAGCTGGATCAGGAACCATTACATAGATGAAACGATCACTATATCCAACCAGAGACTCCCATCGAGGTTCTAGAGTATGTTTTTGACTTAGGAGCTTCTGCACAAAGAGCAACTAGCTAGTGGCAGCAGTTTTGTGTTCTTCACACAATTATGTTAGTGAATGGAATTTGCCTAACAGATCACGTAAACATGACATATAAAAAAAAAAACATACGAAAAGAAAATTGGATGTTAACTTTGATATTGCACCGTTAATTATATGTTTGCAAGGCATACTGAAAACAGAATACCTTATGCTTGGTGCATTTCATCGAGAAGTTATCTTCATTGAGTACACAGTCTGCAAGCACAAACAAGAAGAAACCAATCATGTAACAGTCTTCAGCAGTTTAAGTAACAGCAGTTTAAGTTCTCATATCACAGTCTGTAAGTATGGTGGGGCTGTGGTAAACTATCATGGGGATTAGTGACATTCCACAGACCTTGTACAGACCATACATCTGCTTTAGCTGACAAAGCCACTCCTATGTGATTCTTACATCGATGTGAGGTTTCATTTGTTTATTTAGGATTCTGTTTTCATAAACTGTTTTAAAAAAAGTCATGTCACGCCACGTCAGGAGGACAGAACAAATTTGAATTGGCTCGCAGATATGCAGCATGACCAAATCTTTTTACATGGCTTAGAGGCAAAATTTAAATAGTGCAACTCCAACTGCCAACTGACACTAATTACACTAGATTTAAACAGCACATTGCGGGTCCAGAAAAGAGGTTTTACAGAGCTATTTAAAGTTAATTTGCATGTGAATCTTTTATATATTGGGATGGATGGCTTCACAAACCATCTTATTCTACAACAGCAGAACCATGCTTGTTTTAATTGAACATTCAATGAACATTCCTGTTCCCTCAAGCTAGAACATGTTTTGTCTGCAAAAGACAAGGGGAGTAGGCAACAGGTCTGTTGTGCAAACAGGCATATATCCATCTGTCTGCATGAAGGGTGCCCCACTTTTAAAGCAACAGTTCAGCGCTTTTACTCTCACCATACTAAAGTCCTTGTTTCACAATCCTTCAGGATACAGTCCCACCATACCAAAGATTCCAATCAAACTTGCCAAATAGATACTTGGTTAAGCCAGTAACACACCAGACTGTACAGCAATAAATGTAATGAAACTCACCCGACTGTACAGCACAAATGTAGTGATATTTGTTGGGGCATTCTTTGAAAAAGCACCCCAATGTGGCACCCACTTTGTGGCACATGGAACACATCTGTAAGACAGTAAATTAGGGAAAAAAAGGCCTTCTTTTCAGACTACTTCTCGAAATGTAGACCAATATACCTTGGCTTTCCTCAAATAACTTTGTGTATTACACTTTCTCTTCTCTCCTTTAACCAAACTCAAAATGTATGCAACAATGTGTAAATGTTCTTCTTTTTCATCAAGGGAGTCACTGAAGGGCACTTTTGTGGGTTATGTAGAAGTAAGAGGGAGTCCTAATGTAGCACGCAAAGTATCCTATGAATACAGATTATGTACTGCACACACACACCCTGTCTAGACTCTTACCGTTTCGTGGGCCATCTTGACTGCTTTCTCCAACCCATACAGCTTCCCCTTCACCAGGAAGACACCTGCCGACCATATGCCGCAGTCCTCGTGCAGCCAGTACTCGTTCGACTCCAGCGGCACAACGGGCGGGCTGTACCAGTTATCGTCGTCGCCGTCCATCCTGGACCTCTTGGCTGCTGGGCTGTGTGACAGCTCGCTGTCGCTGGTCCACCTCGGGTAGGCCCCCATAGTGGTCTCTGGGGGCCTCCTCTGTCGGGCCCTTCGAGCCCAGCTTCCGGGGGTTGCAGAGGCACACTTCCTTCCCTTTGTGCTGAAAGAGGAGTCAGAATCGCTGAGGTTCTCCTCCTCGCCTTTCACGCCAGGGATGCTAGCAGAGGGCTTAGTCTCTGGTTTGGAGCCGTCTGCATAGTAGGGCCCGTGGAGGTCCCCCAGGTCCAGCGCGTTTGCCGAGCGGCCACACAGACAGCAGACCAGAGCAGCCCGCTGTGTGCCCTCCGTAGACACGCGGCTGTACTGCAAGAAAGGCGTGGACGGGACGACACCGGGCATGAACCCTGAGGAGGGCTGATGCCGTCCTTTCCTTGCCGCCGATTTGACCTCTTCTGAGTAGTTGACAACCGTACACGTGGCGTACTCCTTGTCCGACATGTGCACGAAAGGAGAGAAGGTCTCTCCTCGCGAATCCCTTTTCTCCTCCTTGTAGTTGAGATACCTCAGCTTGATCTCCGGCTCCTTTGGAGAGAACATGGTGGACTGGCCTACATTGGGATTCTTGCGTTTCCTTTTGGGCGCGTGGGCTTTTTTGGTGGGGGGTGAGCTTTTGCTCTGCGTGCTGGCCGGACATTTGCGCTTCACGTGACTTTTTTTCTTGTGCGATTTAGATGGGGGCGACTGACTCAGCGCACAGCGATCATTGGAGGATTTACAGTTCGAAGTGCTTGGCCCTTTTCCCGATTTCTTGGTTGCGGTGGGTGATGCGTTGTACATCGTTTCATCAGATGTGCCCTCCTGAAGATATTTGGAAAGACTCTGTGTATGTTCTGAATCTGAGGTAGATCCTTCTTTAAAACAGCTGCTACTATCTACATCCTTCTCCTTTTGGACTGGTGCCTGCAAGCAAGAGCTAGTCTCGGAAGTCATAGTCTCTTGCTCAGAAGTGCAAACGTTCTCACGTGGCTCTTGGCCATCACTACCAGTTAAAACCTGGCCATCACTACCAGTTAAAACCTGTCCATCAACCCGGACACCTTTCCTCTCAGACATCTCTACTTTCGAGCGGTGGGATTTCTTAGCCGAACGAGTGCTACTGGCTTTGGATCTGGATGGGATGATGTTCTGAACAATGGCCTCTAACCTTATTCCCCTGCCAGAACGTGGGGGAAGTATTTTCCTCTCTGGTGTTCCAGCCTTTGTTGGTGTGCTGCCATTTAACTGGCGACTGGCTGTCAACTCTGGCTTGTCCATCATACCAAGCGCTTTATACTGGGACAGGTCCGGACACTGCTCTAACAGTACATGGCATGTGTCTAGATCATGAGCTACCAGCGGTTGGCAGCTCAATTCTGATATGTTTTCAGTGTTTGAATTACCCGGTAAACATTCCATCTCACCAGCACAAGCTGAATCGGCAGGTGGAGGACTACAAAAACCCACTTCAGTGACTTTTCTAACCAAGCCTTCAGGACAACTCTCCCCGCTTGGAGAACTTGCGGTCTGTGGCAGTATGAAAACATCCTCCATCTCGTTCTGTGGGGTAGCAGGGGGCGACACCGGGTCCTCTAGAGGGCTGATATATTCCCTATTGAGCGAGCTACAGACGTTTATAGAAGTCCCTGTGTCGTGCATAAGCGGCTGCTCAGTCCTGGAGATCAAAAAGAGCACTTTAGAGTCCCTCTCTCTCTGCACCTCACCCGGGTTTGTGAAGAGATCGCCAGAGGCGTTCTCGCCACGCACTCCAGTGTCCCACAAGGCACAGTCTCCATTCTGCAAACAGCCGTTCTCTTCCTGCGAGAGCTTGCAAACAATGGGGCTGCCTTGCTGGAGGGGCGTCAGGATTTCCACTGCTGCGTCCCCGGCATCTTGAATGCCGTTGAGGTCTACGGCGTGCTTGAGGAAACAAACCCCAGTGGCGACATTCTGCACCACCTGAGCGGGCAGGACGAATTCAAACGACTCGTGTGGTGCCACCCCGACAGGTGCAGACACTGGCTGAAGACAGTGGGGATCCATCTCCAAGCAGAGCTGCGACCCGTCTGCCTCAGACACCAATGGGAGGGCCTCATAGCCCGATGCATGCTGGGAAAGTTTCTTGCTGAGGGACGACACGTCGTACAGAGGGCAATGTGGCGTGAGGGTGCTGTTGGAGGAAAAGACGTGAGACCGGCTTACGTACGAGAGGGTGACGGTGGTGTTGGAGAAGGCATTGTCGGGTTGGATCTGATCGCCAGGCAACGGAGAGTGGTCACAGGTATTCTCGTGGAAAGTCACCGCTTCGCTAGTCCCAGCTCCCACGTACCAACCCGGTGACTGTACATGTAGACTCTCCACTGCATTGGCTTTTAGCAGGCAATCTTCACCCTTTCTGCTCAAATCAAAGACAATGGGCAGGGTGCAGGAGGAAGAGAGGTCTTGAGGCTGCAACCCATCCCCACTGTTGTCTGGTTGGTCCATTATCACCTACAAAACAGAAAGAAGTTGGGTTACAGTTCAGCAATTGAGTAAAATAAAATAAATAAAAATACAGTTGGACAAAATTCTTTGCAGCAATTTTCATAAACCTCTACAACCCTATCTAAAGCTGACAACCATCATTAGCTAAAGAGTACTTGATAGGTGAGAGGACGCAAACGTTGCAACTTGCAAGGCGTATAAAGGTAATGGGCCAAATTAACCTATGCCTAGCGATTTACACTTGACGCTCTATTTTATTTAAAGGATTGCGATACAGAATAAGTTAAGTCATCAGTGCCCGCCATGACGAACACCTTGATCTACAGAAAAGTAGGAACATAAAAGTTGAATAAACTACCAAAGTTACCTTACCTTCGTTCAGACACTTAATGTTAAACTGATAATGACGTGGACACAACTTATCTGCTGGGACACATTGAAAGTTTGGCCGCGTACAGTTAGGCTACAGAACTGTCACTGCAAAATAAGTTTACTAGCTAGCTAGTGGCTAACTACCACCATCCCACCAAGTTAACCACGTTAACGCTAACTTGTTAAGTAAGCGGAGTGGTGGACTGGCCATTAACTATTTTAAAGAATGACAGCTGAAGTGTGCCTTCTTTACATACCTTGCATGCAGCAAGCAAAAACTAACGATATCGCCTGTGACTAGCTAGCGAATAGCTCACCGACGTTAGCATACATCTGTTGAGATATGCAACGTTAATATTAGGATAGCTCCCGAACAGTTACCGCTAACATTCACAGACATGAATACAACCAGTAAATAATAAACACTTATTTATGTTTCTTATTCGGCACTTATTGTCTTTTACTCTAGATAGGGCTCATTAATGACTAAATTCATTATAGTACTGTAAACAAATATTAGCTAGCATCGCGAGCTTACGTGTTTTCCTCTTGACAAGTAACAACTCGACCGTCTGCACCAGCTAACATTAGCTGGCTAACTTGTACAGTACTGTGAGCTATCCTGCTAACTAACTTAGACAGCTACAGTTGGTCTTAAAAGCAAACACTTCACATTGCTATGACAGGCCAATTTCTTCATTGTCATAACAATATGTGTCGTGAAGCTTTAGCTACATGTTTCAGGAGGATGACATCAGCAATCATAATTTTGGCTGCTGAGGTTTGTATGTCTTTATTTCTGGCTAGGCCCTGCGTAGGTTAAACAAAAGAGAGCGATGCGTTGCCAAAGATGCCTAGCGTTAGCTAGTAACTTACCGAAATTTAATCTAGAATGGCGATCACTTAGTTGTTTTTATAACACCAGTCCGACCACGCCGTATGGGACCCCATCTTACGCCCAGCCATACACCTAGGGGGGCTGAAAACTATGTCCTTAACTTTGCTTAGGGAAACAGATGAAAGGTCTACACTTTTTCTGGTATCCGAACGTGCTGCACTTCAAGAACGGCTCTGTCAGCTGGTAGCATCACTGAGGCATTATGGGAAATGTCAGAATGTTTGTGTGTGTTTGTCCATAGACAACATTGTCCACTATACATGTCTATGTGTTTGTCCATGTTGGTCCACTTATACTTCCATAAAGAAATATTTTCTAACATTGTAGCAAAGAAGGAGGTTGGAGTGGAAGGAGAATGCTTGGCTGTGTTATTCAGTTACATCGCATTGTAGGAGTTGCTTTTTTACAAAACTTTTCTTTTAGATGTTTCCTTCTATTGCTCCCATGTCAGGACAGAACCATAAGGTGTGAAAGCAGGTAAGATTGCCGCCCCCCCCCCCGACCAAATAATACCACTATTAATACCACACTCATATAGCTCTGAACATTAATTGGTCAATAGAGGTATTCATACCTTGTCAACAATGCACAAAATGAGTGAGTAACTTTGTTTAGGAAAAAAAGAAAATAATGTTACTTACTCTCTCGTTGACATTATTTTGATTACTGGAACCAACACACATAGGACTAATGCAAATTCTGCTAAAAGCGCATCATATCATTACTTCTACAGGTAATATTCTGCCTAGGGCTGGGCTATTCTGAGGTCTCAAGAGCATTGTTGGCAGTGCATTCACAATACCTCCTGTGGATTATATCATGTACACCAGGCAATATATTCTCTTTCTCGGTTACTCACACACACAGGTTACAGCTAACATATTGCATGTTTTAAGTGTGGCACATTGAACACTTCAGTTGTATAGAACCATGTTGGTGGGATATGCTTCTCATTTGTCATAACTGTGCCACTCTATATTAAAAGGTGCTGGAGGGCATGTGTGCAAGGAAGCAAATGGAACTTAACAGCTGCAAGTGCAACTGATAAATACATTTGTGGTTTCTAACGGTCACTTCAAAATGGGACCAAGGACCTATAATATTGAGTAATTTCTTTCCTCCCATTTATTGAGCTGCGCTGACTGTTGACAGACATATAGGTCTTTTGACTTCCCCTTTCTGACCACAGCTTTAAAGGTATAGCCTAGCCACCAATGTTTGTAGAAGTCTGAGCTGTTGTGACAGACAGGATGATCATGTCCCGGTTGGCTGGCTCTCATCCAGTCAAGAGGTAAAAAGAAGTTTTACTATATTACTATAATGGGTTAATACATGTAGCATTGATCATATATTTGCACATATTCTTTCCAGCTCATATACAAATGCCCTGCCTTGCAAAACACAGAGAATTAAAAAGCAGGGTGCAAAAATATTTATTGCTAATAAACCTGTTGTCAGTTGGTGAATATTTGCTGTATATTTACAATAACAGAGGACAGAGGAATGGAAATGTGAGACAAAACTCTTTTTGACAATTAAATAAATATAAAGGGGTCTGCCACTGAACAACACTGCAAACATAATCAACTTTGATGGAGGAAACAGAAAAATAACTCCCACTCAGAGTAGACCAACATGATTATGGAGATAAAAATGATATACATATATTGCATATACATATATCTATCCCCAACCTAAACCTTCCAGGTGTATTGAGTTGATAACGTCAATGGTTCCTTTCAAGTGGTCAGATAGCTCACAAAGATTAATATGGAATATTATGCTACTAAGCAGGTTTCAACTTTTCTCTTAACGATACAGCCATTCTCCCCCCTTCTGAAGAGCAACACAGCATAGCCAGCTCTGTGCGTTATAAGGGGTTTCGAGTCTTCGAAATGTGCACTCTCACAGCACCTAGGATATAGTGCGTACATAGACCTGGCAACATGACTGTATTCTAATGTTCGTTCCACATACACATAATTTATCGTGTGGTGTGTTGTTGTTGTTGTTGTTGATCATCCAGTACACATTTATGTATTCCTTTGACTATTCACACATAACTGAGAGGTTAAAACAGTAGCTTACACAAACATATTTAGTGTATGTGATAGATGCTTAAAAAAAAATAAACAGTATTTACATTAAGACATTGCAATGGAGATAAAAAATGTCACAGTAACAGAAGTGCATGAAATGCATACTCTATAGACATAAAATTCAAACGTCATACCACGTTATAATATAGGACTCATTGTGACCAGTGTGTTTCTAAATGGTTAATTACTGGGCTAAAATATAGTGTGTGGGGAAGTGGGTGGGTAGGAGTGATGGGGTGTGTCGGGGAGGCAGCCTCTTATCATGCAGCATAGGAAGGGTCAATGCTTCAATGTCAGAACTCCTTGGTGTCCTTGTTATCAAACAAGTGGAGTCTCTGCTCAGCAGTCAGTCCCTCCTTCAGACTCTGGGGTAGAGAGAGAGAGCGAGAGAGAGCGAGAGAGAGAGAGAGGTGGAGGAGGAGGAGGGGGGGCACGAGAGAGAAGAGAAATGACTGTTAACATTTGTTTATGATTCAGGTGAGCGTGCAAGACGGCAATAAAGAAATCCCGATGAGGTGTTGCCTGAATGTGAAATATGCTGAAGCAGGCAATGGAGGTACACAAAGGCGATGGATCAGACTCAGATGGTGCTTCTTGTAAATGTCCTTTCTACTAATGGAACTGCACTAACCTGAATCATAACCTTAAGAAGAATGAGAATGGACGTAGTATACAACCATATTGACATAAGATATTTATGCCTGGCACCCACCGTACATTAACAGCTGTATTTTTGTATATATTTTATATTCACAGAAGCAGCTTTAGCTCAAACTACTGAGTTTCAAGACCACTGACGCCTTGTATTATTAACCACTAGCTAGTATCACCAGGGGGAGCTCTAGGGATTGGTTCCTTATGGTTGGTGCCTTGCACTGAGCACTGGTCCTTCAGTGGTCACTGGCCAGTCAACTTAACTAACAGCGTTAATTTAAGTATAATGACCTCGAGGGAATTGGCACTTTTGATATAACAACTAAGTTGTCTGAAACATTTTCAGAACACTAAATGCTTAAGGAATGACTTAAGAAAGCCAATGCCATGTTAATTAAACATATTACTGAAAGCATGGATCCTCTGGACAACATTGCAGTGTTTAAAAGAGAAAAATATTGTGTAGAAAAAAAATATATTGACCCCTAGTTCATTTCAGAAAGTGAACCAAGTCTTAAAGATTTAAATGAATGTAATCTAAAGTCTATTTAATCTGTTATGTTGATGTAGGTCAAATCAGCTACTATATAACCTAGTCTACTTACAGAAGGCCTCCATTGCAGCACTTTTGGCCAGCCTGTAGTTGATAGCAATTGCGGTAGTGGTGTCAGAGCATGTTAGTGGTTTAAAATATTTATATTCACCCCTTTAGAAAACTAAAAATACAAACTGACCTGTGACAACCTGCATAGTACCTTAAAGTGTCTATGAAATATAAACCACAGTTTCAATTCCAGTGTGAAAGTTCACCCTTGCAAATTTTACCTCTAACTAGAGCACCAGAGATGTGAAATATGGTCAAAAATCAGTCAAAAATCAGTACTCAAAAACAAATGTGAGTGCATCAAGTTTCTCGTGTCTTATTCAGAATTCCATATTAAATTCCAAGTCATCAAATAATAAAAGAAACTCTTGGTTAACAAAAATCTGCAAAACATTAGTGAGGGTTAAACAATCAGTCAGTTCAAAGGATTAAACATATGGACTAGACCGAGTGCAGCCATCTTCTGTTCATCCAGACAAAGAAAGTTTAAGAGGAGGTGTACAGGACACTCATTTGGTTTGGCAAGGCAAACTGAAAACGAACATCATGTCTATCATCATGCCTGCAGGCCAAGCAGTGTAGTGTAATGAAACTGTGGAACAATTAGTTAATACCCATGACTAATCCTTTGAAGTGTTCAATGGGATGCATTAAAAATAACTGTCTAGGAACTCCCCACCCCTCCCCTCCCAAATCACACTTCCTCCCCAGGTGGAAGAGAGAGCAGGGTAGTGCATTGGGTGGTGGGTAATAATGTCGGTCTGTTCCTGAGGGATTTACCTAAAGGAGGAAGCCAATAGGTCCTCAGGCAGCCCTTAGCTGTCCCAGGGCATGTCACGAGTCACAGACTGAGGACAGAGGGAGTGGGAGGAAAGATGGAGAAATAATGCAAACACGCCCATACATACATACAAACACAACACACACACACACACACACACACACACACACACACAACACCCCACAAAGTGCATTACACAGGGGAGAAAGTGGGGGCATAAATAGCTTAGAGTACAATACATTACCAAACTCCTACAAGAAACAGAATGTAGAAATTTGTGGCATTGGACCCTAGATTTTTTGTTAAACTGGCATTGCATTCTGAATACATGTCTATCATCAAGCCTCTTAAAACAGAAGTGAACTTTGGCCGAACTAAATCTGTAAGAAAAATGAAGAACTTCACACTGAGGGAAGATGAGGCTTGTTGTTGTTGTTATAATTACAGTGTTTCCAGCTACTCTCAAATACCCCAAATAACTAAGGAACCATACCACTGTTCACCTCAGGGTGGCAGTGTTGTCCAACTGAAACACCACCCCTCTATTCAATGTTTCACCACCCACAAGATTATACAAAAACAAACAGGCAAACAAATCTAAAAAAAACGGACTGCTATGATCAGGACAGTGTGGCATTAGGTGTGGTGTTGACCTAGTGTTAACTCACCTTTGACCTCAAAGTGCGCTCTGAGCGTTTGGCTGCTGCCGCTGCCATTTTGAGGATGTCAGGATTGCTTTTGGACTTCATGATATCTGAAAAACAAAAACAAAACGAACTATTTATTCAGTAGAACACACATCTTTTGTTACACACAATCACAACACATCTCCATCCTGGAGTTGAGCCAGAATTAAAACGGACTAAGGGACACCCAGCTACAATACCAAAGCTCAGGTGTGAGTGAGAGTCACAGGGCTGGGTTTAAAGCTAGTTCGCCCCCTGAGTCTTAAAGACCGTAAATGTCTCACTGCATCAATGGCTGAAGATGATTATGTGACCGTTTAAAACAGTACATGACTGAGCAAAACCTTCACATGTGAAATAAGAAACTGGAACATGATATCAGGATGACGGTTCAAGGTCCGCTTTAGTCAACAGCCTTCTACGTATCCCTTTCATATGAAAATAGGAAGACTGGCGGAGGTCAGGCAGCGGTCGTACCGTAGCCACTGCGTTCCACTTCCTCTGGCGTGGGCTCACCCAGGGCCTCGTGGGCCAGCTGCAGCTGGTCCCGCAGTCGGCCCAAGTCCCGCTCCGCCTTGGCCCTCACGATGCTCAGCTCCGTGTAGATGTCTTTGTACTTGTCCCCAGCGTACTTCTTGTCCTAAAAACAAGCAAACATCTGTCTCTTTACTGTTTATCCAAAGACACAATGATTAGTTGTGCTCATGATACATGGACTCTTGTACTAGATAACTCTAGTCCAACACTAAACCCAGCCCCGTTGCGGAAAAATATATCAAAAATATGTCGAAATCTTTTATCTGGCTCATCTACTTACTCTTTGGGCAGCCTGGAGCTCATCTTTCAGAGAATTAATTTCCTGCTTCAGGTACTGAACCTCTGACTCCTTGACCCTCAACATGACCTGTGGGTTCAAAGCAAATGAATTAGAGGTCGAGGACAGGAAAACATCTTGAGCATCTCTCACAGACAGCAAACTCCACTTACCTCTAGCTCATACAACTCCTTCCCCTGAATTACTGTGCATGTGTCGCCATCCTCACTAGTCATAGACCGCATTTTTGTGATCTCGGCAGCAAGACGATTGTTCAGTTCCTTGAGGAAGGGGAAAGTAAAAAACTTATCGTCAGACCACAATCCTGTGAAGTTAATATCAATATACTGTGTGTATATAAGGGGAACTATAAGGGGCACTATTGAGCTTTATTATGCATATCAGGTACACATCAGTGTGACTTTCCACTCAGCATTTTAAATGCTCAGAAAATTAGAACACCACTTCATTTCCTCTTGACCTTCTGTCCCCAATTTGGGATCATAAGTCCTGGTGGGTAAGACTTAAATCTACTGAAACTTATTCTGCTGACAGTCTACATGAATGCAAATGGTCGACCTGATCGACCACTAATTCTGTTCCTGTGTGCTGTGCTGCATGTGTACGTGTGTGGCGTGGGGCACCAGGCACCTGGTTGTGTGCATTAAGCTCCTGGTTCTCCCTCTGGCACTGGCGGAGGGCCTGCCTCTCCGCTTCCAAGGCCTGGGCCAGGTGGGCGTTCTCCAGGCACTTCTGCGAGTACTGCTCGGACAGCACCTCGATCTCCCTCGTGAAGGAACACAGCTCCTCCCTGACAACAAGAGAAGCGGGTTCGTTTAAGAGAAGGTCTCGGCACACCTAACATGGTACACACACACGCACACCCAGAAGAAGAGAGAACAGAACAGACCCTTCTCATTCAGGAGGATTTTGGGAATTGACGCAGCTTCCAATCTGCAGGGAAGGGCTGTGTCTAGACAGAGCAGTGGCCAAGATGGTGTTTTTTTCTATCCAAGGGCAGATTACCAGCCCACGTAGGCAAAACAAAAGCCAGCCTAAATAGTTGGTAATTCAAGGTTTGGCAAGGTCACTGGTATCTTAGCTTTTGTCGCCCGCGGGGACAGTTTGGCAGGCAGGCGTGTGGTCACACAACTCAGCTTTGCTCCTAGTTGGTCTTAAGTCTTCCATTCAGTGATTTCAGTATGTGGGGAAAAGTCCATTGCTCAACATGGCAAACAGGCTCTCATTAAAAAGAATAATCCCAGTTATTACACCCATAACACCGGGAGAGAGCCACACCAATGGGGTCATGCAGGGACATCTATTGTCACTTACTGAAGCGGTGCTAAGGTTGTTTGAGGCCGTGTAGACATTTATGGAAGTGGGGGAAGATGAAGGCTGTGGATTTTGTCATTGTTATTACGTCACACTGAGAAACGTGCGTCAGTGAAGCTGAGACTGTTGTTCTTTACTCTACTGGGTCAGCTCTCGTGTGCCTTGCTAAATGGGACCCTGGATCGCTGACGGCTTTGCTTACTCGTGCTGCCTGCGGATCTCCTCGATGTCAGCGTTTTCATCGTTGCTGTTGGCTTTGCGGGCCTTATCCAGCTCTCTCTCCAGCTCATTTCGGTGTGCATTCTTCATAGCTTCAATTGCTGTGAAAAACAAATGAGAAGGAGTCGATTGATCAAAAAAAGGGGGTACATTTACCGTCTCAGGCCATTTTCCAATAAAAAGCATATGAGACTAATGATTTTAGGCATCACATCTTTATACATTCAAATGTAATTTCAAAAGCAGCAGACTCAAGCTTAGACAGCTGAATTATCAACTGTTTCATCAGCCACTTGCTCAACTTTTCCTCCGTGCTTAAATCTGACCAGTGTTCCTCTCTAATTCTCCATATTGCCACAGTGCCAACATGGAAGGGGGCAATTTCGCTGACAATTCCATTCAGACTCAATTGTGGGTTTGGCAGCAAAGACTGGCACAGTGTAAATTCCAGCCCAAAGCTGGGTTAGGGAGGGATGGCAGGCGGGCAACTGACCAGCGATGGTGGCCGCCGTCTCCTCGTCCAAGAGCCTCTCTTTCTCGTCATGCAGCTTCTCCAGTTCCCGCTGGTGCTTCTTCTGCAGTTCATCGATCACCTTCTGGTGCGACTCCTCCATGGCGGAAAAGCCCCGCTCACACGTAGCCTGTAAGGATGAAGGAGGAAGAGGGGGGCATTGGGGAGGGGGGGTCGGGGGTGAGGGAATCAGTGTTAAGTCACAAAGCCACAAACATGTGTTCACCTTGGTTTCGGTCATTTTGACGCAGACCACGAACACACACTCACACACAAACACATATATACATACAGACACGGTTAGCATTGTGTATGAGTTGCCTCCACACAAAGCTCACAAAAGTTGACACACTGAACATGAAAGGGAAGACACACATAGGCGGTCGGAGGCGCATCAGTGCTTGTTATCTGGTATTCAAAAGCCCGCTGTTGAATACTAGATTTAGTTTTTTTTCTCTAATGTCCCTGTGAGTTTTTTTTCATTTTTTTTTCTGCAGATCTAATCTGCAGCTAAAGAGCTTAGCCTTACCAAACACAAGAGAGGCTTAATCTTCCAAACTAGACGATAACTGATGACAAAGACACCCATCGTAAGGCTGGGTTAGGGTTAGGGTATGTGTGTGTGTGTGTGTGTGTGTGTGTGTGTGTGTGTACTCTCCATCAAAACCAGTTTGGAAAGACCCACTGGCCGACACTAGCACAATTACAGTGCATGTTTCCACACGAGGGGGTTTGAATGGCCTGCTGGCTACAGCCAACCCCAGTCCACTTCCTCCCTTCTATTCAACGGTGCTAATCTCTCCGGGCGGTCAGCGGTGCCGGCCTTTTCGCTCTCGGCCCGCTTTAGGTGCTGCACTGAAAAAGCTGCTCTCAGAGAGCTGGCAGTGGGGTAGAAAGGGAGGGGTACGTTTTCGGCAGTGTGAAGCACTTCTCAGGCCACACACCCCCGGCCTCCTCAAAAAACACACTACACGCCAGCTCACGCTGTGGCCACGAGGTTACATCCTGTCCCCTGTGTGCACATCCACAGCCGCACCTGCACACTGCGGAAAATCCCATTTCCTCTTCATGGGGGGGCCAAGGCCACTGAAGTGGTGCCCATCACATACTACATGCTAACTTCTATTTATCATCTAGTGTTCTCTATAAGGGTGCATGGCACAAGGACAATGTGTATGTTCAGGTTTACAGTACGAAAGACAATCAGCCGACGTCAGAGCCCTTTGACTTCTCACTCTGGACTTTGTTTTGGGGACATTCCACAGCAAACTCACTTTGCCCAATTTGAATGATGTAAAAAGGCTTTATGTCTGGTTTGGGTGTGGTTCCAGTCACACAAAAGTACAAAAGTCCACAAAAGAGTGAAATTACTCGAAATATCCAGGGAGTGACAATAAACTACTTTCCATGTGGCCAGCTACTGAAACAGGAAAAAATAGCGATAACAAAGGGTGGTAACAATAGGCAAGGAAAGCGCTCCTATTCCATCAAAACTGGGCTCTGAAAGGAGCATACAGGACCACAGCAGTATTTCAAAGAATCACATCCTGTTTTGGTCCATCCAAGAAACGTTGGAAAGAACAACAATAGTGTGTCATAGACACATTAGAATCATCTAAACTACGACAACAATAAATCTACTCGCCTCACCCAAGATAAGATTATGTCAGACTTAGTGAACTGACTGAGCAGCCAAGTTATTTAATAGAGTGAAACCACCATAAATGATTGCATGTCTAATATTAAATTAAATATGTGCAGTACGTAAAATATGAAGCATCTAAATGTCCTTACAGAAACTTACAATTGATTGTTGTGTATCTACCTTTCCTGACAATGATATAATGTATAAACCAGTAACATAATGAAACATGCAGAAGACTTAATTAACTAGATTGACTTAAAGGCTACAGTAACACAGGCACCATTTGCCATTTTTGCATTGTTCAACTTGAACAGTTCCAATGTGACCAAGTTACCGAATGCAACAAGCATTTTGCAAAGCATTAAAATAAGCAGCGTTGTTGAGGCCGGAGCTGATAATTGACTGTTAATCAGTTAGTCAAAGTGGAAAGGTTATGCTGTGTTTGCACAGTAGAGATCAATGCACTGACACCAAAGTCACCCAGATAAACCAAGTACACTTGCAACCACTGGTCTGCAAGAACATGAGATCCTAAAGGAAGACTGTACAGTTGACAAACATATTTCATCTTACGCCAAGTTAAGTCACACTAAATCAGTGGTTCCCAAAGTGTGGGGTGGGCCCCCCAGAGGGTCGCGGAGTTACAGCAAGGGGGTGAGGGCGTAAAAAATGGAACAAGGAACCTAACCAACCCAATACAGGTCATATTTTGTATGTTTATAGCCTACTCTGCACTTTAATCATTAGGCCTAACTTTTAGCCGATATGTTAGAGGGGATAGCTAGCCTAATCAGTAATACCAAGGACATCGTATTGATTGATTACCCAGAGATGTTCAAAATGTGTTTAAACAAGAGCTCTGAAAAAATACACATTGTGAATGTTTAATTGATATATGTAAGTATAACTAATTGATTAAATGCAATTGAAAATGTTTAACTGTTGAAATGTTTAAGACAAAAAACAATGTCTTAGAAAAACTGTACAACAGCTGATGGGCATCTGTAATGTGTGTCTAAATCTTTGCACCCTAGTGGTGGTGGTGAGTGGTGCAATAGTTTTTCATCGTCAAAGGGGGGCCTTTCATGGAAAGTTTGGGAACCTCTGAGCTAAATGGGTTGTGTGCATACGTTTGGAAATATAGTTACAGCCCTTTGGTGGGTTTTTCAAAAGGTTCAGCTGAGTGACTTTGAAAATCATTGCATATCACTGCACAGGCTCAGAGTTTAGCCATGAGATGTTAAAAGTTGAGGAACGCATTTCTACAGATCATCCCCTATGAATAATGACCAATATCTTAGAACATTTCAAGCTATGGACAAGGATTCCCTTCTTTATATTTTAGCAAGTCTACAATTTCTGTTATCAAAATGGGTTCCTCAGTTGCACATTAAAAATAAATGATAATAAAAAAAAAAACAATGCTCACGTGCACATTTGAGGTTAACGAACATGCAGTATCGAAGTTAAATTAATTCAGGGATATGCAGAAAGGAAATGTTAATAGGGGAAAGCAGTGGGATGGGGGTTGACTGGAGGATTGCCACAAGGAGATACAAGGCGTCACGGACGGAGGACAGTAGGGGACAAGGAACACCTTGACCTTCAGGTTTTCCAGGTCTTTCTCGAATTTCAGGCGGAGTGACGCCTCCCCATCGCGGTCGCGGGCTTTCATCCCCTCGGTCATGATCGCCACCTGGGCGACCAACTCTTGGATCCGCTCCTTGAGGGAGCCCGATTGGTCCTGGCCTTCCTGGAAGCCCTGTGGAGCCACAGCACTCTTTAGATCCTCCATCTCTTGCTTGAACTGCTCCACCAGGGAGCTTCGCTCCTGCTCGTGCTTTCTCTTCAAGTTCTCCATGCAGATGGTCAAGGAGTCAATCTCCTTCACGTTCTCCTCAGACCTAAGCTGGAGAGTTTCTCCCATCTTGGTCATGTCCTGCCTCAACTTACACATCTCCTGTTCATAGGTGTCCTTCAGCTGACGGAGTTCTCTCTTATGCTTGGCCTCCATGTCCTGCAGCTGAATTGCCTTATCCATGGAGTCAATGGGCTCCCCTTCAATCTGTATGTGTGTGACTGGGCTCATGTCTTCGCTTGAAGGGCTCTGAAGAACTGCCAACTGTTTTTGCAATTCATTTAACTTGGATGAGAGATCCTTGTTCTGCCCTCTTAGTTTGACACAATTTACACAGTCACCTTTGATGAGATCTGATGACTGTAATTCTTGAAACACTCTCTCCTGATAGCATTTCTGCTTGCATTCCAAATAGGAGCAATGTGCTTCCAAGACTGCCTCTTGGATATATTGCGACCACTGCCGTTTTGGACATGTATAATTCGATAACATTGCAAGCAAGGTCTGGAGGTGTTCATTTGGAGACGTCTTCAAGGTCGAAACGATTTGGTTCATACACAGCAGTTTCTCTTGTAAATTATAAATGAGATCATTGATGATCAACGTGCAAGTCTTTGTGTCTCTAAGGTCTTTAATGACTTGCCTTGTATCCACAATGTCTGCATCCACATTTTCAGTTTGGATTTGCATGTCCACATTTCTTTTGGTATTCAGTCCATTCATAACCAGCAACACCATTTTCTCTAGTAACATCTGCTCTGTCACGGCTCTTGCTTTCCCACATGCATGCTCACCCTCATCATTCACTTGACTGATGTCCGCACCACTTAAAAGTCTACTATAAAACTCCCCCTCCTGCAGCAACCTCTTACCTGTCTGACTATCTTCCACGTGCTCGTCTAAAGGACAAAGGCCACACATTACTCTCAATGTGCTCCTAAAATCACCCTCCATTTTCTCCACATCTACCTCTTCCAACATCTCAACTAACACACTAATGGCTTTGGACTTCATTTTGAATTCCTCAATCACTTTTTCAACTCCTGACTTTTCCACAGTTAGCCCCTCGCTCCCCTGCTCCATCCTATGGCACACATCCCCTTCCTTGTCAATCAAACCTAACATCACCTCTACACCAGCCATTTCTACATTCGCTTCTATAACTCCATCCACTACTTTCTGTTTGCTACAAAGTAATCTGTCAATTTCTTGATTTTTCTGTTGAAGTTCCAGGTTCTGAGCTTGAAGTTCTTGGCAGGCTTTTTCAGCGACGGAAAGCCTCTGCTCTCTCTCAGCGAGTTTTGCCTGAGCAACCTCCAGCTGAAGTTTGAGCTCCTCCTTCTCCAGCTGTAAATCGCCACCGTGACTTTCCCGGTCGCCCATCTGAAATCCCAAACCTCTTAGGGTGGCTTCCTTCAACTGAAGCCGCTTTTCAGTATCTTTCAGATTGTTCCCCAGTGCTTCTAATTTAACAAGTGCGTCCTGTAGTTTCTGAGACTTAAGATTCAGCTCCCTCTCATAAAAGGCACGGTCAACCGAACTGTCTACACTTCCTACTTGCTTGATCTTGGTTTTATTTAAGGTATCAGGTTGTGTCCTCAACTCCGTCTTTAACCTGTCAATTTCCCGGTCTGCCTCCCTCAACTGGTTGACTATCTCTTGATACCGCTGATTAAGCGCCTCATTCTCTGTTGTTAGCAACTCAACCCTCTGGGAAAGACCTCTGTTTGTGCTTTCTGTTAAGTCCTCAATTTGACACGCCGGCCCATGGGGGCTCTTTAAACTTTCCAACTTCTGTCGCTGAACCCTTCCGAGAATATCCTCCATGGTGATCAGTCGTGCCTCGTAGTTGCGGATGCTGTCACCAGCCTTAGCCAAGCTCATCCTCATGGTCTCATTCTCTACTTCTTGCTGCTGCTTAAGGTTTTCCAAAAGTTTTTGAGAACTAGTTACGTCTCCAGAAGTATCCAGATCATTTCTTCCCTGACTATCGAAGGCGCTCTCATTACTAAATCTGCTATGAGTGAGTAGCAGGGACACTAAGTCCTTTAGAGTTAGAGGCTTGCCTGATATTAATTTCTCTAGCTCCTCAATCATGCCCTCACTATCCTTTACCGTGAAGCTGACCGTTTTATTTAGAATGGGTTCAGTGGGGTGGCTCTCCAAGGTGTCAGGCTTTTGGTGCTCAGCGGTGCAAGGCTCCTTGACGGGCGGGTGTGAGAGAGAAAGGCCAAGCTGTGCCTGCATGTTGCGTTTTTTCAGTTCTTGCAGTTGCAGGAGCTCTTTAGTTTCCTGATACTTCCGCGTTAATGTCTGAGCTTGAGAACTAACCAGTTCAGGCCTCTTCATCTGGGGCTCAAGTTCTCCCTCAAGACCCAAGGGGGAATCCAGCTTAGGAAAGGGGACCAGACAGTTGGTTAACATTCAGCAGGGGTGAAAAAAAATCTAAATTACTCTACAGACTACTATAGCCATTTCATTTTCATTTCCCACCATTTTCTTTATAGATTAAGGGCAAATTAACATGAATTAACTGTGATACATTGTCCAACCTAAAGTGGTATGAATACCACACAGGTTAAAAAGAGAGAATGAATGCATCCAGATTCTTGGGATTAAATGATGCAAAATTAGAGCACTAGAGAAGGAAACTTAATGGCTGAGGTTAGTAAATCACATCAGAGCATGCAAATAAATGGTTAAGAGTTATTTCATGGTGTAAGTAATGCAAAAATTAGTGCTAGCTAAGTTCATTTTTAGATGGTAGGCATACCGCATCAATCGCATAGTGGTCTGATCTTCCCATGGCTTTTGAAGAAAAGGCAATTTTATATGTCCAGTATTCACAGTCTGCAGTAGGTCAATATTGTCTTAAAAATGATTCCCACTCAGGAGGTTCAAGGGAGCAAACAGTATGCTTAAAAATATGTTCCCTTATATTCTACACAAAATGCTGCATTGCATTTGTAGAAAAAAACATCTGATATAATCATTGTGAAATGTGCTCGTGTACAATATAGTACAGTGTCAACAGAGGCAACTTCAGTATCAGGTCATTGCCAGATTCACCATGCCCTGGCATAGTATCGCAGAATTCAGCGTACAGACCTCACACTACAACCAAACTGTCTTTTTTACCCTCTTATTTGTGAATGCTACTGTGCTCAGTTTTAAACTATGATGCAGTCCAACTTGCCCAAAAGACAATAAATGCACAGAAACATTTAAGCCAAAAGGCATAATATGGCATCCAAAACACACACACACACACACACACACACACACACACACACACACACACACACACACACACACAAAGTGTTCTCTCATACATATATGCAAAGATACAGAAATCGACAAACACCAGTGACAAACTGGACGTCATCCACATGTTCAGTATGGTATGCTTCCCCAGGTTAAAAAGAAGAATGGATGTAGAGGTTAAACTTGAATGAAATGACATGCATGCAAACAACTGTACAGAACACCTATATATCATTTCAACATCTGGATTTCAATTCTTTTCTGATCATTTTGGGCGCACTGCACAGCTTCCGTGAGATATACACAATACCCTTGACACCAGTCTTGCTATAGCCAACTGCCTTACTAAGAAAAGGCTTGCAAATTAAACACATATTACACATAACTGCAGATGTCGTATCATCAAGGGTCTTAGTCAGAAAAGCGCTATATAAGTCTCATAAAAAATTATTATTATGTAACTTGATGTTATCTGGAAGCCACTAACCAGATCTAACTGATACTAAGAAGGGAACACTAATACACACAGTCCCCATAAGAAATTATAGAATGTTAAGAAAAATCCACCCGTATGGATTCTATCACAGGAAATGGCAACTTCTTTTCATTACAGATAATTTTCCAGGTCCAAGAACCATCTGTAACTTCAGGAAACTATAGTGGAGGCTTTTTGTAAACAAACATTCCCAATGCATATAACAGCCAGTGGGTGAGGCTGAGCTCATGCAAATACCAAGCACCATGACCGCTCAGATAAACAATCCTAACAGCAGTCTCCAAAGTCCTGGAATGCACACAGCCATTTTCACACTCATGTACATATGCACATAAAGACACAATAATAAAAAGCCATTACATAAAATATCTTCTGCCAAACTCAGTCTATAGCTAGCCTTACGTGCACTGCTGGTAATAATAACTCAATACTTCAACTCAAAATTCTCTCTATTGCTTTTTTTTAACCCCACAGTTGGATGAGATACTATGTTTGTAACTGTAATTTACTTTTCCCAACGATTCATCAAGGGTTTGAGTATACCACAAGGTTACTGTACACTTGCCTTTGTTCAAACTGCTTCTACACAACAATCTGCAACTAATAATCGCACCTGGGTCAAGTGTTAATTGAATGAAATTGTATGCATTTTAGAGCTTGCAATGAAGTCATGACACGGGTTCCAGTTTCTAAAACATGGCAAGAGTTGAGGAAATGAGCAGAAGCCAAAAAAAGGGGAGAGAACAAGAGTCGCAATCTTTTCTTTCGACATGCAAACGCACTCATGCAAGGTGCATTTCGGCCCGTTTCACAGCTTAGATGATGAGATGTCAGCTGGTTGTTGTTTGGAATGGTTTTCTGTTTCATGTTACCTTATTCAAAAACATGCAAAGACTATAAGACAGAATCCTGCATTAGCATACATACATACATATGCATACATACATACATAAGTGATATATATATATATATACACACACACACAAACACACATATATACAGAAAGCGAGACTACTTTCTAGCATGAGACTACAATGATGGGCTAATGCTGCAGTCTGCATGCTCACCTGCGAGATGTATCCGATGCGGATGTGTTGCTCTCGCTCCAGTGCAATGCGCAGCTGATCCTCCAGCTCGTGCTTGTTCTGGTTGGACTCGGCCAGCTGCTGGTGACATGTCTCCAGCTGCTGCTTCAGGTCTTCTACCTGAAGGGGGAAACAAGGACCCACAACCAGGTCTCAGAAACATAACTGCATTCAATGCAGGTGCACTGACCAATGAATCCCTACTGAAGTGCTGCCAAGAGTATCCATGCCAGACTATTCCTGAAAATGCCACTAATATCCTTTACAAAAACATTACCCATGACTTCAGAACAACTCAGAATCTTTAAATATGGTTTCACTTTCATTTAATTAATATGCATAGCTGATTTAATATACCGGTGAATAAATGTTCTAATTAAACTAAAGCTGTCCATGCATCTGATTGATTTGACCTATCTGTCCATCCTTGGGGTTAGATTCATTCGGCAGCTGATGTGATATGAAGTCACTTTCTCCCAGATCAATTTTTCAGATTTTTTCACTGAAACTCAACCAATCGGTTCTTCTATCCATATTAATTTCATCCAGCGCTCACCCCTTTCTTGTAGCTCTCCAGCAGCTTCTCCAGCTCGGCCGTCTCCCTCGTCTGCAGTGCCGTAGCCAGCGGCACCCTCTTCTCCTCACGGAGAGGCGTCTTCTCCACCTGCTGCCAGTGCTGCTCGATCTCGTCCTCCACCTTCTTCTGCCTCTCCGGGGATGGAGGCTGCGGCTGATGCGGCGGAGACCCCTCCCCCGGCTGGCCCTCCGCGCTCTCAAAGTCCATCCCGCCCGGGGAGTCCTGCGGTGAGCCGCTCACCACCGAGCCGTAGCGACGACGGCGCTCTTCCCGTCGGCGGCCACGCTCCGAGTCGCTGAGCTCGGCCTGCAGGGCCTCGGCCTCGTTGGCCCGTTGCTGTGCCATCGCCTGGGCGATGGGCCGGAACTCGGCCCAGTCGAAGGTCTTGGAGCGGCCCTCGCGTCGTCGCTCCCGTGCCCGGCTCTTCTTGGGCCCTGGCTCGCGCTCCACAGACGACGCCTCGGAGGAGTCCTGGGTGACGTCAGGCCTAGCCAGGCCCTCCAGGGGTGCGCTGGAGTTGTGGTCATCTGTGACGCTGCAAACCGTTTACACATAGCCATTACCATCATTGACTAAAAGGAATAGTGCATGAAAGGCTTCTTTGAGGTTTACACTTTCACATGTGTGGAAAATGTATGGAAAGAATTGATTGACAATGCATTCATACAACATGGGTTTATATAACATTCTTAGCCATGTTGCCATCACCCTGGCAAACATGTCTTGGCTGACCAACTAAATATGAGGTTATTCTATTCTGTCAAAAAAATGTTTAAGTCTTCCCTTCAACATTTACTCAAGAAAATGTTAGAATGACTATAAGAGGACAGATCAAGTAATGGGTGGAAAAGCTGAAGATGAAGCTGCAATGTAATCAGTGCCAAGAGGAGAGTTCGCTGACCTGGCCACATCCGGAGCGGTAGAGGGCCGCACGTTCCTCATCACTGCCTGGATCCAGTTGCGCCGGATTCCCGCAGTCATGGCCGACAGGGTGTGTGCTCCCTCCTGCGTCTGAAAAACAATCACCAGCAACGGTTCATTTCCACTGATATTTTCACACAGGAAAGATGAGAGGAGCAACTAAATAACTGCCTGAAATCAATTACACGCTACACAATGAATGGTGCCGACATTCTTCACTTTAGCTTGAACCCCATTGCCAAATACTGGAGACTGTTGTCTGCATGTGTAATAGTCCAACAGCAATAGAACATGTATGAATACAGATTAAAAAAAATACCACCTTACCAAAACAGAACTACTACAACAGGAATGGCAGGGATATTTTTTTTATTTGCAGTTATCACAGAAAAAGTTCTAATCTTAAAGTATACAATCATGCTGAAATTCCACTCTCACGTCCAAGCCTAACAGTGTAACCATAACTTTTAGGGGAACATATGCTATGCATTCACTCGGTCTGTGATATGCGAGCACAAAATGACTTAATGACCCCCCACCCCCAAAAGGAAAAGTGTCCTTGCCAGAGGTAGCCACTGCAATGGATTCCAATGAGGCTGAGGGTAGTTTGTATAAGCATTTAAGTTGACTTACATGGATTTGGAAGCCATAGTTTCGTTGAGCTTGGTATTCTGTAACATTATAACAAGTACTGAGGTCTATTTCTCCATCTAAGTCCGCAGCCTGTGGGGAAGAATGAAGAGACAAATGTCCTGTCAGCAAAAACTTTTTTTGAAAAAGCCTTGGAAACCAGAATTTTAAACAGAAGTCCTGAAAAACATGCATTACATTACAACAAATTTTCAGGAACTCACCTCCTCTGCAATTGAATCCTTATAGTATCGTAGACTATGGTCGGTCAGCACAAACCAAAACTTCTTCCACTGTGAAGAGTGATCATAAAAACAAAAATGACAATGTTGCTACAAGTAGAGACTGAATGACTTATGTCTGCAGAGAGAAGTGCTCCAGTCTGTTAAGGCTAACGTTCTGAGGTGTGGGACATTTATGTGCCTCTTTCAAAGCACGGAGAAAAAAGTTAAAATAAAAATAAAATGAAGAAAAAAAAGTAGTGCCCTTATCCTTTTAAGTTTCACCCATTGAAGCCTTGCTATCAAAGTGGAAGAGCACCCTTTGAAGGCCTCTGCCCCATGCCTTGAGGGTGCCAGCGGGTGGGGGAGGAGGGTATGGCCGACTGTTTGACCAGATAACTTGGCTTTGATGAATATATCATGGCTAAAAGCTGTGGCTGAGAGGCTGGGTGGGGGGGGGGGGGGGGGGAGAAAAGGTAGCTTCGCGCAAAGAGAGTTGAGGCCTGCGGAGAGAAAACTCCTGCAAGGAGAGGTGTCCTTATCGTCATGGTGACTTTGATCAATACTTCTTGCAGACAGAGAGCTGATAGCAGAATCTGCACTGGAGGGTTATTGATTGTGGAAATCTAGCCCTTGCTCCATTTGTCGCTTTCAACTGGCAACCGATGTTCATAAAATTGACTCCTCACATATTTCGGAGTCTAAAGTTAGCGTTTAACTCTATGCAATGGATAATACATATGTAAACAGGAATCATTTGCCAGAAGCAGAACCCACCTGTCCCTGTTCATCAAGCTTTACCATCCAACCTTTCTTGAAGTTCAGCAGGTCAGGCTGTTAAAGGGAAAGCAAAATTCCAAAGGTCACACAGATATCAGGAACATCAGGGCTGGTATTCCCAATGCCTATAGGAAGGAGTGCTAACATGGGTCTTCATATCTCAAGCAAATGCAAAATCTCCCCCAGTATCAGCACCCCTCCACTAAGACAATATTTACAGTTTCCAAACAAATGCAACCATTGGGCAAAGTCAATGCAGTTTAGTGAACCCACACAGTTAAACATCATGCAGAAAATAGCTGACTGTTGAAGCTGAATGACAGTGACCCATGTGTAGCTATGGCCAAGTCCATGTTTATGGTCCACACTATCTGCAGAACTGACGACAGCAGTGTCCAGAACTTAAAGAAAGAGAGGCAGTAACTGACAGCTGTGGTCACCATAGAGGCATCGTGCATCGTACATTCACCAAACATCTCACACTTGAATTTCAGAAATTTAGATGTCTTATTTTGGGTGGAAACAATTTAGGTGGAATCAAAGTTGGCAATTGGCCTAAATGCCAAAAAATAAATAAACAAGTCAAGAAAGAGCAGAAACACAAACAGATGCATTTCACATGCAGGCTGTCGGGGCAAGTTTGACAGCCTACAGAGGAAATGCTGGTGAGAAGCTTCTCTGTTGTGCTTCACGCCGTGAGGTAAACACGACAGGGATTTGTGCACGGTGCTCAGGGGAAGCAGTTGAGTGTGAATGACACACACACACATAGAGTGTGTTATTCTAAACGCCAGCCACCCTAATCATCAACAGCAGAATCAATTATGTTCGCACACACACAAGCAACCCCTCAAACACACACTAATTGTTTTGATAACAAGCATGTGCTCATATCCTCATTCATGGGAACAAAAACACAGCCACATATCCACACACACATAGCATAGTTAGGTTAACACAAACACACACACACACACACACAGACAGTCATGTAGGCAAAACAGCTGAAGGCGGCTGGAAGTCAACGCGTGAGCACACAGGGAGGACGTGGAGATGACCTGGGCAGGAGGAGAAGAGGGGAGCACGCTACGCCCAGCGGCACCACGCACAGGAGTTTTTGGATGTCCGAGTTCTCATAAACACAACACAGCACAAGCCACAGAGAGACAAGATGGCAACCAGCATTAATCTTCAGGGAGGAACCAGTGAATAATCATTTAGACACAGTTTCCACAAATACAGATGTTCCTTTTGTCATCAGTGAAATTAGAGTAAAGGGAACATGCAAGTATAAGGGGAGGACTAAAAAAATCACAATAGACTTGATGATGTCATGATGAAGATGATGTTTTCATGATGAAGATGATATTAATGGACAAGGAGGAAGCATTAAATGATCCACACGAGATTAGTACATTTTAAGACTTTATATAAACCCATTCTCTCTCTGCTATTATTCTCACACACACACACACACACACACACACACACACACACACTGAGTGTGTAACTCTAAACGCCAGCCGGTCCTCTCCGAACAGGATGGCCGGGCTCAAGGCCTGCAGCGGGTGCTTGACCTTCGGACATGAGAGAACAAGGGAGGCATTGAGCAGCGCTGGCTTCCATCGCTCTGTTCCCCCCCCCGCCCCTCACACCCTTGACAAACAATATTCCACCAGCTGATTACAATGAGCCTTTCTCCGGAGAGCAAAAGAGAGAGAGGGGAAGATAATAACTAATTGAAACCAGACAAATGCCCTCTCTCAATAGCTCTCTCCATCATCTCTGCTTTGAAATTTGCTGTGAGAACATGGAGAGGTTGGATGATATAGATAATACACATGATATGGAGGTAGAGGCACAAAGGAGAGAGCGAGAGAGAGCGACATAAGAAGAGGGAGACACACATAGGAAAGTTAAAGAAAGGAAGAGAGAGATTGAAAGAAAGAAAGCAATACAGCTAGACAAAGAAAAGAGAAAAATAAGACAAAATGTGCGCTTACGGTCATGACGGACTCAGTGGTCCTGCGGTCCAGTGACTTGGCCCGCCTCAGTGGTGGTAGGGCCGTGTGTTGGAAGTCCAGCGGCTGAGATTTCTGCTCCTGACAGACACACACATCTTTCAATTACTTAGGTTCCAAAAAATATCCAAGCTTACTGATTTACATACTGATGCAGTACAAGATTTATACACAGCATCTTTTCCACATAATGGCCATACGAACACAGATAGTGGTGACATGAGACACGATAGTGCAGTTCACACCACCTTTTAACCTTTTGTGGTAACAACAATTCCAACTTTTTGACAAGGTGACATGTCAAGGTCTTGACCAAGAAGGAATCCTTGATTGTCCAAGGTTCAGTCAGATAACCACAATACTGTCCAACAGCCTATGGTATTGTTTTTTGTATGAGCATATAACATGTACAAATACAGTCCATATAAAAATAACCTCCTAGCGATGGCCAATCATTTTAAACATGTGGCTTCTGCCTCGACCACAACATGCATCCAGGCCTTAGGGGAGGGAAGTCAAAAAGGCCCTTTTCCTTTGTCAGGAAAGGGTTTCATGCGCGCTTCAGATAATAGATAATATCACAACAGAATGTCAGTGGAAACAAGATCCTCATCGCTCACATTGTGCTGAGCGGCGAGCAACCTCCCACTGAACCACAATAAGTGAAAACAGAGATAACGCAGACACAGCCCTTTTCACATTCGTATGACAGTAAACTCTGTGTGTGTGTGTGTGTGTGTGTGTGTGTGTGTGTGTGTGTGTGTGTAGAAAGGGTATGGGGGGGTTGGAGGATGGAGGTAAACTACGCCAGGTATCCAACTAAACATGTTAAGTCGGACTGATAGTAATCCTGCATAAATCAACACAAATCATTTCTACATTGTTTACTATTATTTCTACGTGTTAATTATTTATATCATTCAGCATTTAATGGAGCAGAGAGCTGAGAGAAATGGAGATAAGCATAAGGGGGGTTGAGAGCTGGAAAGGAAAAATCATTGGGGAAACGCCTGTGCGTGATGCAGAGTGGAAATTAATTCAGCGCAAGCCCCTGACCTAGGTTTCAAAACCAAACCAGAAAAAAAGAAAAAAGGAACATCAGAAAGCAGAGAGAATAGGGCTTGCCCTGTAGCGATCTCCACATTAAACATGTAGCCTAAAACAACAGCTTGAAATGAGCCACAGCTTAATTTATTGCGGATATTGTTACTCTGCTTCAATTAGAATGGAGTCACACTGACCCCTGAAATACATAACCTTGACTAAATAGGCCAGAGCAGACAAAAGGAAGGAAGAGCTGCAATTAAAGCCAAATCATCAGCACTTGTGTGTGTGTGTGTATATGCGTTTGTGTGCGTGCGTGTGTGTGTGTGTGTATGTGTGCGTGTGTGTGTTCTTGACACTAAAACAAATCTAAAACAATAATGCAGAATTAAAACAATAGGTTTATTCAATCACTGTTGACCTCTTGTCTATTTTCAAAATGAGAGACAATGTTTCATAGAATGAACGAGAGTGAGGTCATCTTTGGTTGCCATGTCTCCACTCTCCCCCACAGCATTCCATGGAGGGGAGTTGGTACAGCACCAGAGTAAAGACCAGCAGATGGACAGGAAGCACCAGTGTTCTGGTGTCGGAGAGATGGGATAATAAATGCCGTGTAACCTCAAGATTGGTATTGGTATCAGTTAGGGTCAGGTGATGGCTTGTACGTAAACAATATTTTTGGCATGTTGGGGAAAAATAAGGTTGATTGAAATTAAATCGTTTTGGTCTAAAGATAGTAGAAAGGAGTTCTTCCTGTATCAGAACTAGGCAACAGTGTGTTGACCCTGTATGCTCCAGGAAGGTGGTTTAAGGTGAATGCAACAGGCATCAGTGTTCGCCCACTAAGGTGAATGCGGGTACTGTATGTCCAACACAGGCAAGTCTATGATGGGCTGGTTGGTCCCAGACCTACTTGTGGAACCATCAATTATGGTCTAACATGCAGCTAACACAATTTCTAGACTCTAAGTTTTAGAAAAAAAAGGTAGTTTAACTTACAAACAAAACTTACCAAGCTAATCTTACAGTTTTAAAATGTATTTACCCCCCCCCCCAGTACCAACATGCTTTTTGCTGTTTTGCTGTTGCCCTTAGTTGGATACCAGACACACACACTGGATTGATCCATTTGTAACCCTGTAGACTTTGAAAAGCTGCCGGTATAGACAGAGAGCTGTTTAAACAAATAGTCAGTCTATATTATAGTACTTGGGTAACTTCACTGGGTGTAAAAGGATGTCCAGGAAGGTTGGGGGGGACCAGCTTAATATCTTATTCTGTTTTATTTTAATTTAAAATGGGCAGTAAATTCAGAGGCTATAGGCTATTAAGCACTGTGGCAGGCTACCGATCAAACAGGTATAGTCAGGTAGAAGCAGGTGTGGAAAGGTATATGACGCTATCTACAGGTATAGTCAGGTAGAAGCAGGTGTGGAAAGGTATATGACGCTATCTACGGGTAAAGTCAGGTAGAAGCAGGCGTGGAGAGGTATATGACGCTATCTACGGGTAAAGTCAGCTAGAAGCAGGCGTGGAGAGGTATATGATGCTATCTACAGGTAAAGTCAGGTAGAAGCAGGCGTGGAGAGGTATAAGATGCTATCTACAGGTATAGTCAGGTAGAAGCAGGTGTGTGCTGGTATTACTATTGTCACAGACAGGCATTATGCAAGAGCTGTGCAGGTGTATGTGGGCCAGGTGTATGTGGGCCAGGTGTATGCAGGCCACGTGTATGCAGGCCACGTGTATGCGGGCCAGGTGTATGCGGACCAGGTGGGGCTGGCTCTGTACCTCTCGGTGGAAGCGTCTACTCTCGCTGCGTCCCTGTCGGGCGGCGCTGCGGTCCGCCTCCTCCACCTCCATGCGCTCGGTGTTCTCCAGCTCCAGCGCCTCCAGCTTCTCGATGACGTTGGAGCGCCCGCTGCAGAGAAGAGGAGGGAGGAGAGGGGTAGTTAGTGGGAGACAGTCAACGATCAGCTCCTTGGACATTCCCATCATCCTTTGCTGCATTGGTGCATCACTGCTATTGAGATGCTGACAGCAGGATACTGTGCTACACGTATAGGAATGTTAAAATGTGAAGTATGAAAAATGCATTGTGTAAAGCTTTTAGATTCTGGATTTTTGACAGAGAATGGGGGTTAGCAATAAACACTACTCCACTGTTCACGGAACATCTGTAGATCTATTCATATAGCATGCTAGCACACATGAGTAAACGTATGGAGACATGAACACGACAGAAGTCACTTAGGAATCCACGGCCTTGGAGTAAGTAACAAAACAAATGGATAGATGATTCAAAACGAGCCTGGAAGGACAATAATTTGTCTTTGAAAAAGAGAGGGATGATATCTGTAATGTGATTGGCTGGTGGCTCAACTCAAAACTCCTGGTCATGCAGTGTCAACATTCACCTGCTGTGCTCCTGATTCCATAACCAGACCCCAGTGACAAACAGTGTTGGTTCAGATCCATAACCAAGCCAACCACACTAACAGGCAGGCTCCAACAAGCAGCAACACTACTCCCCGAGGAGTCACATGCTCTATACGCTTTGAGTGTCTGAACCCGATTCACCCTGCAGCCACAACACATCAAATTATACTCAGTATACTTCTTTGGCGAGGGCTGCGTCAGGTTTGGAAGCAGCACGTAATTGCTTTGCAGTGATTAGGGGCCAGAATGCTGTTTTTACACCAAACAAATAGCGTCTCCTCGTGTCCATGGTCTGCTTTGTTCAGATTCTTAAGCTGTAATAACTGAGGTATTCCAGCCATCCAATAAAAGCAAAGGGGTGTTCAAGAACAGAGCCAGTTTGACACATTTTCAGACAATGCTCTCTTTTCTTTTCTTTTTTTTCCCTCTTTGAAGAAAAGCATAAGGAATTTGGTTTACAGAGAACCAGTTGGAAATATTAAAATTCCCCCCCCCCCCCCTTTTTTATCTTGACCTTATTTGGGTTGTGGGGGGAGGGAGACAGACAAGACTGCCGGTCCTCCTTAAAAGGCAATGAGACAGCAACCCAGTGAGGTATTTGGGTCATGTGACCACTCGTCGTTTTATTGGCTGCCGGCCCTTGAGTGGCACAGCTCCCATAAACCCAAATTAAACCAAATAGAAGTTCTCTCTCTTTCTCTGTGTCTGATAGGCAGTCTCTCAGGTGGTCTGAAAAGCTGCATGGAGTTAGAGATGTTGGGGACTGTTGGAGAAGGGGAATGAGGGATATAATATTAGGAGGTTTTGGGGATAACGAAGGGAGGAGGACAAGGAGGGAGGAGGAGGGTATGCTGTTGCTTAAAGTGTCTAAGATAGACCATCACCCTCTTTGTTTGAAATGCCCCACTCTGGAGGCTTCTGACCTTTGACCTTAGGGAGAGGAGGAAACCCTGGGAGCCTGGGCCAAGCGCCGACTACAAAGAGTGTTTACAGAGACGCGTGTTTATCTTCAACATGGGCCCACGACGGAACGAGAGAAAGACAGAAAAAAAAAAGCGAAGCCACGATCAAGCAATGGGTCTGTCGGTGCATTAGCGACGCAGGCGAAAAGGGGCATTCTCGCTGCTGCGCAAGATGTTGGCCTAATAAGGTAGAATCGGTGTAGCCTCTAGAGTGGGTACTATCCTCTGTGAGCCTCATTGGCGCTGTCTGATCATTCCTAGAAAGGCCCTCATAGAGCTCCACTCGCCTCACTGCATGCCTTTAAAAGGAGAAGTGAAGAGAGAGAGAGAGAGAGAGAGAGAGAGAGATAGAGAAGGATGGCAAGAGAAGGATAGCGAGAGGATGAGAGGCAAGAAGACTGACAAGTACGGATATCTGTCTGAAATATAGACAGATAAAAGTGTGGAGATGATGGAGAAAGAGGAAAAATATGCAGAGAGGGAAAACACAGAAGGATATGGGTGGAGGGAGCAGGGATGGAAAGAGAAACACAGAGCCATGTAGAGAACAGCAAAAGCAGGATACACCCTCTGACCTCTCCGGGCTCAGGAACAGAGAGACCGATATGTGGAGATGAACACAGAAAGGGATGAACAAAGAGAGGGAGAGGGAGAGGGAGAGAGAGAGACTGTTGGATAGAGAGTGGGAAGAGAGACAGGGAAAGAGAGAGATCCCTTTTAGAGAATATAAAAGGGAGAAGGGAAGGAGAAAAATAAAACAAAGATGAGAGGAAAAGAGAGATTAAGAGATGAGGGACAGAGGGAAAGATACAGGATACCAACAATTGGGAAAACTGTCCCAATGTTCTGAGCAGAGGACAGAGAAAGATTAAGGACAGTAAAGCAAAGAGACAGTAAAAGTTCAACAGACAAGAGTTGTTTTGGGGACCCCCCTCTCACCTCCTCTCTGGGCTGAGGGGCGTCTCCTGTCCCTCGGGACTCTGCGCCCTGCTCCTTTTCTCTGCCTTGCGCGCCTCCGCCTCGAGGCGACGTGAGCGCGGCGTGTCATGGGCCCCGCGGCCGTGGTGGTGATTGTGATGGTGGACACCGCGCCCGGCACCTGGCTCGCCGGCGGCGGGGTGGCTGTCGCTGCTGGCCGCCGTGCTGCCACTGGCTTCCGAGTCCAGCGAGCTCATGGAACCGCTGATGTGCGAGCCGTTGGACAGCAGGCTGCTGCCCGAGGGGAAAGGGTCGCTGGGCGCCGGGGAGACGCAGCGTGGTACTCCGCCGCCACATGCCTCGCCGCCGAAGCTGTGGCGGCTGGACGAGCTGCCCGTCGGCGACAGGAGCTCGTGGGAGGGCACTGCTGCCGCGGAGGGGAAGGGGCTCCGGTCCACCTCGTCACCGTTCACGGAGCCCTGGTCCGAGTTATGGCTGACAAACGAGCCCTCACCTGCAGGGGGACACATCACCATTCATCACTCAGCAAATAAGAACACAATCAGGATAAAGAAGAATCGGCATAAAACCTGATTTACTATCAACAATCTACTTCCATTCCATCATGGTTCTATTTGCCATTATTGGTGTTACAACCTCCATCCTATATCGATAAAGCACACCATTCATCCATACATCAATCTAATGCACTGACATATATTAGGTGTTTTTTAAACAGGCAATCCACCTTCCAGAGTTTGGTAATAGGAAAACTTCCACATGATACAGCTGTAGCAGACCGTCAAAAGCAGCACAGGCAGGCCAACCGGTCCTACATGCACATGCTTGTCTGCCACAAACCTACACCCTCCAGCATACACCTGCCTGCAGAGTCCTTACCTGCGGTGGGGGACCCGAGGGACGCCATGTCAGGGGAGGACCACACCTGGCCCACGTCTGCCTCTCGGCTCTGCAGCTCCTCCTGCCAGATGATGGAGCTGGAGTCCGGAACCTTCTCTGCCTCTGGGATCCCTGAGCCCGGCACGGCCACTTTGGCTGGACCCGGTTCCTGAGGTGGACCGCAAGGCCAAAAACGTTACCCACAGGCTAAAGCTACTCAAATGTTGCAAACTAAAGAGGGGTAGACTGTGCAGTAAACTGTATCCAAAAGCACTGTTTCCCTTCTCCATGGTGCCTAACATTACAGGCAAACTTCATTTAAAAGAGCACTTTCATTGATACCATCAAACGTGGCAAGGCTGTTCAAAATACTCGGCATGAACACAGCTATTCAACCAACATACAATCATGATGGGGAAATACCAGAGCTACCACACATCAGTTAGCGCATCAGATGTGGCTTTGCGTAGTAGCTTCAATGTCAAACTCTTATCTCAACACAAACTATTTTAAATATTCCCCACCCCACAAACACAGCCGTGAACAGCTCTCAGTAGGCATAGCTTGTGTTTGACTTCATCACCAAAGAGCGTGTGTGTGGGTGTGTGTGAGTGTGTGTGTGTTGCCAGCAGCTGGAATAGCATCTGCGGGCTGCCTCTAACCTGGGATGTGGCGGGCTCCACCTTGCGTTTCTTTTTCTGGTTTTGCTTGTTGGTTCTTGGGTACACCACCAGCTGTTCGGTCCATCTGTAGGGACAAAGAAAGGGCAAGACTGAGGCGAGAACTAACCAATGCCTGTCTTTTAACCGGTCGGAGGTATGACTCACAACCTGTGGTGACAGACTTAAATTCTGAACATCACTTTATTTGTAATATAAAATACATTTATAAAACGCTATGCTTGCCCTTACAGTGCTCAAAATTGATTTAAACAGGATAAGTAGATGGTATTTCAGTTTTATATTCATTCAGAAGATCAGCACCAATTTCCTTGCTGATGTGAAAAATAGGGTAGCTTGTGGGATAACTAATTGTTCAGGTTTACAAACATGACTTAAGCCACAGATAATGGCCTCATTTCCTCCCTAAATCCCAGACATTGACATTTCAGACACTTAAGGTGAGCTATCCAATAAAGTACAGGCAAAGAGAGCTAATGTCCGCACCCATTGATAATCTCCTTGTTGTCTCCCCGGATGAAGTACTCCTGCTCCGGCGTCATGATGCATAAGGCGTTCTTCTGGCCGGTCTTGGGCTCGGCATCGATCACATCAGAGCAGAGGTTCATGTTGACCGTACCTTGAGGCAGTGTGCTGGGCTGCAAAAGGTCAGTGGCAAAACAAAGCTATTAGTCTGCCACTGGATTAATAGAGCCCCATTAGCAACGGAGACATGATATAGTTAGGTCATAGCTTGACAATGCTAGGCTTTGGAAAAGGCTTTGTGTGTGATTGGGCTTTGGCTGCCTGGCTCAAGTTAATTGGCTTATTAAAGGAACTGACCGGCTTAAGAGCAAAGTTGTGTGATTTCTCAGCGCTTTCTCGACAGAAAGGTTACTTGCAGAAAAACAGACAACACACAAGGGCGGCTGGGCGAGGTCTTGGGCTGACCACAGTGCTTAGAAGAAGGCAATCATAAAGCTCTGTTGTGACATGTCCAGAACTGGTGATCTATAAACCTGTTGCCCTTTGAAAAGGTCATGTCAAAAAAAAATGAGTGGACTGAGAATCTCCAAGCAAACTAACACCGGGGCATGTGACACACAACAGACTTCCTTTCTAATGGAGGAAATTCAAAAATCAATCCATGTCTACAATGTGTGTGTGTGTGTGTGTGTGTGTGTGTGTGTGTGTGTGTGTGTGTGTGTGTGTGTGTGTGTGTGTGCGTGCGCTTCACAAGGAGACTTGAAATGACACGTACATTCTTATCTGCCCCTACTGTAAGGTCACTCCGCGGTTATCAAAAATTTGCCATGGCAACAGGCGAAATCCTTTTGGTTCCAGGGCTTGCCGGCTGAATGGAGGAGGTGACAGCATAGAAAGCCAGGACTAAGCCTCTTTTGTGAGCAGGGGTAGGGGGGTTGGCAGCATGTCTGTATGTGTGTATGGGGGAGAGGGAAAGTGTGTGTGTGTGTGTGTGTGTGTGTGTGTGTGTGTGTGAAAGCATGTCTATGTAGTGGTGGGTTTAGAGGCTGGGCCGGCATGGCCATGCTTTTGCGCACTAACGCAAGGGGAGCGCTTGAATGTGTGCGGGACAGAGAGATTTCCACATTCCTCCGCCACAAAGAAGGAAAAAAAAAAGAAAGAAAAGAAACCCCTCTCAGAACGGCACATGTAAAATAACAAATACCGCTCGGGGGTATCCGACTCCCGACCACCAGGCTCCCACGACCCGTGAACCAGATCAGAGAAACCAGCGAGGCGTCCCGCTGAAGTTCCACTTTCTTGACTTTTTCCTCGCTCATAAAGCTATGAATCAAAGCCAAGCAATTGGGCACAGCTATTAGTCAATGCTGATGTCACTCGTGCCATTGGAGTCAGTTTTATCCATGACCATGCCATCTTGCCAACACATGATGGAGACCCAGTATGCCCATCAGGACCCTACAGTGTTTTCTTTCTCTCCTTTCCTTTCTCTTTCTCATCTGCTATCAGGCTTCTGCTGGCTGCAGATGTATAACAGGTGCCGTTCCCACCCCTGCCCCCCCACCCCCCCGATTCCTTTTATGGCCATTTTAAGTGATCCTGCTTTATTAAAAGCTGCCAGTAAACCCCAGAGACGTCCAAATATGGCAATTACAGTGTGTCACAGTTATAAACTGCAGCAGGACTCTTTCTGTTGCGCGAAAGAGAGAAAGAAAGAGGGCTGCTGGGAAGAGGAACAGAAAGGCAGGATGGGTAATCAGACACCAGGGGGTTGGGGGGGGGGTGTAGTGGGCAACAAAGAGTTTCACATCACTCTGTATTGAGAAGGCCGACAACATGAAACCGGTCTGGGTAACGGAGAGAAGAGTCTTCTCCTTGCCAGAATAACATCAGGCGTCTGCTGCTGAGCTCTGTGTTAGCGGCCCCACTGTGTGTGTGTGTGTGTGTGTGTGTTTGTGTGTGTGTGTCTGTGTGAGAGAGAGAGAGATGTCAGGCTTTACCTGATCTTACTTCAGAGCGAGCAGATAACACGAGTGAATCAGTCCCTCGTAACAATCTCCCAGACCACATATGGGCATGTGGTCGACCACATACCAAAGTTCTGCTCCGATTTACAGAGCTCTTTGGACTTTCTACACGGGGAGCAAATTCAAGAGCTCACAGATAAGACCTACAGATATGCACATGCACACACAGGTGGGCAGTGGTCAATTTGGCTCTGAGAAAATCAATGGTTAAGATGAGCTTATAGTTCTAGAGCATACCCAACAAGCCGTTTCCAGGGTGTCATAAGACTGTCGGGTGCTTTGTTGAGTTTTCCCACAGAACCTGAGCCTGAGTGATCTCCCCCAGGCAGAGTGAGAGAACTGAGAGCAAGAGAGAGAGAGAGAGAAAGAGAGAGAGAGATAGAGAGAGAGAGAGAGAGAGTCGGGCAGAGTGGGTGCACAGAACCTGCACTGGCAACCATACAAAAGGTCCCCTTCTGCCAAGTCTACCATTCATACATTTCAGTTCATCATGTATCCAATTTCACAACATGGGATCGAATCTTATATCCCTGCACTGCCCGAGACTTCTCTTGTCTTTTACGAAAAGTGTTTTCTATTTTTATGCTGATGGGAAATATTCAACGTCGTCACGGAAATAAGAGTACACCTAGCGGCAACTTGAAAAGATAAGGAGCCATGGAAAACACAAATGTATACAACTGCAGGGCAGTTCACAACTTTATTGCCTCATCACTGGGTCATTGTTAAGTCATTTAGAGTTTCCTCTCCCAGATAAGAAGGTGGGGAAAAACTAGCCCGATGTGACAAAAAGATCACTCAGTCTTCCCTGACAAGGTGAAGAGAGCTCTTTGGCTGTCGTTACAACGGTATGATTTAATTGGGTTTTCATTTTCCTCATGTCAATAATACCAGGCCAGACGTCTGTACTGCTTTCCCGTACAGGAAGTGATTGCTCCTCACGTCCTCTAGCTGTCTGTTCAGTCTGCACTAAAAAGAAAATCTCCTCTCAGCTCTGTTGATGGGAAACAAACATTTTGAGTGGACTCAGAATACAAACATAATGGCTCAGACTAAATCATAGACAATCCCAGCCAATCAGTGACGGAGATTCAGAAGCATGGAGGGGAGGGGTGTAATTCAATTGGCTGTAAAGCTCAACTTTTTGCTAAAACAAAACCCAATGGTCTTTTACTGGCTGCAAACATGACAACACATCATCTAGGTACAACTTTTTGAGGCGTCATGAACATGTGGCTGCCCAAATCGATTGTGGATCAGAAAGTGCACACTGAATTGAAAACCTTGTAATGAGGAAGCGTTTAACTTTAAGATTGAGGTTTTTTTTTTAAAATGCCAGTGGCAAGACGAGTCAGATGCCACGTCACCCGATACATATTATAGGCCATATACATCTGCCTCAACATGCAGTGGCCTTGATCATAAAATGCAGGGGGGGGGGGGGGGGAGGGGGGGGGGGGGGGGGGGGGGGGGGGGGGAGGGAGGGACTGGTTCCTCCAGCATCTCCGCTCCCACGTTGGCAGTTCCAATTCCTGGAAAAACTTCACCCACCTCAGGGAAGCTTCTAGAAGCCGCCTCGGCTTCGCCCCAAGCCTGCCTAAACGTCTCTTGTGTGATCAGGAGCAGAAGCTGTTTCCCTTCGTGCCACACAGAAGCCCTGGCTGCCCCCCTTGTGTCCTCCACACAGTTTGATTATTTGTTATCTTTTGGTGTTCTTTCTATATCCCTTGTTCCATCCCAGGTCTGGGTTCCGAAATAGGTATTGTGGTTAGGGGGGTAAGAGGTTGGAATGTAAACCTTTTGGCCATATTTGACATTTTCGTGTGGTTTTGGAGGGGCTTAGACTCTCTGACTATAGCACCGTCACTGACAGCGGCTGCTGAAGTTTCACCAAATATGGGCATTTTGAAGGAATGCTGCTCCGCTCTCGAGCTCCGTGTTCGGAGCATCTCCCATCGACAGCGGAAACAGCGCAGCAAAGGGCCTAAGAAGCAACGCATGTCTCACGCGGCAATATTTTCAGCTAGCACTGGGTAATTTGGTGGGGCGGGGGGTTCGGAGGCCTTGGAGCCGATGGGAAGCTTTGTTTTCACACACACGGATTAAGACATTTTTCTCCTCTGTCAGAGCAGTTATTTCATTTCCTATGAAATTATAGTGCCGACATAATTCATGCTTGAATGTTTAGATTTGGTCAAAATGAAAACCCAACAATTTCTCAATTGAACAGCTATGTGACGTCTTTCAGGCCAAGCGCTGCTCTTTGATGTCAAGTGATCCCCCCCCATCCCCCCTTAACCCCTCTACAGAAATCAAAAGATTTGCACTGCCAACTCAGAACAAAGCAAATCAATCCCAAATCTAAGGGAAATCTATTTAGTTGCTTTGATACCTGTTCTTGCTTGGGAGTCATGCGTGCTGCCGTCTATTCAATTCTCCTACTGGCATTAGTTAAAACCGTCCCGCTCTAATCTCATAAAGCAGAACAGTGCCACATCTATTACCACTGCCACAAACAACTCCGTGTGAGGACTTCGAAGAGTCTCCGAAACCACAGGCACATAGCTTCCTCCTGTTCATTAGTAGGACTTACTGCTCCACAAAACACCTCTGAACAAGAAAGCTGCCTCGGCTCACCTCTCCAGGTCATTCTGTAATCTTTTTCAAAACTCCCAATAGAGCCAGCTCTCGTGAGCCCAGCGCAACCCGCAAAACGATGTTTCAATTTCAGCTCTGGCCATGGAGGTGCTCCGAAAGACAATTTTTTCACCCTATTTTCCCTGACCCAGTTTCCAGGCCTCCCAGAGACTTCCCTTTAGCAGATGAAAAGGAGTCGTGAAAGACAATGAGGTCTGACAGCATTCTCATGGCTCAACAATGGGAGGAAAAGCCATATTGCTCTGAAGTGGTGATGGCTAAGCGAGCTCCAGCCACATGCTGGAAAACACCTCAATCTACACGTGGCCCTCACTTTAACTCCCAGGAGATCGCCTGCCACCCAAAAAACCATAACAAACACAAAAGAAAAGCCTCCTCTCTGAGGACAGACTCTCTCTGGTGTCTTGCGTGCAGCAATGTGCCTTTTAAGATGTTGCTGACCGGCCGGGTGAAGTTTGCATTAAGACACTAATAAGGTGACGGGAGTGCAGGGGAGGAAGAGAAGAGGGCATGTTTGTCTGGATGCTTTTGCACCGTGGGCGCCTCTCAAGAAAGCTCTCCATCTTCCTGACAGGCAGTCAGTATGTGGGCCTCACTGTTTACATACAAACGGCCTAATCTCCAGGCCGATGATTTGGTCGCCTGTGTCACATTCCAGCCAGACGAACGGCCTAGGCAGAGGGCACATTAACTCTGGCGCGTTGTTGTCGTCCTTCTTGCCCTCTCTCTCTCTCTCTCTCTCTCTCTCTCTCTCTCTCTCTCTCTCTCTCGTGACTTACTATTGGGGTGGAGCAACTTGAATGTCATGTGTAGATCCCTCCCCCAAACTAGTGGCATTTGAAGTGGCCAGTCCAGGTTCAGGCTAGTTTTGTGCTTTGTTATGTAAACAAAAATCAAACAGCTTTAGCTCAACTCTTAAAATTGAACTTGAACTTATTCTAGCAGTTTGTCTCAGTTGATAAAATATGCAAATAGTCTGTAAAGTGCGTATCAAAAGATGATAGCCAAGGACATTAAACAACAATAAAACCTGTTTCAGGTTTTAACACCCAAGGAGAAAAGTGGCTCTTACCGATTCGTCCAATGCAAAGCGTAGGCAGCCATGTTCGTAGAGCACAAAGAACCGCCGTTGCCATTTCTGCAATCAAATGAGAAAAGTTAAAGCCTAATTAAATCAGACTAGAACATTCCTTAACCTAAAAGTGTAGACCTCTGAGCTAAACAAGCTTAACGTGTGGTTGACCCATTCTTTCAAATAAACGTTATCTGTTGCAAGCAAAATCTACTATAGGGTTTGGGTGTTATTATTAGCTACTTTGCATTTGATTAGACAAGATGATTCCCCCAAATCCCTTTACAGCCTAAAACGCATCATCATTACCCTGGGCACTTTTAATAGTGGGCAACTTTAACACGATACATTCTGACCATGCCAAACTCGTACAGACAGTACAATACATCAAGTGTATAGAAAATGTGTGAAGCTTATTTCCCCAATTTCATACACATACCCCTACCCCCATCTTACCCGAGATCTTTGCATAGGATTGTCAAAGTCTGTTCCCTCTGGAGCCAAACACAGCCAGCCTCCATAAATAGGTTTGGCCTGGAAAAAAAGAAGCAGCAAGAGACAGATAGTAAATTAGGCAACGATTAAAACTACACACCAACTTTGTGAGAGATGCACTTAAGCATCAAGATGTTGCAGGCATTTCTCTCTCCCCCCATTTTTATAAGGGAGAGTTTTCAGTTTAGTTTCCACTGTAATATTTGGTCTGCTTTGGTCTCTGTGTATACTGATAAACACAGACTTTATTTGGTGAGGAACACAGTCGGAGTCAACACTATTTCATTTCAACGGTAATACACTCACAGACATGTTAAGGTGACATTTAATCATGATGACAAGCCCATGGAAACAAGGCCATTTTTTAATTGTTAACAGGAAAAATGAAAAGTGTCATACTGCAACTTGAAGGTAGCAGGCAGGTTTCGCCCACCATTAGCGCTTCATAAAAGCTTACGATGATCTAAATGTATGGCTCTGGCCTACAGCCAACACTGAACCGGGAAAGAATATTTTGCCTGAGGATCCCAAACAAGCGTCCCACCTGCCATGAAGACAGGTAATTTACAACCACAGGACCACAATCTGAGTGACAGTACTTAATTTTCCTCTTGCTGCAGATAGTCCATCAAGAACTGATTTATTTCTCACTGCTGCATAAAAAAAAAACATCCTCAGCAAAGGAGTGGGGGAGTCAACGAAAGCCTTGCATGAGAACTTTAAGGGAGAGAGAACAGCGTGGCCTGCAAAATATTAACCTTAACAACAAGTGTTATTGCACAGTGGTTCAATGGTTCATCTTGCAAAGTTTTAGTGTTAGTCATTCGACTGTTGGGAAAGGGAATATCTCAACAAGAAACGTCCGAAATAAAATAACTGCTTACTGCCCATTAGCAACTTGTGGAAAACTTAAATGTAAAACTGGATTACGCCAGGGATCAACCTCCAGTTTGTGGTTGTGTGCACACCTGACAAGCCTCTGAGATTTAAAATAGCTCACAGATTTTGCCCGATTAACTAATTTTCTCCAGGCCTCTTCCTCTAAAAATAAAGAAGAGGAGGGGATAAGAAAGAAGAAAAAAAACAGCTAGAGAAAAACAAAACAAAAACACATCTGGTCCCATAGCATGCGGTGCTGGGGAGCAGCGGAGCCAGGAGAGGTCCGCCACGCCCTGTTCTTCCTCCACACATTGAAGACCAGCTTCCTCTCTGCCAGAACTCCTGTAACCCCATGGCCCTCCAGTCGGCATCGGGTTTAACTTCCAATTTCCTCCCGGGCCGAAGCTCATGGAGGAGGGGGGAGAGCAGGGGGTGAGGGGGTTGGAGGATTGAAAGAAAGGGGCGCAGGCCGGTCCCTGCGGACCGCTTTATCCCAGCATCCACCTCACCTCTGGTTGCACTCACAAGGCCTCCGTTAGCGCACAGCAACCTCCCCCTCCCCCCTTTCCCCAAATGTCCCATGTCCCATGTCCCACGTCCTGACCCCTCCCCATCACTGCCAAAGACAGAGCAGAAGCTTCAGAAGTGGGAGTGACCTCTGAGAAACTCTTGCTCTGGTTTCCCAACCCACACTTCCTTTCACAAGCCCCCCACCCCCCTTACACACGCACGTCCACACACACACACACACACACACACACACACACACACACACACACACACACACACACACGCACACAACTTCCCTCAGCTGACTCCCATCTTCGCCTGCCTCCAACCACTCCGAGAGCATAGACATAGTAGTTACAGAATATAGAATGACAGGGACTAGGCTATCTGGTCTTAATTACCAAACAGGCTGCCCGCTGAGGACCAAACAGCTCATGTTCAAAACAACAAAATAAGATGTTCAAAACAAAGTCACTCTACAACCACTCCAGCCTATAACACTGAGGTAGGGTTTGAGTTTTGTTTTTTACTTTGCCAAACCACAACATGCTGTAGGATCCTCTGTCTACAGTGGTAGTCTGCCTTTACTGACTGTCATTGATATAGGACTTTCAAAAACATCACAGCAAAATAGGATGGCATATGAAGACCTAACTACTTATCTAATGTTTACAAAATATAATGTCCTTTCAAATGGCATCAATTCCACAGAATAGTAATTGACTTCCACTGCCATTTGATTGTGCATTCCTGTATCACTGAGTATAATGGAAGTGCCTGCATGTGCATCTGATGCCTAATGGGCATCACCCCATTATTCGATCCAGTCTTGAAACGATGGTCAATACAGTCCTACTAATTAAGCCTGACAGAGAAGAGCAGGTGCCATTCATCAAGCAAGTTTTCACTTATTAGGAAAAAAAGTGGTCAGTATCAGACCTACGACATGATCTGATCAGCAGCTCACAAGTGCATAACCTTTGCACTTGCTACCATTCTGGCTAACGGTTAGGTTTTTTGTTCTTACTGTAACACATTAGACTAGGCTTGAGTTTCTGCTGAACTGAAGTCAAAACTTAAATCATTCCATCCAAAATAATGTTACTGAGTGCTACCGTACTCCTAATGGACAAACAATGAAAATAAAAGCTCTCTCAAATTCTTCCTGTACGGGATAATTGTAGTGTTGATGTATTAGTGTATAGTGTTTTTCAATCGATTACTTTCCAGCAATGCATTTTTGAGATCCCGATTACGGAAACTGAATTTTCTTTTTTGATTACTCTTTTGCAAACCAAAGGTTGCAGCTTGTGCCGACACCGTTTCTGAGCCTTAAAGTGACCCTTTGCTTCGTCCCAGGGGGATTATCCGGTAATGCAATCCATTAGGATGACTCAGGAGGTAGCACAGGGAAAGGGTTAAGTGGTGCTAATCACACACAGTATAGCAACTATGCACGTGTACGGGAAGATGCTGACGTTGCTTTTCAGACCTTAAGCCACATTCAAAAAAGCCATCTGGTCCAATTGCATGAGACCCATTAAGAAACTATAGCTGCTGTTGGGCCTGGGAAATCTCCCCCAATTCACAACATGTATGTGTTTTTGGAGAGAGGATGGGGTTAATGTTCGTCAACGTGATCATTAAATCGGACCCCCTGTGAGGGTTGATCTTTCAGATGAGGTTTTCCAAGGCTTTCGACCTCTGAAAGTGTTTCTTCAAGGCAGAGGTGCAGTGTAGGATTATGTACAGATAAACAGAGAACACGATGACAGCAGATGCAGAAGTCCAGAGCGTGAAACGTCCTCAGCGCACTTCTTCTCCCCTCTCATCTGTTCAGTGATATGGCCAACGCCTTATACAGAGCTGTCAGTGGCTTGACCCATCGCAACAGGTAGTGCGCTTCAGACGACTTTGAAGTGCTGTCTGGACAATATCCTGGATTTGTTGCAATACTGAAGAGCCTTAGCCAATGGCAAAGCAAAAGAATTAAGGTCTCTAGAGATCCAGACACAATTACCACAGTGCGCTTAGTCAATGCAGTGTTTTAGGATGCCAACTAAGGGCAATGTCACCTAGACTTAAGCATTTGAAAGCAAGCAAGAAATAGCCTATACGATTGGCAAAACAGTAAAGCCATTACGTGCGAATGCTCAGTGTCATTAAAATTAGAGCCCCTTTCTTGAAGAAAGCTGTAAAAAAGAAATAAATGAAAGTAGCTGAAGGTTAATTCTAGCTTTTAACAACAAGTTGAACCTCATCCAAGAAATCGGAGGGATACTTGAGAGTACAAACTCAACAACTCAGCACATGATTGAGCTTGATTTAACTTTTAACCTTTATTTATAAATAAGGAAAACAGGAAACTGCTCTATTAACATCCTATAATTCAAAAGGCTAAATTAGCCAAATATGGCAGGGGTGACTACTAGAACTTGGGGAAAAAATACTGAATGCCGATATTTTTCGGCACAATATTATATCAATACAGTGGCACCAAGTCTTGTGATATTAATTCATGAAATATTATGATTTGAGTTTGATTATGAGATTATTTTGATACATACGTCTACTCTGATAACATTGCTATCAAGACCACAAGATGGCACAAGGCCTCGTTCTTCTCTTGCGTGAATTTGAAAAGAAGTCGAGTGCAAATGTACTGCGTCACAGTGGCTGCAGAGACTCCCAGTACACAAAACTTAATATATGGGAGAAATAAATTGCAACGCAGGCTAGGCTAAATATTAGGCTAGATACTGCCTTTTTTATTCATTCCATGGATACATTTTATGGTTTTGGATTTTACTAAATAAACACTGCATAAACTGGTGCAGACACCTAATACAGGTTTCTTCTAAAGGAAATCCTCTGTTCGGACATGCCGCCCAACTAAACTCATAGAATTTAACAGATGAGAGGTTGTGTCTACAAATGCACAATTGCACAATTAAGTCTACTGTTGCTTTGAAAACTCAGACAAATCAATCTGACTTGTGAACGACACAGTTTATCATTGCAAGTACAGATGGATGCCTCTGCTCAAGACCATTATCCTGCTGTAGTCGAACAGGCAAGAGCCGCCAACTAGTGAATAATTAAAGTCGGCGGGGCAAACAGCCATAGCGTTGCTGGGAACCTTCTGTATACCTTCAGGTGGAATTATAGCACAACTGCTCTCACAAACAAGTTTCCCCGCCAAAACATCTGCACTTGGTGTTTAAAGGCAGGGAGTGTAAATGCCACTCTCAGCTCCTGTTGCGAAGTAACTTTGCCACGGGCTGTCAACTGCCAAAAGTGGAAAAAATGCTGAGTGGAGACGACTGTTGGTTTTGAAGTACTGAGGTCCCCCCCATATCTGTAGAAACATTCCACTCACTTTTCTACAAAGCATTGGAGATAGATTGCATCTGCTAGACATAGATTGCAAGCTGCCTTTAAACAGTGAAAACATCAGCAAAGATTTGTGACTTTAGTAACACATTAGATAGCACCTCTTATTTAACAAAGGCTGCCTGTTTGTGTGATTAAATCCTTGTTTTTAAAACAAAACAATAACTGTATCATTACCTATTAGCCCCATCACCTTTACCTTGTACTCTCAGCACACAGATCTATCAGAACTTAATTTTTCTCAGTCTAAATAGTCCTTGTTCTAGTTATTAACTCTGATTTAAACTATAAGAGTTTATTATGACTTCATATCGGACGTACACCATGAAGGTATAACGCACAGCCGAAGAGGAAGCACTTTTGCTAGCCATAACCGACTGCGATAGCCATACTTAATGACAAGCAATCATCTTATAACACCGAGATCACTTAGAAGTCTAGCTGTCAAAAACTTGAGGTTGCCTGGAACTTTAAGGTGGCAGCGCTGTGGGTAAAATACCGACACCTACGCTTGCAATGTCACTTTTAACATAAAATGCACATCTTTTCAACTTATCATCTGGAAGCCGATAATGGTTACAAAATTTCACATAATGGGGTGGCAACTATGTTCATGCTGTTACAATGTTGCATGTCTCTAGAATGCTTGGAATTTAAGAGTAGCTTTTACATGTTAAAAATCGTGGACCAGGACAACAAATTATTTACCTGGTTCAGATCTTGGTCGGTCAACAGATGAAGCTCCCGAGGTTTGAAGCAGTTTTGACATTTACTTTTATTGAAAATGTTCGCTTGGAATTTCCTGCAGGGGTTCTCTTTAGCGGTGGACATCGTAGTTTTCCTTTTAGTCCGATGACTCTATATTTGACTGTTCCAATAGCCTAGATTAAATCACTCCGTTAATATCTTGTAACTAGTCTATTTATCCCATTCGAATGAAGGACTCTGATCCCATGCATGATCCAAACCGCGGGGTTAGTGTGATCTTCTGCTTCTTTAAAATGTTATTGTTGTGAGATTGCGCTTCGGAATGTATTAATGATTTAGCTATATTTCCCAGTAATCGATAGCTAGCTTGCAAGCTAGCTACCTTGTCTGTTATATGCTGCTTAGTCCATGGCCTGTCCCCACAAAGCCAGAAGGGAGCGATTAACAAGCCAGTTTGTAATCAATACTGTTACCAAGCAAGCAGTAAACAAAGCAATTCCCAATTCCTTAACAAGTAATATCGAGCGCTGAAATTTCAGTGTCCATGGGAAAAATAAAGGAATCCCATTTCTAAAAACACATAATTGAGGTGGGGTTCGTCAATTCCAATGGTAGCAATTGCTCATTACGAAGTTTACCACCGCTTCTTCATGAGCTAGCAAGTTAGCTCGCTACAGAAATTTCTGCTGGTTGTTTCGCAAGGTTGTGCAGCTCCCAAATCCCGGTCCTCGTTTCATTTTACCTCCCGTCGCAAAAACAAAATACACACCAGGCAGTCCAACAGAACGAGTCTATAAAATCAGTATTTATCATATTTTTTTCTACAGCTAACTAGCGACGTTCCATAGTAGCCTGTATTTTCTCCCCTTTTTTCGGGCTAGTTCTTTCCCAATGGAGGGAGGTCGCGAGCACACAGATTTGCGACTGAAATTTCATTGTATCTCGCGAGACTACTCCCGAACGCCATCTTGCACATAATGACATGGGAGGGGGAGTATTATTTCAAAGCTCGGTTAATCATAGACTGTATTTAATACTGTCAACGCCTTTAGATGTTTTTATTATTATTATTTCTTATATGTAAGAACGAATATAACGTATATGTTTTAATATAGAGGGGAGAACCTTGGTTGGGCTATTTTTTTCTGGGAGAATATGTTTGGCCTAACGTTTTCATGTAGAACACATTAAAGTGCAATTTAATTGTTGTCAGTGGAGTTAGCAATGTGTCATTCAGGTTCATCCTATAAATGGCATGTATGTAAATTACTTGTCTCAACAACTAAATAGGCTGACATAGCCTAATAGATTTATGAAAACAATTAGATTAAAATCGATCGTAATTTCTTAAATGTTTATTATTATCATTGTTGTGGTAGCCTCACACAATTTGGTTTACATAACATACTTTGCTTTTGTCAATTCCTCTTGCAATTTTAGTTTCTCCAGTTCTCTACAAAGAGTGTATTGCAAAGTGTTTAAGGTCATGCACACAAATGCTATCACTGACAGTTGTCATGCCCAAGATACTATTCATACAACATGTATGCAAAAAAAACTTGAGTCAGCTACAGTCTATTAAAAGAACCAGGGCAGCCATCAGTTGCTCCAACTGCCCCGCACAGAGGGGTTTGTGAATGGAGGAGGAAGCAGGCATCAAGCTGGTTACCTAATCGAAGGCAGGAAAACAACAGCCTTTTCCAGTGGAGGATTAACTCCTTACGTACACAGTAAGTGAACTGAGTATAATCCAGCTAACAAGTGAATATGTGGTGGCTGTGCAATGGTCATTAATCATGCTGTAGCCTTCTTTGCTCACTCTTGGTCTGCCAGGAATGTGCTTAACAAACATGCGTTTCAATTAGTTTTCTTCTTTAGCACTTAAAAGTATCACCTACAGTGATTTTCAGCTCCTGTTTTCTAATGCGTAAGTAGACGTAGACTTGTCTCTGTCCTTGTTTGCTCTCCTTGAATATCCAGTGACAGTATCCTGGAGGTGACACACTGGACGGCATTTTAAGTTATGGCTTAGTCTAGGCCGACATATATTTAGACTCTGTCCTCAGACACACTGTATGTTAACAGTTGCTACCAGAAGGAGAAATGCCGCTCTACATAGACAGGGGAAAACCTGAAGGGTAGTCACAGAATTCTTCTCAGTACTGTTTAACTTAAAGTATGAAAATGTCAACATTTTATATATGGAAACTGATCCCCAACAATCATTTTGTATGTAAGTTATTCAAAAGCTCTTTAAGGGTTTTATATAAAAAGTGGATTCCATTAATAATGAAATGAACATCTCCCTAACCGAGTGGTGAAATGGTTGAGGGGAAAGGTGGAAAAATAGAGCACAACTCCTGAATGCATGGCCTGCATTTTATGCTTTTTCAAGTGGGTCTGAGAGATCTGTTTGTAATAAACACACACTCATTTATGTCACAACCACCCCTCAAAATGCCAACAGCTGTTTAAACAAAGAGTGAAACACGACCCACTTATTATGTATAATTATGTCATCATCTTTTTGGAGTTAGTTTTCAGGGAAGTTCTTCTTCTGTTCTTCTGTCATTTGGTCAGTCACTAATTACAATACCACATAAACTCCAGAGCTTCTGAACCATAGAAGAGGTTGGTTTCCTTAGCAGTTAACAGCGTATCACCCACAAAGACCAAGTTTGTTTCTCTTTCTCTTTGTGTGTTTGTGTGTCCAGGTAATTTCCCTTCCTCCTGCTCAAACTTGTCTTTCGGAGATGGGTGTTCCATCAGTGATGGTGCTGCCACTGTTGGTGGTAGTGATGGCTGGGATCTATTATGTGTACAATGAGGTCATCCGGTTCATGTCCAAGTCTGTGGTGCGGAACAAAGTGCTTGTGATAACTGATGCTGTGTCAGGGATGGGAAGCGGTAATTCTCTTACAGATTCATTTCTGCTGTTATATTGACACATCAATGCAATTCATTTTATAAGCGCATGGATCATGCTTTATTTGCAAGTAATTGATTGATAGGATCTCTCATGCAGTTAACTGCATCAACAATTTATGCTGATGGCTTTTTAATTGGGAATCCAACTCAGTCTCTGCAAAAAGTGCTCTGATTTTGAAATACTGAGCCTAATGGTTTAGTGCACAAAGATTCAATTGTAGCACTTTCACCAGGGAAAACATTATCGTGGAGTGCAATGCACACATGAAAACAATACAAATGTCATTGTACGTGGTGACGCCCTCAGGACTCAACACTGCAGAGCAGCATTCCTGTCAATCTTCCTTTACGTTTTTTTTGTTTTATTATTTATTGCTACAGGATTCACTTGAAGATTGAAAGATATAGAAAGAGTTTCCACAAGTTGAACCAGGTTATATCTCAGCACTTCAGTTTGGGAAAAAAATAAAATGGATTCAGTATTCAAAATCATTATCACCTCTGCCTGTATAAAACATTCAGAACAACAACAGTCATTTTCAATTGTAAATGTAACTAGTGTGAACAACCACTACATTATATTTTTGCTTCTACATTTTTCCTCCTATGTGTTTCAGAATGTGCCAGAATTCTCCATAAAGGTGGGGCAAGGCTGGTCCTATGTGGGCCAAGCTGGGATAAGCTAGAGTCTCTGTATGATTCCCTGTGCACTGGTGCAGACCCCACTGAGGTAAGGGAATTTATGCAATTGGGAATAGTTGGAGATTGTAGGACTAGTCAGAAGAGAGGAGAAACGCTTAGTTGCTCCTATATGTTGGAAACAGGACTTCTTAGTTTGAGAGGTGAAAATATGCATAGGCCTGGCTATATTTCCACAGCTTTGTTAAAAAACAGAAGTGCCTGCAAAAGGGTGACAGTGTGTTTTAACAGTGTGGTTTGGATAACCTCAAAGCAATTTACCTGAGGCTGACGCCATGTCTGTCCAACACAGCATCAGACAGGATATCCTGTGCATGCGACACACAGCCACTATGTCTGGACCATCTGAGGCTTCATCACGACCCCGATGATCCCCTGTATTCGTTTAGTCTCTCGTCTCTGGGATCTCAAAGCCCCTCTCTCTGTCATCTCTGTGTCACTGTTAATGCTTCCTCCTCCCTGGTCAACAATGGCAGGATATCCTTTCTGACAACTCTCTGTCCACTGGTACCTTTCAGATACACAGGGAGCCACGACTGATCATGGATTGGAGATAATTCTTTGCATGGTTGAAGGAATGTGCATGTTTAGGCTGCAGAGAGAAACTAGAAAGCACATTTTCTAAGTTTTTCTCATTCATTGTATATAGACAATCAAGTGCATATTGGTTTAAGGTCCAAAGTGTGAACTGATAAACCAATTTATGAGGCATATGATATACTCGATGAATATAACATACTGTATGTATGATGGCATCAATATGACAGCTATTCAGGTTTTATTATAATATATATCTCAGCTTGTTGACCGTTTTGTGTATCACATCAGAATGTTCCTGGAGCACAGCGCTAGCCTTTGCAATTACAATAACTTTACGAGACAGATTATAATTTGAATGTTTTAATTTGAATTTGAATTTTTTTCAACAACTTACTATGAAACACACTTTGTTCTTACATTTGCCTACACACTGTTTAGTCCTGCCGTGCATACAGGCTTCATTTCCATGTATGATGACAGCATCTGGTTTCCATCTCTGGGATGTGTACTATCTTGTGTTTCCTGCTACAGACCTTCACGCCCAAACTGGTGCTGCTGGACTTCAGCGATATGGACAGCGTGGAAGACGTGGCCGCTGAGGTGGTGGAGTGCTATGGCTGCGTGGACGTCCTGATCTTCAACAGCAGCATGAAGATCAAAGCCCCCGCTCAGAACCTGTCCCTGGAGATGGACAGGAACATCATGGACGTGAACTACTTTGGACCCATTACTCTGGCAAAAGGTGGAGCAAACATATGAGCTAATCCTGATTACAAACATTAGGGTTGTTGTGGCTGAAACGTAAGGAGTGCTGTTCAGAATTCCCTCAGTGTTAGGTAGGATCTGTAAGAATAAGAAATGAGAAAGAAAAGAAAAAGAAAAACAAGTCACAGTTTTCAAACAAAGTCAACTAAATAATTGAAACATCAACTCAACACCCTCACTTTACTAACACATCATTATCTTTAGAAGAAAAGGAGTTTAGTTATGGAACTGCTTTTCCTATGTACTTTAACCATGACATAGAACATATGCATTGGTTGCATTCTAAACAGAAATGCTTGAGTAACATCCAGGTATGTCTAAGTAGGTGTTACGGACAGCGAAAGAATGTGTCTTCGCCTTTGAAATGTTTTGTGGCCTCACTCATTACAGGTGTGCTGCCATCGATGCTCTCAAGAAGGACGGGCCACTTCCTCCTGGTGAACAGCATTCAAGGCAGACTGGCGGTTCCATTCCGCACGTCCTGTAAGCTTGTTGGTCAACTCAGACCTAATACTTAAGACTAGTCGTGATACCATAATATTCTGAAAAAGTGTGTGGAAGATTAAATAATCTTGTCAATTCATCATGTATTGCACATAGAAAGGATAAAATCTAATTTGTTCTCACTCTGAATGGTGATATATTTCACAGAGAGAATGCTGCTAGCTCATAACTAATTCAAGCTGTAATCTGAATTATATCTCACTTATAAATTTGACAATGTAGTATTTTAGTTCCCTTTAAATACATCTTTTTGCCTACGTTCACCTAACTTGATATTTATAGTAACATTTGTCATAGTCTTCTAAATATTTTTTACACCCTGCTATTACTAATCTCCACGCCCTGGCTGTCAAGCTGTGATATATGAACAGCTGAGTCACACATATGTTATTGACTGCTACCCTGGCGCGTTTTACATTTCAAGATGCTGCCTCCAAGCACGCCGTCCAGGCCTTCTTCGACTGCCTGCGGGCCGAGGTGGAGGAGTTAGGCATATCCGTCAGCACCATCAGTCACACCTTCATCAAAATCGCACCCTCCTCTTCCTCGCCCTCACCCTCTCCAGCCTCCTCCTCCTCCTCCTCCAAGATTTCCAATTCCCTGCTGGCCTGTGAGTAATAACCTTCCCCCTCGGAGCCAGGCACATCATCTCTGTCAGGCACATCATCAGTTCAGCTGCTTTATTTATGCAGTTTCAGGGAGGTCACCCTCCCATGTGCTGTTATAATGAAAACAATACTAACCTATCATGGTTAACATGTAAAACACCAGGAATGGCTGCCCGGTTGGCTTTTTTTTTTTTTTTTTTACCAGACATGATTTGAAGCAGTAACTTTGTCCTCCTGAGGTGTTGTGTAACAGTGTTTAATTGGGGTTTGTTTTTCAGGGAAATAATTAGTTAGCAACCGTGTGACTCGGTAAGAGAAGAAATTAATAGCTGTGGTATTAAGATGAGACAACATTCACAAGGGAGGTGCCCGAGTCTATTTGGAAGGGCCATGCTAGTTGGTAACAGACTACTTATTGATTCAAGTCTCGCCTTGTTCAGTCTGGCTGCATGTGTAGACAGGGGTTGTTCATTCAGTGATGAATTCATACAGCTAGAAATGTATATGAAACAGAAAAACCTTACAGAGTGCGAAATTTCATTGCTCTTTCACATTTTCCCACTTAACCACTGACATTATAGGTAAAATCATAATAATTTATGAAAACATCATATGATCATATTTTTAAGTTTGTGGTGATGAATGTGTAAGATCTCAATATAAACACGGACATCATATCATCATTAATCACATTAATCACTTGATGTTCCCACTTACTGCCTGTTGTTGCCAGACATTTTCAGCAAGCTTAATCACGGCGTGACTCCAGAGCACCTGGCCAATGAGATCGTGCGGACGGTGAACTGGAAGCGAAGGGAGACGCTGCTCACCCACCCCATCCCTCAGCTGGCACTCTACATTCGTTGCCTCCTCCCCAGCGCCTTCTTCTCCGTGGTTGCCGCCGGAGTGAAGGATGGAACCATGGCAGAACAACTGATGAAGTAATGAAGTGATAGAATGGGTAAAGAACATGCAAAAGACATGTAGTAGAGTACTAAATACTAGAGAGCGTTTCAGGGAAATACGCAAATACAAATATGACATGGCAAGAGTTGTGGACAAATCTTGTTGGTTTATGTTCTTCTACTCAAAGTACTTTAATAACCGGGGACTATTTGCTGTACTTTCTATGTGCACTGGCTAAAGGTTACCAAAAACAACCCATGACACATTACATATTTTAACAGACACTGTGCTAGACTATCAATGAAACCTAACACTAAACTGAAAAGTAGAATGAAGGTTAATTTATTTCGTTTTATACCGAAGTCCTTTTAATGTGTTTATAGTGAGCGCTTGAGGGCTCTTCTGTATGCTTGATTTGTCCTGTAGATGGCGCCAGATTCTTTCCTATGGCTGTTGACGAACTTGCTGAATCACTGCTCACACTTCAAGTAGATGTTTAAACCGTATCGTAATGCTCTGATAATCAGTCTGGCTTTCTGTAATCAGAATGCTTTGCTCGAAGTTAATTAATGCTTAACTATTTGGTGCCTCGAGACATAAAATATTTCTTAAGTGACCATTAATAAGTGTAATGTGCCGTGGATTTATACATAAAATACAGTGCTTTAAGGTAGCCTATGTTATTCTGTTCTAAAAGGAATGGGATTCAAATGCTTTTGCCTATGACTGTCTTTTTTGTCTACACGCATGTGACTGGTCTACTCGCACACACACCTTCATTTACATGGGGCATACAAATGGGACAACACTAAATCAAGTGTTCTTAATTATTGAGATGTCTTAAGAGGCCGACTCTCGTGAACATGGGAACCACGAAATCCTTATCCGGACAAAAGCCCTAAAGAAAATAAATGTTTGATGCACAGCAGAATTTGATGCACAATCATTTGGAATAATATTATGCTGGCAGTAAATTATTTTTTGAAAAGAATGTCATCGATCAAATGACATTCAAAACAAATACAATGCGGAACGTGGAGAACTGGGCGTTCCTCAAACCTTGCCCCAAATCTACTTCATTGACATTCCGAGGGTATCAGAAAACCCACCGCACGTATTTTAAGTAGCCAAACTGTGGTGAGCGGTAGCTTAGTCTCGCTGCTCATGTCGTTTCTGTGGTGTAACATCTTGAAGCCCGTCACTCACCGCGCAGTGTGATCCTAATGAACACAGGCTGCTGTGTTCTTATGTAAATTCCGCACTGAGATGGATCGGCAGCCCCAAGTTGAAGTCCAGCTGGCCTTCGAGGGTCTTTATCTGGCAGGTCATTTACCCCTCTGGGATTTGACCCTTTTCTTTTTTTCTCCTTTGTACGAAAATGGGATCGGATTCTGACAGCCGCATGAATAAAGCCAATTTGCCGATATCTGGGAACAGAAATTTACATTTGACTCAACCATGTTTGAGGAAGGTGTGTTCGCGGTCTTCTATCTTCTTTGCTCTCTGCATTTCAGTTTGATATAGGACAACCTTTAGCACCTACACAAACATTCGATGCATTTTGAGTTGAACATCAATCAAAAGAGAACTTCTCGCACACCATGAATGGAATAATTTCTCACGCCCCGTTGATTTCTGAAAATGATTCAGAAATATCAGTCTCAATATGCAGGTTTTAATTTTCATGCTTTGATATAGCCTACCCACTTCCTTTGATACCCAAAGTAGGCTACTCGTGGAGTGAGGTCCTTCAGATAAGGACAATGCTAGTGTGCATAAAGGCGTGGTTCAAACAGCACCATCTTTTGTCAGACAATAAGAAGTTCTTTGCAGAACCATTTGGCTCATAAACTACGTCCAAAAATGTACGTGGACAAGTTCTACAACCGTTTTTCCCCTCCAAGACCAAATGGTTGTCTGGAAGCTAAGGGACGGGATGACAAATCCAAAGAGTACCTAGGTGGGATATTTTTCGCCACAAATGGGCCTGGAAGTGAGGGGGGTGAACGACTCTTATTAATATTTAAAAGGCAGTCTTATTGATGGAGCTGTGATTTACGGGGGTTATGGTAGGTGCACGGTAATGATCGGCCCCGCACAGTGCTCAGAGCACACACAAAAAAGCTGCAAAAAGCTCTCCATCAACTACAGTCGCTATCCTGACACCTGTCTCACTTTATCTATGTTTCATGGGAAGTGTTACACACCCTTGTTCAGGCTGTCCGCCCAAAGGATATGCTTTATTTCTATCATCTTTTCAATAAGACGAGCGTTTTATTGGAGTCATTGTATTGTAAAGTATTATTCGGTATTTCTTTTCAATTCCTGTTTCATTTCAAAACAAAGGCCTATACAAGGCCTATACATATTCACACAGTCATTTATTTCTCTAATGCATGGAAATGTTGATAAAATGTAGCCAGATAAGATTTATCATCGTATTGTCTCGAAGCACGAAAAAGGAAAAATACCCAAATATGTATTCCTTGGATCAAATTTTACATTACCACGAACAATGACATGACAAAGTGACACAAGACATGACAACGTTGCCATCGTCCGATTTTAAAGGATTGCTTTTCTTTTTCGAGATTAGATTTTAATCTGGAGATCTGAGAGTGCAGTAATCTTTGATTAAACCTCACTACTTGCGAGCGAGCCTTCCTTACAAGAATTCTTAGTGGAACGACAAGGGCTTCCAAGGTTTTTCATTTTCTCTCCAAAGCAAGAGTTAAATGCTGCCGCGAACCGGAGAACGGAGATTAGGGTAAACGGAGTTTCTCCCTAATCCCCGGGGCCACCGTCTATTCAATGCAAGATGTGGACCGTGGACGTGTGTCCCATGTACTGTAACATGTGAGCTCCAATTCACGTGAGAACCGTGCGTTATTTGTCATATGTTCATGGCTCAGTGAATGCGCTCTGAGCTACACAAGATTCACAGAACAGATGTTACATTGTCATACTCATTAGTGACCAACATGAATGATAATCCCTTTAATTAGTGGAATTAATTATCACAAATGACAACAGCACACGTGAACGAAATGGACACAATTAAAAAGTGCATTAAACAGCATCTTTTATGCATGATTAGTGCCAGATTTCTTAATTTCAGAACCTCTGTCTTTTGATTAAGTCAGTTGAAAGTCAAACCATGACGTTAATTTCATACTGTACGTTACATGTTTTGTTGATGTGCCAATCTCAGTAAAAAAAACTAAATCAAACTCAAATCTTACTTCTTCAATAGTGAGGAAACAGCCTGCCTTTTCATTTCTCCAAGCAACAAATCACCCTTAAAGTAATAATAAGCAGAAGCCAATAAATGTAAGTGGCTGATTGTTGATGCAAAAAAGTTAGTGTAGGATTGTTGATGCATTCTTTAAAACATACTATTTCTAGTATCAACGTATAGACCTTCAAATTCCCATTTTGTAGTTCCCACAAGCAGACAAAATTATTTACAGTACACATATCGTATGGCTGATGATGAGATAATGGTCAAAGCTATCTGTTTGCAAAACTCCTGTTCCAAAGTCATCATCACATAAAATGCTGTCATTTTTTGCTGTTTCTTCCTCACCCACAAATTTCCCTAAGGCACACCAGACACACCTTACACAATCAGTATAAAAATGATCTATACCCATGCATCTTTGTTTTGGCTTACTGCACAGTGTGGGATTTATTTTATTAAATGGATGCTTTGCAACCGTCATATTTTAAAAACGCTCAGGGGATTCCCAGGTACAACCAAACAAGGCATTTACTTTCAGAGGATTCAGATTAAAATCATGCTGCCTAATACTCCAGGATTTGGGATTTAGGATTGGACATTTGGGTCAACAAGGGCTCCTGCAGTTATTGAAACTGATACAGATATCACCAGCTCAGACCAGCGTGGGCCATCACACGCATAGTTTGACCATTCCAGCTAGTAGCTCATGACAAAGTGAGGGGAAATGATTAGAGCAACCTTCTCTGGGCCACAGCTAAAGTCTCCTCCTGAGCGCATAATGTAAGGACCACCACAGAGAGCTTTAATGGTCTTCTGTCTTTTTGCATCCCATTGTAAGGATTTAAATAGACCTGGATCACTCCTTACTGTTAGGCAGAGGGAAGGAGTAAATGGAGCATCCTGCTTGAGCCTACAGCTAAAGTTAGCATTCGGTTGCTGTTCAAATAGGTATATAGACAGATTGCTTGGAAAATGACTGTGAGCCATACTTCCATGTATCACTTGATGACACTGTCATTCCTACACAGTGTAGAGCATTACATTAATCCAACAAAAATAAGCAGCCAATATTTCTACATTTGATATATCCTAACCAGGCATACAAACACAAAAATGACATACATGAACGACTGAGAATGATCTGGTTGCCTTTTGTTGTTGCATGTTCTTGGCCATGGAGTAGCAACCATCCTGGTCTGTGAAGCCACTAGCCAGATCGCCTCATCTCCATGCCATGCCTGGCCCACAGCACAGAGGCCATCTGCTAACATTCCATCATAGCCAATGAATACCAGCATGAGTAGCCCATGCAGCCATAGACGAGAGGTTAGAATATAGATGGTTAAGCATTACGCCTGTAAATGGCTTTGATGGAAACCCTTGTTTCTGAGGGAATGTTTTTCCTCCATAATAATGGGTATGAATTATTATGTCATCATCTCTTGTAACATTGCTGTTATCTAAGCTGATTGCCTGTTTTTTATGCAGTTATCAGGGGGAAGGTAATACTTTGCTGCATGAGTTTTGTGACACCCGAGGGTGACTGAGGCACCAGCCTTTCAAATGAAGCCTTGGAATGATTTATTTTTGCTCTGCTGTAAGTAAGTTAAGACCAAAGTTAGGCCACCGTCACTGTTCATAATTCAGGCACATTCAGTACCCACAACTGTCAAAACCTTCCCAAAATATCCACATATGGAACACAGAAAACGACATTTTTTGATCCGACCGATACTTGGTCTGATTCATTCATTCAGTGAAGCATAGCTCTGCGTTTTATCTTCTGAGCAGGCTTTAGTTAGCCATACAACTACTTTGCAACCTGCACGAACAGGTGCTTACCATCGTGACTCCTACATTTCAGCACCTCTGCCCCTATTCCAGAGTATCCTTTGCAAATCCGATGAGAGCATGGAAAAGGAGATTAGTTTCTGTGTGACAGTCCAATAATCCAGTACAGCGGTATATCCGATTGTTATTATGACAGGTCAGGGGAGGATAACAAAATTGGAGGGATATGTGTTTTATATGTTTATCTTTGCCTGGCATGAATGCCACCATGGATCAAAACCTGCCCTGGCAACCAACCGCTAAGATGGGGATCAAGCTACATATTTTCCATCCGTGACTCGTGAGTCATGAGAGATGTACACTTATGACGTATGTGAACCAATTTACTGGACCCGTCCATAGATGAAATATGTTGCGTGTGAAAGCAAACTCTGACCTCTTCCTATTCTCATCTTTCTGACCAGGACACATTCATCCACAAAAAAATGCTGTGACCTGTCCAAATTCATCACCAATTCCACATAACAGATCTCTGTAATAACATACAAAATACTTTTTTGCCAAGGATGTTTACTTTTATTTTCTCATAGACATGTTGCATGTCTATGTGTGTTAGAAGACTTTGGCTAACGGTGCATCAGTGGTTGACAGTTTGACATTGAAGAGGATGATCCCTCCTGTCAGAGTGTCACCGAGCGTATTGATCTCTTCTGTCTAATTGGAGATGGTAATAAAGTTTGTGTCTCTGCCCATTGATTGGCCTACTCATTATCAATCAATGTATTGGATGGCAACACGGTTCTCAGTGTCATCCGGTGTGTGATACTCCTCAGTATCAAGCAAGAAGGTCAAACAGATTGGGACGGAATGGCGGATGACTGATTAAAGTCTTCATTGTTTTTTCCGTGCCCAAATGTCCAGCTTTCCAGCTTCACTTCACAAAACAGTTTTTTCTGATATTGATTTGCATCCCATATTTGGCTTTTTTTTGTGTGGATTTCCTTGCGGAAGCTCTTTATTGGTTATGAAAACTGGCTATGAGGGCGCCGGTGCCAACAGAAACATGAGTACACTGGTGGCAGGGCTGATGAAATATTAAATCGAGGGCCTCTATAGCCGCACTATTTGTATGAAGTGTCTTCTTGCGCTGGTTGTGGTGGCAGCGAAGTAGCAGCTGCATGAGCTGAGGCCAGGGGGAAAAACGAGAGTACCTTTTTTGCAAGGCTTATTTTATGGTAGGTTATAGGTTGAAAATGGACATTTATGGGAAAATCCTTATTACAATCCCCACAAAAGCTGTGATTTCCTAACGGCAGTGCATCAGAGCGCACATGCCACCCTAGTCCTGTATGTGTCAAGTCCTCCAGAGAAATGGCACAGTGCATCTTGTGATTGCCGAAGGATTAGAATGCAACAATATTGACTCTCTGTAATTACTAAGAAAAGGTGGGGTGGGGGCGGTTGGGTGGTTGGGTGGTTATTAGGTCTGCGGCTATTTAAGGTCGTAAAAAAAAAGAGGATGAAAAAAAAAACGAGTTTCATTCCTGGAATGTTGCCTTGCTGGCAGATCGTTCTGCACGGTGCTCAAATTAAACTGGGAATGGTTATGTGGAATGGGGGGCCGGGTTAATGAAACAGAAGGGGCAGGGTACAGGCAGGGGGATCGAGCGATGGAGCTGCTGGGATGCAGAGGTCCTGGGCAGCAATTATTCTCTGCTGATGCCACGACAGCCCCCCACTCCCCCTCACTCACACACCCTTACACACACACCCCTTCCCCTTTTTTTCCCTTACACTCAGCCTCTGAAGAAATCTAAAACCTTGTTTGTGCGTGTGTGTGTGTGAGAGAGAGAGAGAGAGAGAGAGAGAGAGAGAGAGAGAGAGAGAGAGAGAGGGAGAGAGAGAGAGAGAGAGACAGAGAGAGAGAGAGAGAGAGGAAGGTCTCCTGATCTGATTGCAATGGTTGGTCAAAGATTTGAATTTCATCAGCAAAAGGCCACAATGGCCAAATATGTTTTATTTTTTCCTTTTCCCTCAAGAGTGGTCTCTCCTCAATAGATGGCTGAAATATGTGCACTGTCTGGTTGGAGAGGGGACTATTGACGCTGCGAGAAGTGATTATTCCGGTGACCCCTTGCCGACCCTGTTATCTCCCCTCATGATCGGTGATGGACGAACATATTTTCTCAGCTCTGTCAGGCTTTGCACCTCTGGAGGGCTGAGACTGAGTTCTGTCTTAGACTAAATTGAAATTTGAGGATTTTTGACTGAGCACGTGTAGTCTGAGATCAGACTTATAATGGTCCACCTATTTACTTGAATAATGTAGATTTATAAAGAATATTAGCTGGTGACAGAAATGTCATTAATTTATATATATTTATACTGAATGTTACTTTGCCTACATGCTAAAAACTGCTGAAGAACTGATAATAAGTATGAATTTTCCTTGGACCAAATTGATTTAATTTTATTTATTGAATGCATATTAAGATGAAAGAATCCAATGATAACACCCTAGTGTAGTGTTAAAGTCTCTATACCATAGAGATACACACAATGAGGCAGATGTTAGTTGCTATGGCAAATTACAAAACATTATTCTTAGAACTCAACTATAGAACTCAATAGCTGGATAGGCAGTCCTTTAGTTTAAACGGCAGTCCTTTAGTTACTCTAGCAGAGATGATCAAAGTAATCCATGATGATGTCCATGCAATTGTGTCTGCAGCAATGTGGACTTTTGTTTCTTGTCAAGTCAGCACCCACTGAATTTTGCTTGACTTAACAACGGCTTTTTATGTACACGTAAAGCCGATTCAATTATGGGGCCATTGCAGAAAATACCATCTCTAAGAAGACTTCCTCTCACTGTAAGCACTGGGGCAGATGGCCGCTCACAGTCGCTATCATAACCAGCCTGCTGGAATGCAAAAAAATGGTCGCCATTGGATATGAGAGGGGCCCATGTCCCATATGTTGGGTAATTACAGAGCAAATTAAAACCCGGTGGAAAAATGGGGGGAACAAAAGCGAGCAGGATCTCCTTGGTAACAATAAATAAAGAGGTGAACTCTCCAGTGTACACATACACAATGTGGCACTGAGTCAATAAGGAAGTTGTTATGGTATTTAGCAATGAATCGTATTTACAAAATATGCCTGTTTTACGAATTGAACAAAATCCAATTATAGGCAATGATAATAAAATATTGCATCGTGGTTTCTTGTGATAAAGATAATAAAGAAGAGACAATGATACTTCATTGATGCTATGATAAAACATTTGCACCATTTTTTTCCTGATGAAAAGATTAAAATCATCTCTAAAAACCTTTCCAGAGAAGCATTTTTCCTGTTTTTCCTCAAGGATGAACAATCTCAGAAAAAAAGCCTTTAGGTAAGCCATGTTACATTTTTCTACACAGCACCATAAAGCCCTAGTTTACAGCTGAAGACACCGTGTCACCCCTGCCCTCTGGTCCCTCAGCGGTTCTTATTGATCCTATCCCCTTCCTCCCCCTCCCTCCCTCCCTCCCCCTCCTCCCCCTCCTCCTGTGAGGGTGTTTGATAACCCACCCCCCCTCCCCGCAAGACCCTGAACCTTCCACCCAGGGCCGTAGTGTTGTCTTCATTTTCCCCGTGTGTTCATCAACTCTGTTAACCTATTGATGGCCGAGAGCAAACTCCTCCGGTGAGGCAGCTGCTGCCCACACAGGCGCTCAGGCCACAGTAGCAGCAGAGAAAGTACAGAATAGGGGATGAGGACTTCACCGTATGGATTGTTTATGTTTCTATATGGTTCATGCGTGGGAGACACTGCATGTGAGAATGAGGAGTTCACTTACTTGCAATTGAATGGGTTGTTTATATTTATTCTTATACATACAGTTCTTGACCCTAATCTAGTTTGGTATTAGATAAATGTAATATCACTTGAAGAATAAAACACATCAGATTATCTTTACAATAAATAATCGGAGATGTCGAATATGTAGATCATTCATCATGTTAGGACAATGTATGGTTGTATGTATGTTGTTAGGACAATGTATGGTTTAATCATGTGTCTTTAAGTATATATATACCAGGGATGACAGAATCCAAGCATGCAATTTCAAGGAATTTTGTATTTCTGAAGGAAAAACAATCCATCCGTAATCCGGTCTCTGGTAATTAACAGCTAAAGTTTTATGATAGACAGCAAAAGAGGACGCCGGGGACACCGAATGGGAACATTACATGGTGTACCACAGCTTAGGCCCTCAGAGCGTTTGCCTTGTCAGGCGTGATTTCCAAACTTGCATTAGAAGTAGCTTTCAAGAATAAATCTACTGTAACCTTGTTATTTCTTTAAAACAAGAACTCTCTCTCTTTATCTCTTTCCCCCTATCTCTCTGTTTATCTCTCTCTTTCTCTCTGCCACATACACACACACACACACACGCACACACACCTTTTGGGGAAAGTAATCTCAGCACACTGTTGTCAGTTGCCGTTTTGTTTCACAGGATATTAGGTGACTTGTTCCCCATTTGAATGTCGGTTGGGCAACATGCAGCTTCCTTTATGCCTTTATGCGCAGGAGCCGGCAGGTGGATGTCAAGCCAAAACAAAACAGCCTCTCAAAAGGCCTGGAGAGTGATGTAAATCTGTGGTTAGCATAAATCAGCTTCCATGCCACGCTGCTTTGTAAAAGTAAGGTTTTGTAAAAGGCCATATGCTGGTGAATGCCTCCTGAAAAGCTTACCTTTGGGCTACAGATCCCATTTACCTCTTTGAGTAAGAGAAAACAAAGCAAAACCAAACAAAAAAAGTCTTTCATTCGAACGACAGATGATAACAAAAAAAAAAGAATAAATCCTACAATATGCAGGGGCGTACACGCCGGCATATCAAATACCGCTGTTTGACAGTAGAAACATGGCAGTTGCCCGGCACCCTTTTCAGGATCACTGATCCGCAACCTGTTAGTGGTTGCATAAAGAACCAGATTTAAAGCATGGCGCAGGAGAACAAAAAGCTGCCTACCCATTGCCAGCGCTGGTTCCCCACTGGCCTGAGTACACAAGCTGTCATCTCTCACTAGTCAGTGTGGAATGGTTTTAGACAGTGTTGAATACTCTTTAAAAAAAAGGCATATGGACGTTAATGGGGAGGGAGTGGATGGAGGGGTGGGGTTGGGGGGGGGGGGGGGGGGGGGGGGGTTGTGGACGACGACAAATGGGGTTAAAAATGGGAGCAAGTTTTGGGGCGTAGGTTCCAAATCGTCTAAAGGTTTATACTGTACTTTCCTGCACTGTGATGGAGTCCTTGCTGGGTCTGTGTTCAACAGACGAGATGACTAAGAGAAAGATGTAGGCCATGTTTGGGTTTTGGACATGCTTAGTGCTTGCTGAGTGATGCTTTTGTACAGTATTTCCTTTTTCCTTTAATTTTTTAATTCCTTTGTCTATCTGTCACTCTTTCTCTTTCTCTCTCTCTCTCTTTATCTCTGTCTCCCAATCCCATGTATAACAGAGACCCGGTGTGATCTATCCATCACGTCTGGGACTAAGCGAACAGATTAGAGGATAAACAGTGTTTATCAAAGGGGAAATAAAACACGAAACTCATGGGAGGATCAAATCACAGCCCTAGGTTTATTCTATCAATACCGAGGTAATGGCCAGCAGTCTTTTGCCCATTAGGGCTGGGGAGCATATGCCACAGTTCAGTCAGATGGGGGCTATGGTCTCTGAGGGGATATACCTTCTGCATCTGGTCTCTATTGGGAGACGCATGGTTGCACTGGGGAGCCTTAGGTCCATTTTTAATGCCCACTCTCAACAAGGGAGGTGAGGAAGTATGTATGTGGTGCCAAATGCACACTTGAAGAAAGTCTTCAGCAGAAGTGGTTGTGGTTGAGGTCAATCGACCATCAAGCAACACAAATAAACAGCAGATTAGGTGGGCCAGTTTTATGCAGTGCATAAGTATAAATAGTACAAATAGTACTCTTTGTTGGTTGGTATGAGTAACTATAGAAAGATGAACACAATCCCATTGATTGTTTAAAGAGTGTAATAAACTTGGAGGCTGGTATTACATTTCTTATATAGAAACATTTGGGAAAAGAAAACTTTATGCCTACTCAAGTGAATGTAACTGAATAGACTTCATGGACACACAATTAACACATCAGCAAATCAACAGTAGCTCAACTGGTACATCAAAGTCATAAGCGTCATTCTCAGGTATTAGACATTCTGAAATGTTTAGCTTCCCTGTACTATAATAACCCTTATACAAAGCATGCTGACTGAATAAATGTGACATCATATGTTTGAATAGTACTCACTCACAGGGGTTTAAAACTAAACATCCATCGAGTATGAAAACAATACTGGCCCATAGTCACAGTGGACGGTGATTTGAAAAACACATTCTGTAGGGAAAGGCAGGTGCTTTTGTTTCCTGCCATCGTTATTTTGAGAAAAGTATGGTGAGTGAGTCGTGGGTGTCTGCAGCTGAATGACCCCATTTTGATCAGATCCTCTGTAGAACAATGAGCCGGATGCCCCAGGGACAGCACCAATGAAAAGGGTCATCAGTCTTCAGCTACTTACTGTTGTCAGGATACTACAGTGTGTGTGTGTGTGTGTGTGTGTGTGTGTGTGTGTGTGTGTGTGTGTGTGTGTGTGTGTGTGTGTGTGTGTGTGTGTGTGTGTGTGTGTGTGTGTGTGTTTGTGTGTGTGTGTGTGTGTGTGTGTGTGTGTGTGGGGGGGGGGGGGGGGGTGGGGTGGGTGGGTGAGTGTGTGTGTGTGTGTGTGTGTGTGTGTGTGTGTGTGTGTGTGTGTGTGTGTGTGTGTGTGTGTGTGTGTGTGTGTGTGTGTGAGGGGGGCAACAATTAAAACATTGCCATGATTATGGATGACCTACTTGGGCACTAGCCTGGGCTTCACTACAACTTGCAACTTAATCTAGGCTTTGTTTTCTTTTCACATAATGTAGAAGGCCTATTCAGTTTCTCTTTACAAAGATAGAATAGAGAGCTGTCCTACAAGAGGGTCCACTGCTGCCCTAATGGTCCAATAGTTGATCAAGTGCTTTTTCACCATAAGCATGAGCATGTCATACATAATTAGTTATCCGCTTTGATTTTTTAAGTTTTAAGTTTTTTTATGTGTTAAAGATAAAGCTGAATATCCATCATTGATATCCATCATCATTACAAACTCGAAAAGAACTGACCACATTACTCCAATACAAATGGAAACTTTGGGATTTTTTAGATCTTTTTGTGTCCAAACTTCTACTAAGGACAATAAACTATCAAAATTCGTCCAGTACTGAGCACAATTACACATTAACTGGCAACCACAAACTGGCTTTATAATGTAACTCATAGGGTATACATCTGCGTCAGAGTAAACCGCATTTTTCCGCTGCTGACAGCCTCCTAATGTAATTGTGTCTGACTGAATGGAAAGGATCCCTACAGAGATACTGTCAGAACATCCAACTTTAGGATGACATCAAAGATATCCAACTGCAGACAAATCTAGACTTAAGACTTAAAAAATTAAAATTGACTTTGAAATTATTATATTTTGTAGTTGTGAACTTTTATGCCAATCTTTTATTTTTCTATGTTCTTTAACGCACTCGACCTTTTAATTTTCTATCATGCACTTTCTTTCAATCTATTACTTCTCAATGTTCTTTCATCTACTAATTTGTAAAGCACTTTGAATTGCCATTGTGTATAAATTGTGCTATGTAAATAAACTTGATGAAACATGCTAAACTATACTGAAACCAACCTCCCAAAACATGTTCCTAGCGTGAGACTCTGTCCGTCGCACTTGGCGATGGACAATAATCCTACAAAATACTGTTCACACAAAATACTGGTTATGTGTCATCCTTCTGGATCAGTAAATATAAAGGATTTTGGAATATAGGTACACACATGACATACAAATAGACAATATGTGTAGACATACACAATTAAATGGTCAAATAAAAGGGAAACTGTTTGTTCTGAGTAGCATAACTATCCACCCTAAAAACTGAAATAAAACAACCAATCAGTGTTCGGACATCCTATTTTTTTTACTGCTGCATAAACAAAGGTCCCCACTGGTCCCTCCCTCAATAAAAAGGCACACAGTAACAGACAAGTGCTTAAAATGATATTACCCAGAATTAGTTCACACCCTTATTAAACCACAGGAAAGGGCAAAGGGTGTGCTAATCCAGAGGTATGCGGGAGGAGGCCACAGCCTTAATCCCCTTTTCCCCTCATACAATGCATTGACAGATTAATGACCCCCTACTATCCTGGCTAGACTTAAAATCTAATGGTGTGATGCATTCTGTCATTTCGTAATGATTTATGCAAGGTTTTCTAGCTCTGACTAAAATAGGCATGGCTAAATAATTTACTGTCTGGTTTAATTTTGGATCTTTTAAATTAACAAAACAGAACAAAAACACCTCATATCAAAGTGTCTCAAATGCACAATATAAAATTCTAAATATAATCGCAATTGTGCTCATTTTGCTAACCTCAGCTAGCTATAGTACAGGTAAAAAATGCATTTTCTTCTGACAAAGTATTGGGTAAACTTTACTCATTGGCTTATTAGTTTTCTGCAAGATTCACTTGCATCAATTTCCCTCTGCAATGCCTACAACTAATAAAAACAACTGACTTTTCTGCCTTGTTTCACTAACTTGTACGGAGCATTTCTACAGATCAAGAGAGCAGCTCCTGTAATACATTTATAATAGCCCTTATTCTGTGCTGTCATGTTCTTCTGTACTCCACTGTTTGAAACGACCTTTGTTTGTGGGGAGGAACACAGTCCCAAAATACCCTGTTATTGTGAGTAAACCAATGGTGGCAAACCAAATGCAAAGCTGTACATACATACTTTTTGTAACCGCGAAACTCTACCTATACAGCTAATGGCACCAGGGGATGAATAAGTAAAGCATCATCCATGTTGCAGATGGAGTCCTAACATGGCTGCACTGAGTGCTTTAAGTGCAACACCACAGAGGAGCTCAATCAGAGAGCAGCAGAGAGGAAGTGCTGTGAGTGGGAGTGGGGTCACATAATGCTGAGACACCAGGGAGGGGAATCTGACAGCGTTGCACACCGCACAGCGAGCACCCATATCTCAATCATTAATCCCACACAGGGATTTTTTTTTCTTTCAACAAACAACTATAGGATTTAGTAGGGATAACAGATATGTTGTCATCACTGCCCCACCCTACTCAACTCAACCCACCCACCCACCCGTCCTAATGTGAGGATCTGTAATCCTCGCTATTTACAACAGTCTTATTAAACCGCGATACCAGATGTGTTGGGGCTCAGAGGAAATCAGGTCAGCCATTCAGCAGGTAGTAATCCCCCCTCTGAGCCAAGCGCCAGAACCTGTTTTTGTGGCTTTCCGTTACTGGGGCTGACACAGACTATTGAGATGGACCAGGGGGAGGAGGAGACGGCTGCCTGCGTGGCCCATGCTAGGCTCATGTTACCTATCATGCAACACCACTCGTGGTCGACCTTCACACAATAAATCAAGGACAAAGCCGTGCTTGTCATCACGCCACAGCAGTGGTAACCATATCTAAATTTAGTGCCTTGAAATAATTGACAAGTATAGCCATCTGTCTCTGACTTGGACTCTTACGTCATTACTCTTGTAAAACTTGTATGAGTTGAAATTCCTCAGTAGACACTCTTAGCTGCAGTAGATTCATAGGAGAGTTAGTGTGAGTTAGAGGTGAAGGCTGCTTGACTCACACACAACAAGTGAGGTAGAATGGAACCCAGGCATACTGATGTTCAAAAACCCAGCATTTGTGCTGAAAAAGAAATTCGACATAGTTACAAGAAACAAATAAACTAAAGGTTCCAATAAGTATGATATGTTGTTCATGGTTGAAGACAAAGCTTTATCCAGAGGCTAAGTGAGAATCAAGAGCAGCACAGCAAAGGAGAAACTCCTGAGGCTGCTCATGCTCAGACATTCACTCGTTTGTGAAAGCGCAGACTGTGAAAGGTTTCCTGAAAGGTCAGAGACACAGCAGAGAGGATGGAGCTGATGCATGAAAGCCATGCATCAAAGGGGTGTGGGTTGAAACTAAGAGCTTTTTCAGGTTACCAGGTGCTAGTCAGTAAGCAGGTTGGAACACACAGGCCCTGATAATTGACTTCCTGATAAATGCCTTACCCAGAAGCTCCTCCAACTGCTCTGGAAGGAACAGCCACAGTGAGCCAGTTCAGTGTGATGAAGAGGTTGGGAGATGTGGGGGATCATTAATCGTTATCGTTATAACGCTGTGTGCAAATGAATAATTAGCCACGGAAGTCCTCCAATAGTGCCCAATCATCCTTGCTGGGACTCTTGCGAAGCATTGAGGAATTTGTGCTGATATCAGATTGATGTTGATGCACTGCAGAGGAAAGGACAGGTGTAGAGCTGGCGGTATAGCAGTGCTAGGGGAAGCTTTGTGTCTGATTGACTGGACCTCACAAGGTGGTGCAACAGTGAGAAGTGGGATCCACCTGCTTGTAATATATACATTGGCTTAATTAGTCGTGACCTCCTCTCACCAAACGTGGGCTTTTTAACCTGGGGTGTTATCGCACTTCACAGAACTGCGGATAAGCAGGCTGATTACGCTTCCCGCTAGCATGCCACGCTAGCTTAATGCCAGCGAAGCATTAGGGGTGATCAGAGTCGGCATTAGCAATTAGTGCTCGGTCTGTCTTCCCGGCTGGCTGGAGTCGAAAGCCGGGACTAGAATGTCACAAGGTATTTATATCAGGCCAAAGAGGCTTAGGAACAAGAAGGGAACTCGAGAGGCACACTTTCTGAAAGCCTGTGTTTTGACACTCTGATGAACTTTGGGGTTTGGGACAGGGTTTCTGCATGTGGTGCAACCCACTTTAATATCTCAACTTTTTTAAGAGTTCTCTTTATGGTCTCTCTTTCTACAAATAACTTTAGAGGAAGAGGCTTCAGAAATAATTGCGTACAAATTCCTTGTCAGCACAGAAAGAATTATTAGATTATGCAGAATTCTGTTCATGTTCTGCAAAAGCTCCAGGAATGAATGTTCACTTAGTTCCATACACACCACAGGTAGAGCTTCATTCAGTAATTATCTTATTTGCAATGATGAAAGTAAGTACTTATGATGCAGCTTAAGAAACCATCATAACTTATACCAAGTGTAAACCACATAATAGAGGAAGCACAGTTAAAAATGGTCAGTGAAGGGATGTTCCTTTTTCTTAAGAGGTCCTGGCGTATCATCACTTAGTTCCGCACACCACATGTAGAGCAAGCGTGGCTTATCCTTTTAAGTGTCTGCTCTGATCTGACTCTCACCTCTGACCCCCACCATACTGGGGTCATCTGGCGAGCCGTTTGCCCAGTCTAACCCCGACCAGATTATTCCACACTAGGGAGGTGTCAGGGCAGGTATGTGTGTGTATGTGTTCGTATGTGTATGTTTTTGTGTGTGTGTATGTGTGTGTGTGTGTGTGTGTGTGTGTGTGTGTGTGTGTGTGTGTGTGTGTGTGTGTGTGTGTGTGTGTGTGTGTGTGTGTGTTTGTGTGTGTGTGTGTGTGTGTGTGTGTGTGAGTGAGTGCTGTGCTGTGTGTGTGTGTGTGTGTGTGTGTGTTTGTGTGTGTGTGTGTGTGTGTGAGTGTGTGTGTGTGTGTGTGTGTGTGTGTGTGTGTGTGTGTGTGTGTGTGTATGCGTGTGTGCGTGCGTGTGTGCGTACTGTATGTGTGGGGTGTTCGTGTGTGAGAGAGTGCATCTGAGTGCAGAGAGTAAGGGATGATTGGGTTGGAACTTCTCCAGCTGCCACCATAGCCCGGTAATTGCTGATTGGATGTTCAAGACCTTGCTCCGTGTACAGTAAACATTATGTTAAGTAGGGGTTTGCATATGTGTGTAGACTGAATATACATATCCACTCAATTTGACATATAACTTTATTTAAACTCCACTTTAGTGACGATCACATAAAAAATTACAGCAGCATTGTAGCTAAAGCAATGTTTGAGTGCTTTAGAGCAGCTCCACAGTAAAATTCACTCGTAAAAGATCAAACTGGCAGTCAAGCAAGCTTCCAGACCATTTAGATTAATTGTTAAGGTGTCTGACTCCAAATGCTGAAATTGTGAATTTGATCCCCTCTTAGGGAAAGACTGGATACGCTAATGTGCTCTTTTATCGATCTGGTACCTCACTGCATACCCCAAAAGGATATTTCACAAGGCTACTCTTTCTCTCTCTCTGGCATTCAAAGTCATAATAATGCTTGATGATGATCAAGCCTTTATATTGTACATTTCAGTCTGGGGAAAAGAATGTTAGACTTTTTTGTGCATTATATGAGCAGCATAATAGGTTTTCTTTTTGTAGATTAGCATACCTGGACCTGCTCATTTAGCATTCTTCCTGATTTGATGGCAGGTCGACTGATTGCTATGATTTAGATCAGACCGCAACCCCCATTATTCAGCCGCCTCATTATGGTGTCACACAAGAGGTGTGTGTGTGTGTGTGTGTGTGTGTGTGTGTGTGTGTGTGTGTGTGTGTGTGTGTGTGTGTGTGTGTGTGTGAGGGAGAGAGCGAGTCTAACAGTAAGCTTACCTGATTATCAAGTCGCCCTTTTGATTCTTGTAAGGATTTCTTCAGGGTTCATTGCAATGATACGAGGCTTTTGTCAGTATGTTCTTATATCTGTATAAAACAGAACTCAAATAAATCAATCTCGGCTGGTTGCTGATTATCTCTTCATACACAATTCATTATCATCATGTTTCTTTTTTTATGTATCGATTTTAATGCATGACATAAAGGCATTGCAATTATAATTGGAACAGAAATATTATGTCCCATGATTCCTAGGAAGAACACAATACAGCTAAACCCTCAGTATCCCACTAACTTCCACTAAGTCACTGATCTTAATGACTATTGACGTGACCATATTAGCATTAACAAGAAAAAGAAAAAAAAAAAAAACTGGCAGCCCATGCCAAAATAAAAAGGTTATTTAGACCAAGCTACTCTTGCAACCAACAGTGTTCATCACTATTTCCTGAGCAGGCCACTGCAGGATTGCTTGTGAGCACTTAATTTTACCTTAGCACTCATTACAGTTTCATGAAAACATTGTTTTTGCCCCAGTTGGATAATAAATCATTTGTGCCTCTCGCAGTCCCTGACCTCAGGGTCACATTTTTATAGATGGCTACTTCATCATCAAACAATCTACTCTTGGGCCGTTCACAAAAGGCATGCAATAACTCGGGATGATTTGGCTGACCTTGCTTCCTGATCCCTAGAAACAAGTGCAATTGATTAAATAAACAGGGAATGGCTAACCATCCTGTAGCGCCCTCTTTATACCAACATTAGAGGGATGAATCTGTGCAGTTTAGAAACAAAACACAGCATTGTTAATCACAAGATAGCCAGGCTTTGTCTGAGATTAGGGGAGGCATCTTGAAGTCGGCTCAACAGCAAGGCCTCTTGGCATTCAGATAAATACGTGATTTTCAAATGGCACGATTGTAGTCCAGGTATTAAATGCAATCTGATTACTCATTACATTTTATTGGAATGGAGCCTGAGTGCGGTTACATAAAAATATGATAATAATCCGCTGTCATTACTCTATTAAAAAATGATGTAGGCCTATGATCCATTAAATAATCTGAGAAATCTCCCAGGAAAGATTCAGAGAACCCAAGTATAAATGGGTGAAATAAAGTTGAAATGGATGAAATGTGCTTTGTACTTCCTTCACTGACGTTATAATTGGAGGCCTGTGAGAAGGTCTGCTGAGTAACTGTCTCAACAATAAAAAAAAAAATTAAAAAGGTGAAACAATTAAAATGGAAGGGATACAAACTATTGGCAGATCAGAGTTCCCACTGAATATCAATATAATTTCTTCAATTCAATTTAAACCGAAATGCCACAGACACAACCCTCAACCTTTTCTATTGATGAACTGCTGTCGAGATGTTTGAGGGAGCTGCTGCTCACCGTTAATGTCATTCTTATTACGGAGGAGAAGGCATATCTGACCTTTTGACACTGGTCACATCTGGTCCAGCAGAGCTGCAGGGATAAATCTACTGAAACATAATGCCAGCACAGATCATTGCAACTGATTCTCTGCTGCGTACCTATAAACCATTCAGTGCTGCCATAAATAAAATAGACTCCAACGCAACTGTATACACTTTAGAATCCATTTGGCTTTTTATGGGGCGATTTGACGTTGAGTTCAAACACCTTGTCATTCTGTGTTCTTATTTACTTTCTCCAATTTGTCATCAACCTGCAGCACCTGAACATATCCGCAGAATGAAAATGAAATCCAATGCCTATTACATCATGGCTGACTATTATGAGAACAGGACATAATTATCTATTCCATTTATTATGTGCTACTGGATATATCTAGAACAGTCTTTGGTGGTGGTGAATAGAAGTCACTCCCTGTAATGTCAATGGGGTGATGGCTATTTTCTTGACAAAAGTAGGGTATGTGGGCTAATTCATTGCCATAAACCAATTATGTGATAAGGGGGCTTTTGCTTTAATCTCATTGGCTGGAGTTAAGGAAGCTTGAGTTTCATGGTGTCCAGTCTGAAACTGGACTCTGAAATGGCCAAAGTGGTTGCCGGTATGCTCTGTTGACCATATAACTGAATTGTATCTTTTCTAGATTCTTACCTAGGTTTTCTCTTTTCTATTACTATTAAAATATAACTGAATAGATAATGAACAACAGTTAATATTTTAATATACTCAAAAAAAAATCAGTCAAGACCTTTTGGGCAAATTCCATGGGTGTCATATGTTTTAAATGGTAGACCTTATGTGGCCTCTGACAGCCTTTTATGTATGTCTCTACAAACAGACAATAAACGGATCCAATTACATTATGAACACACTCAGGTCTTGGTCTGTCTTGAACGCGGAAAAGTGCTTGAGTGTGCAGTGTGCACCGAGTAACAAACCAAATCCATCTCCGATCCCAATAAGTACAGTGAAATTAAACCCGCCTTCGGCCATGACCCTCCAATCATAGGCAGTTTGGAAGGCATGGATGCTGAGCGCTCTTTCATGAATGAGCAAGAGCAGTTCCAGGACAGGAATTCTCCCGGGACCCATGCGGCGACAGCGGGTAATCTCAGAGAGAAACATCACTTCACGGATGCAAGGGGATATTAAAAACCCGGTATCTGTAGGATGTGCGAGAGCGAGTGTGTGGGAGTATAACGCGCAGATGGAAACGGATTTTCTGACCATGGAATGAGACTGCTGAGCGAGCGCCTGGCGGACCTCAGAAACTCGTAATGATGCGCTCAGAGAGGGGAAACCGCTCACCGGCGACTTCTGCGGAGTTGGCAGCACCTCTGCTGCACGGACCCCTCTCAGAATTTGTCGGTCATTTGCTACATTATACCCCGCGATGTTTTTCCTGAATATTATGGCCAGCTCAGGCAAGCAATCAAAGGAATGGCAACTTTTCATAACCACAAACAAGACATTCGGAGACTTGTACAAAAACTCGCAGTCATGTTTTCTTTCACTGTAGTGTGCGTCTATCTCTTCTACTTTCTTAACGGTTGCTGTAATTCGGACCTGGTAGAAAATCCAGACTTGAACGGTGTGAACAAATTGCTTCTGACAGGATGGTACAACGAGAGAAATGCAACATTTCCTCAAGTAACAACGTCTTCCTATGGGACGATGGAGGACACCAGAGGCTTGCCGGGGCTGGAAACTAATAGCTCAGCGAAGGACTGGACAGCGACCCGGAGACTTCCACATGCCCTCATCATAGGAGTCAAAAAAGGAGGCACAAGGGCTCTCTTGGAATTTCTGAGGCTGCACCCGGACATTCGTGCTCTTGGATCGGAGCCACATTTCTTCGACAGACATTACGCGCGCGGATTGGACTGGTACAGGTAATGACAGTTGTATGCACGCGAGGTCACCATAGAACTCAATCTAACTGATTACATTATATTACATCACTATAACAATATACACAAATTTATGTAAATGACTAAATGTATTGCATTGAGTGTCGTCTGGATTATTATTAAAAAGGGGCTTAGGGTGACTGTCTGTGTTAATCAAAACTTCAATATTCCAAATGCGTTTCTGTAGCTATAGTCTTAAGCACAGCACAAGTAGGCTACGTTTCATTGTGGACGAGATAGCCATCTGGCCCCCACAATCTGTGTAAGGCGTGTAATCATCTTTGGAGCTGCTGCCAGATGTTTGACAACGAGAGGAGTCGGCCCACACTCTTGACATCCACTGCTGTTTCGCAAAGCTTGGGTTGTGCTAAGACCATATTTAATTGATAGAGAGACTATCATTCCTTACACTCGCTCTCTTTTAGTTACATTGTCACAGCACGACAATGCTTGTCTTAAGCTTAAAGGGAAGGGGGCAAGTGATGTATCAACATCAGATTGGAAGTTAGATGAATACTTTTCCATCATATCAGGGCAACAAACCACAACTGTAGGCAAATAATTAAATAAGCATTTTTGCAATGCTCACTTAACAATTCATTTTTTTAAAACTTCCTCTAGTTCCTAAATTGGTATGGCACTACCAAAGCTGCTCTGATCCCCTTAGCTATTTATACAATGTGCTGTCAGTAGAAATGATTCTCATATCCTAACGATTTTTGATATTTTCATTGGCAAGATAAATCATAAAATTATCTGAGAAGCCATCAGCTGTTCAAATAAAGCCATTTCAATAGATTTTATGCCTCATTTGGCAGTACTGCCTGGAGAACGATCCTGAGGCTATAGGCGGAATCCAATTATTTACCTTTTAAGCTTGATTGATTGTTTGGTCAATTCACACTTAGTTATATTCCAACCAGATGAAAGAGGAACATCCTAAATCACAGCATATGCTTAGACACACACACAGATACAGAGACACACACACACACACACACACACACACACACACACACACACACAGAGAGAGAGAGGGAGAGAGAGAGAGGGACACACACAGACACAAATACAGACACACACACACACGCACAGAGAGAGAGAGAGAGAGAGAGCGAGAGAGAGAGAGAAAGAGCGAGAGAGAGGGGGGACCACTACTCTCCTGTTTAATGTATTGTTTATTTGTCTGCCCTATCAAAACAGCAAAATATGCATCTATCTATCTAATGCCATTTTCCTCCTAATGGGATGCTGTTTGAGGAGAATATGCCAGTCTTTGCACAGCTTCAGCCCCCCCCACCCATCCCTCTAAAATCAAATGTTAGTCTTGCAATATCAGGCCAGCACTAGTCTCCCTGATGTCCCTCTCTGTGGTGCGTTGGGTGTGAGCAGACTGTTAACACTCCAGGGCCAGATGGACGACACAGCATGACAGCCCAGGCTCTTGACATGGCTGTGAGACCTGTCAATTGATCTTTAACCCAGGCCTCCTCTTCCATGGGAGATAATGATGTGTTGTGGGGACTTCATATCGTGAGCGTCTCGGAGAGAGCCTCCAGATGCTAAGCACAGGGAGGTCCAGGTGCCTGTCACAGACGTCATGGCCAGTGGTGGCTGAGGCCGATGTTGCGGTGTGGCCCTATGAAGACAAATGCATGTTCCTCCCCATGCTGTCTCATTTCAGTGTGTCAACTTTGAAGGGAAGCTTAGAAGGGATTTTACACCGCAAACAAGATAGTGGAGGGGGTGGTCTCTGTGTGTGTGTGTAAGTATGTGTTTGGTCTGTGTGTGTTAGGGAGGGGTGTGTGCACATGTGTGTGTGTGTGTGTGTGTGTGTGTGTGTGTGTGCGTGTGTGCGATGGAAAGTTTTATCCCGATAGTGTTTCTGCAATTGATTGGCCCTAAGCTTGACCTTGAGTTGATGCAAGCATTAAACCAGTTATCTTAGGTCAGTGCAGATTCAGTTACAATTAGCAAGAGGCTTTATCCTGCCGCGGCATAATCCGCGTCGAGGCTTTGAGGTCATGTTTCTGCTCCGACTACTGTCACTTTCTCGAGAGGCGTCCGCTCGGCATAAATCCGCCCTTAGCAGAGCATGATATTGTGCCTTTCCATCAATATCCCACTGGGATTCCGCAGCTATGCCGGCGACATGGAGATGAAAAAAGGGGTGTGTGGAACACTAGAGGAGAAATACTTGACAACAGGACATCTCATTTTTCTTTAACCATTATTTCTTTCACATACAGTGGGAGGTATAGCGACTAATTTGCGTCTCCCAGCCTAAGGTGTGTTTTTTCCCCCATTGGTGTGGCACATTAAAAGCGTCAATATATTGATCCAGAACTACCGTTGGTGCTGAGGAGACTAACATAGGAAAAAAGAAAAGATTCAGGTTTCTTTGAGCCTTTGCTTTGTGATGTGATAGTGTACCTTAGCGTTTTTTCTCCCCCTGCCAGCCGTCTTTCCTATAAATACTTCAAGGTCACTTCTCGAAGGAAGCTGCAATGTGGTCAGTCGATGTTGCATCGGATGTCAAAACATAGCGAGCACAGCATTTGCAATTCATGAGGACTTCTTAAAAAAAGAAAACCTGGTGTTTAAATTCATGCCTATTGAAGCTGTTATTTTTTTTCTAGGCTGCATAGGTTGGGGGGGTTGGCATTTACATGGAGTGTGTATATGTATAAACACAATGTTATAATTAGCATGCATATGAATTAGCTGTGGTTGCAAAAAACACGTGCTCTTCACCTATGAATAAATACAGAGTAGAATGGAAAGGAATGGGACTCAATAATTGATTAACTTTAATGTGATGAATGTTTCTAAGGCTAGTTCTACAGTGATGACAACTCATCTGGCTGTTCAAGTGTTTTTAGAATTAGGACTGATTAAACACTGTAGTGTAGAACACCAATGATAATTCTTAGTTTCCTAATAATGTATTTTTCATGATGTGAGCTAAAGCTTACCATGCAGAAGTTTTAAATTGTATCTCTAATTGAGATATGAACATATACACAAACCACAAAAAATACACAGTTTATATTATACCATCACATGAACAAATCCATATGTTGCCGTGATTGTCTGGATTGAAATGCACTCAATTTTAATTGGAGCTCCTTGCTGACTAAAACAGGCCTGACTGCTGTAACTGGAAGTTTAAACATGATGTGACGTGTCCAATAACTTATTTCCCCATCTCCCCGTCACCGTTCAGAGCGTCCACTAGTTTCCTGGGTGTTTTTCTAAAGATGGTTTCGCCCAGGCCAGGTGTGTAATGCGATGGTGGTGGCGCTGTCTGCACTGTATTCTGTTAAATCACCATAAGGCCTAGACGGTTTGTTTGTAATTCAGTCCTCATTAAGACGCCCTGGGGAGCAGGGGGGAGGTGGCGTCTTTGGGGCTGCCCAGTGATGGATGTGTCCAGGAAGTGAACAGGGCACAGTTACAATTGACTAGGCCATTAATGACAGCCATGCCAAGAAATGGATGACTGGGTTCAACCCCCCCCCCCCCCCCCCCCCTCCCCACACACACACACAAACACACACAGATATACTAACCAATACAGTGCTATTGTCCATTGAGCATTGTTTAACTGCATGCTATAAGATATAACACTTACCCTGTCTTTTGATCGTGTGTCTCTCAAATTTCAAACTAAAACAATACAAATATATTGTCATATCAATAGTTCTACGATTAGATGGTAATCTAATCTAATTGCATTTTCAGTTCAATTCAAAATATGTTCATCAGAAAGATATATTTGAAAAAAAGATAACATAAAATAAAATTAACATAAAAAAATATCCAGGCAAATATCCAAATATTAAAATACGCCATAGAAATGTCACTTTTTTATGACATTTCTACATATAATAGAATTGAAATAGACCTTATACTGTATAAACAAATATGTATTCCTCTCTTTCCCTGTGAAATCTCATCAGTCTGCAATGTTGGCCGGCCCAAGCAGAAGACAGGGTAATTGCCTCACATCTGTTTGTGCACAGCAAGCCACTGATGAGGCTCCGGTGCAACCCATCTAAAACCTCCACCTGCCACCACCCAGACCAGCTGAGGCCTGCATTACCATACCCCCATCATAATCAATACCCTGGGCACCATTTGGTTTGCTCAGGATACCTCGGAGGGGCCTGGCCAAAAAAGGGAGAAAAAAAGCGAGCTCAATTAGGGGCTAACTTGCAAGGCTATCCTCTTAGGAAGCTAAGTGGAACCTCCATGAAAAGGGGGAGAAGACAATGGAGGTTGTAAGGGGGACAAGAGTGGAAGCATGTTTTGATGGAGGCGTAAATTAAGACTACTCTCCAGTGAAATGTTTGCACATCAAATGAAAGCAATGTCATCTAGGAGAACTGTTGAAGCGTAACCTTAGTTGAATATGTACATTTTGTGATTCTGTTGTCCTTTAACCGTTCAAAGTTAATTGATTTTGTCATGCATTCGCATGAAATGTAGGACCTTTAGAGGTACAATGAACTGATCATTAAGAGTTTCCTTGTAGACCTGACTTACCTTGTAGATAGAGCTAGGAGAAAAAAACGATACAGTGTAGTATTCTGAGGAGCCATATAATATACTGTATACAGTATAATAATATAATATTATATCATATCATATCATAATGTGACGAAGCATATTAATGCTGGTGTTATTGCTGACAAAATTTGAATTGTTATAAAAATCAGCATTTTATGGGTTTAAAATGTCTCAACATGCCATCTACAGTTTAAAATCATCTTGAACCTTGAAAGACCAATGCTGATGAAGTCAACCGTTTGGGAGTTATCTATGTCATGAAATTTGCAGCCCACCTCCCCGTGAGTGTGTCTCATTTTCATTTTCTAATCGAGACTCATTATTCACAGGAGTTTACCCCCCCCCACACACACACACACACTTCTCTTTTTCAGAATTGCAGTGGTTTAGAGCTGCGGGTGAAGTAACAATTGGAAAGGAAGTCAGAGTCAGGAACAAAGTTACATTTCATGAAGGATTGAGTACGAATCGCCTGCTCCACATTCAAAGTATCCTAAAGAAGTCCTCAACATATGTTGTGTGTTCAAATACAAAATGCAAAATGCAGGACAGGAGTCATTTTATTTTATTCACAAAAGTTACAGTAATGTTCTGACATACCTACTGATCAGTGTGTGTTACACAATCACTGCAGCTATGTGTGTGTGTATTTTGTTCTATTTACAAAAAGTACAGTTGTGCATACACTCACAGTGTAATGAATGCATGCAGTAGACGAAATATGAGATCATTTTCTTCACAGAATTAAATGGGAAGATTCTAGTGAGATGAATGGAGTCATGTGTTATTTTCCTTATGACTTATGTATTTCAATAGTATGGAAGAAGGAAAGTATCACAGAATAGAATAACAATGCATCAATATTGTGATAGTATCGTATCGTCGCCTCTTTGCCAATTCACAACCCTACTTGTAGACCTGGTGTAACCGGCCATCATATAACAGGATTTCTGCCTAATGTGGCAAAAGCCTTCGAGGGTCTTGGTATTAGCGCTGCTACATTTGTTAGCGGCTAGACGAGTGCCCTGATGGATCTTGCCTAAACGAGTCTGTCTCGAGAGTTAATCTGAGGGGAGATTGCTAATGGACTCTTCTTTTGATCACCATTCTCTGCCTTGTCCTCCTCTCCTTTGATTTCAGGCTTTCATCTTTTCCACCTATTTGGATCAGATGAATGTGAGCTATAGAGATTACCCAAATCGAGAGTGACTGCAAGAGTTAGCGCTGTACAGTGCATTAGGTCAGATGTCATTTGGAAAGAGTTCTTGGTTGGCTGTGCAAACACACATACACACATTTGCACACACACACACACACACACACACACACACACATACCAACACACACACACTAACACACACACACACACACACACACACACACACACACGCACACACACACACACACAGACACACACACACACACACACACACACACACACACACACACACACTCACACACACACTCACACACACACGCAAATCACTGCTTTAGAAATGGCCGAATGTGAATAATTGATGGCCTTTTTCTAATAGACTGGCTGGACCCATTATGGTCATAGGTAAACAGGGAAGTCTTTAGGCTAAGTACTTTTCTCAGATGAAGTCATGGATAATGCAGAGGTGGTCGGGGAATTGACGCAGCCTCTCTGCGGCACTATTGACGTGAGGTTTACAGGACCAGTGTTGAAAATGGAGATCTTAGCCAGATAGGGGTCACGAAGAGCCTCATGTCTATCCGCTGTTGTTCCTGACCTCTTAGCAGTTTTGTCAGACTGCTAACTGAACTCAGGTTGAGCAGTATATCATTTCAGAAATGATTATCGTTACGTTTTTTTGTCCTTCCGGCTTGACTTACATTGGTACCTTTTGTTATTGCTGAATCTGATACTCTTCTATTTTTTCAACATTCTAAAATTTCAATCTTCTGCATGCACTGACATTTACGGTAAAGAGACAAAAGGTTATTTCAGGCTTACAGGAACCAGATAAATCTGCACCTGTTCTGACTTTTGGTTTCCTTTCCTAAACAGTTCTTACTCAAATGTAACAATGTAAGGTGTATTCATTATAGATTCATTACAGATAATACAGTTCATGTTGTGAAATGAATTTTTTAAAGCTGACTAACCAAGCGGTCTGAGTCATTAGTGATTCATTAGTCATTCAGAATCAGCACTGAAGTTATATGGAAAATGGGGCTATATAAAGGACACAAACAACATTAGATTGCCCTTTAATGCTATTCATCTATGCACTTCTAAATTGACTGTGAAAATAACTGATCACTTTCTATAGCCTTTGAAGTGGTGTGTCTACTCTAATAGCAGTATGAAGATAAGCCAAATGCCAAGATGGAAGATGAGCACGCTGCAACATTTAGAGGACTTATTAAAGGTCCCAGTCTGTAAGCTTAGACCAGCACTCACCATTTTGTCCCTGGTTTCCCTGGCCTGCATTTGTTCAGACTTGGATCCACCACTCGACTCTGGATATGTTAGTTTTGTGTGCATCTTATATTTCTTATCATGTTCTTTATTTTGAATTAGTCAATGGCTGCTGGTTCCAAATACTGGTAAAAATGGTGCCCTTTAATGTTTCACTAAGATCCAGTTGGGAAGCGCTTTGTATCGGTGTATTTTATCAGCTTGAAATATATCTAACTCAAGTCTTAAAGTACAATTCAGTTCTGCTGCCTAGTGCCTACCCTAACCGTTAACTGTAATGTCTTTGCACTATAAAGGTTGTGACAGGCCTACCTCTCACAAGAAGGAAGGTATTTAAGAACTAGAACTACATTTGTATTGGTGGTGTAATGGAAGGGCAAAGCAGTAGCCTACGTGTATATATACCCTAATGTGAAAATCCTGAGGTTCTGTGAGGTTAGCGGCTATATGCTATCACCACTTCTAAACATGAAGAAGATTAAAACACCCCTACAAACCGGACCACCGGCTCCTGAAAGATGTCTTTGCTTGCTAAAACTCAACATGAATTTTAATGGACGCGACAGCTAAAATCTTCGCCTGGCCAGGGTTCAACCCTACAACTCCAGCCATAACAAGACAATCTCCAGTCAGCATTTCTCACCACTACACCACTGGAATGACAATGATGGTCTGTTTTGTATTTCCTGTTCCCGGGGATGGGCTGGTCAAATACATATGTTGTTTGTCTCCCTGCTCAGGTAGAAACGTTATGTTTTTTAGGGACTTTCACCTCACTTAAAGGCACTCTTGTGAATTTCAAAACGGCATTTTTTTTTCCGTGATAGTAAGCAATGGTAGCTCTAAATATCACATCTATTTTGAATGATTACTCGTGCCTATATTATCTGAGTGAGTAGATTGAGCTGTTTCTCAATGGTTGACCAAAACTTGATGTACTGCACCACAACTGGGTGAATGGTAGGCTTTATCAAAGGTAAATTCTCAAGCCGTGGGCGGAGATAGTCAGAAACGGGGCAGTATAATTCTAGTGAGAGCTACTTGTGACGTTCTAGCCGGAAACCAAATCTGAATGGTTTGCTTACAGCAATCACACTTTTTCTGACCTAGACAGCTCAAAACAAACTGACTGGGTAGTCTTTTGAAAATATGTCCCCTTTAAGCACACTGTTCGTGGCAGCCAGAGGACAGCACGTGTGTGTAGTGTGTGTGTGTAGTGTGTGTAGTGTGTGTGTGTGTGTGTGTGTGTGTGTGTGTGTGTGTAGTGTGTGTGAGGCAGGTTGGGGTGCAGGTGGGCCATTAGGCAGGCTGGACCCCGCAGACTAACCACTGATATAAATGAGTCCCATCTGGTGTCCTGTGTTGTGAGTGGACGAGGATGAGAGATAGAGAGAGAGACAGAGAGGGACAGAGAGAGATTGAGGAACAAAAGAGCGAGAGAGATAAAGGCTTCCCATTTGGTTGTGTGACTTGAGTGTCAGTCACCCGCTGTGATTGATGTGGTCTGCGCATCTGCACGGCCCTCTCCATTACCCATGCACATTTAGAGACATACTTAGAGTGAGCGCAGGAGGAGGAATCCCCCGCCTCATTTGGGCGGCCAATAAGTGAGACGCCACAGGAAACACGGCATGCTGTTGGCCCTCTTGGAGCCATCTGACCTGTCCATCTTAAGCAGATCTGAGGCGCCATCTGACCTGTCCACCTTAAGCAGATCTGAGGCGCCATCTGACCTGTCCACCTTAAGCAAGTCTGAGGCGCCATCTGACCTGTCCACCTTAAGCAGATCTGAGGCTCCATCTGACCTGTCCACCTTAAGCAGATCTGAGGAGCCATCTGACCTGTCCACCTTAAGCAGATCTGATCCTGTCTTTAACCACCCTTCCCCCTCCGCTGGTAATGGTACTGCAGTGGGGTCTATGATTTGAACCTCCTTAGGGGGTAGCTATGACCACCGGCTCTCTCTCAGTTTGTGATCCAGCCATTAATGGGATAAATGATGGCTTCACTAGGGGATATGAACCCTGGTGATCATATTAGATGGTCCATCATGGTGACATGTGCCTGTGTTTCTTATGTGCGCTTTTGTTTTGCTTTTTTTATAGGAGTATGATGCCTAAGGCCCTGAACGGGCAAATCGTCATGGAGAAGACTCCCCGTTACTTTGTCACAGAGGAGACGCCGGCCCGCATCTATGCAATGTCCCACGACATCAAGCTGATCGTGGTGGTGCGGGACCCCATCACGCGCGCCATCTCCGACTACACGCAGATCATCTCCAAGACGCCGGACGTGCCCAGCTTCGAGGCGCTCACCTTCAAGAACGGCTCGGTGGGCCAGATCGACGCCCTGTGGAGCCCGCTGTGGATCGGCCTGTACGCCAAGCACCTGGAGCGCTGGCTGGCCTACTTCCCGCCCTCGCAGATCCACTTCGTCCACGGCGAGCGGCTCATCAGCGACCCGGCAGGCGAGTTGGGCCGCGTGCAGGACTTCCTGGGCCTGCAGCGCATCGTCACCGACAAGCACTTTTACTTCAACAAGACTAAGGGCTTCCCCTGCCTGAAGAAGCCGGAGGGAAGCAGCAAGCCCCACTGCCTGGGCAAGACCAAGGGCCGAATCCACCCCAGGATCGACCCGACGGTCATCCAGAAACTGAGGGAGTTCTACCAGCCGCACAACCTGCGGTTTTACCAAATGGCGGGGCAGGACTTTGGCTGGCAGTGACTGATTCTTTAATATCCTGGAATGGATCCCGCTTCTCCGGAATATTCATCTAATTTCTCGGCTGCATTTGGGGCCCCCGGCAGCAGCGACTGTGTGACTATAAACTGTTATTAGACGGGGTGGGGGGTGGGGGGCATAATGGATAATTCAATGCCACTTGAGTCCGGGGCCTCGAGATGAAAACTGAATTTTATGATTTTTAATATGTTTTGGATGCTGGGCTAAAGTGAGTCAAGTGTAATATCCTGAGACAGCACATTGTTTCCGAGCGGTGACAAATAGCGGTTGGCTGAAAGATTATCATTTTATTTTTCACCAGAGACCGGTGCTGGCACCAAAGCTGTCACTAACAGAAACTCATCAGCGGTGGTACTTTCGTTCGCTGATGGATGGCGTTCTCACTCCACTTCCTGTTGTTTGGCACTAGCTAAACGACTGCAAAAAAGATAACACAAAAAGAAGACAATGACCAGGATCTACTAAGCTAGGTCATAATTTGTTGTGGTGTTCCGGACCACTGAGAAGATGTGCCAGTAGCCTAGTGTTCTGCAATGGGAGTGAAACGTTTGCATTTAACATACCTTAACAGTTTAGAGCATTGTTTCCCCCTCCAAACTCTGACTTTAGCATTTCATTCTGTCGTAGTAGGTTCAGATTCAGATGTATTTTTTTAGGTTCCCTATGTACAGCTGCATACACATTAAAGTGGAACCAGATGCACACATGCTATGACTATGCTACAGTAGTGTACAATGACATCATCAGTTCATGTTTAAGTCATACGTTGGTCCTAAAATCATCCAGCCAAGACTTCATCGTCATCAGCCAATTCCTGGAAGCACCACACCAAATACACCCAGCACCCACAGTTCAACATTTTGTTTAAGTCCTGTTCATATAATTATTTTTTGCCTGTTTATTGTTTGGAAAGAAAACAATTAACCAATGGAAGTAAATCAATCAAAAAATGACAATGGAAGACAGAAGGGCCTACATATACTTCGAAGCTAAGAGGGTGGAAACTTAAATCTCTTTGGATGGTGTAATTACTGTCCAGTATAATGTTTCTTCACAAACTTCTATAGATCTACAAATGAACCTGACAAGCTCTAGAGCCATTTGCCTGCATGATATTTGCACTAGCTTTGAAATGTAACCTCCAAGGAAGCAATTAAATTATTTTGAAACAATCAGTTGTGTTTTAGATGCTGGTGTGCGTTGTCTGTGTGAATGAGAGTCTATATGCCTGCTTGGTCTTGATGATGTGGAGTTTGTATAAGTGCGCCACCCTGTGGAATTACCCTGTAATCACAATGTTAACAGTTGGAGTGGATTGGCAATAGGAAGTGTATGCCGTTTGTAAATGAATAAATCATTGAAAAGTCTAACAGATTGACATACAAGACCGTTTGACGTTCAGGACTGTTAAGCCATCGTTAGAACGGGGGAGGCAGTGAGCAAACCATAAACTACAACTGTTGTCATAATTACACCATTTCATTTGATGAATCACTTAGTTTGATGCAGGAAATAGGAATGCCAATTTAGCCATAATTTGGCAGCAGTTTAGAATAAGACAAAAAAAAAAAAAACACGGCAAAACAAGATAGACTGTTCATGTTCCCATACCATTTCTCTAGAACTCCTTTGAATAAAGGATTTGCTGTCCCACAATGATAAAGACGCAAACACAGTTGAAGCAACGGCAGGTTTATTATCTGCTTTACAGAACAGTGTTTACAAATAAATTAGCACTATATATTATCATAGTTTTAACAATTATACATTTACTACATCTTAAATTGTATCACCTCACCTGCCATAGCAGGACAACTCCCTGTAAACAAGTCATTTGGCAAAACGGTGTAAATCCTCATTAATCCAGTTTCCATAAAATGAATAATGAAAATATTCTGGTAGGCTACACAAAACGTTAAAAACTGTACTCAGCCCCATGATTCAGCGGTATGGCGGTGCGAATGTGTTCTCATGTCAGCTACAAGAAAGGGATCCGATTCTCTAACAGAATCATACAGTCGATACAAAAAACAATATTTTTCATCTCCACCCAACACATGGGGTCCATATCTCAAAGTATTACCCATGTAGATAAGTTGAGCTCAATTACGTAGGGTAAAAACAAACATCATATTAGTCTGAGCGATCAAAGCTAAACGCGTGCAACTGCACACGTGTTCAAATTAGGTTACAGATACAGATCATGTCACATGATATCACCTGAAACCAAATACATAATTGTAACATTTAGGCCAGCAGGTTTACAATTGGTTTTCAGCTCCAAAACTCTTCTAAGTCAAAGTCCAGCTTTTGATATGCAATCAGTAGGCCTATGAAGAAAAAAATAACACAGATAAAATATAAGCATTAACCACTAAAACAAACTAAATTAGTCATACCGGTTTGACCGAAGAAAATGGAATAAAGAATCCCTTTTGAAAGTATGTCTAGGTTATCCTCAGTTAAGCATTTAAACATCATTTCATATGATGTCATTTTCAATAGTACGCACTAGGGGGCACTAGTGCACAGTACAACTCATTACAAGCAACCCAGAAAATGAGACCCAAAATCAATAAAAAAACAGAGATACTGAATTACAGACACATAAGCGAGCATATTGTGTGTGCACACTTTGATGAACGAGCAGGATCCATTCTCGGTCGGCCACACATTATTTCTAATGGTTAACATAACATGTATTTGTGAACAAATGATGTGTTGCATTGAATGGCTACATAGCTTATAATAAAGGTCAAGTTTAATTCTTGTCAAAAAATGGTCCCCCAATATGTCAAATCAACATGCTCAAAATACTTTACTGTCCATGCAAGTCTGGCTTCCATAGCAACATCTATTGCTTCATAACATCTACCACTGAAATTAAAGTAGAGGTACAATAAACAGCATGTGAGCAAAAACAATGTTTTACTATTGTGGACCTATTTTTATCCAAATACGTGACCAAACATTAAAGTCACAAGGGGCAAACGAGTTTGAGTTTGCAAATTATTTCAAATTGCATGATACCTTGAAGGCTAATCATGAAAAGTGAGGGCTTACCATTAGACCTTATTAATACATATTTCAATATACACTTTAATATACCCTCTTAGGTTACATATTTGTGTTTTAAGTCTAAAAGCATTAGACAAAAATATTCATACTGACCTAAAGCTGTCAAGTCATACACCTTGTGAATTACACAATTAGATAACACAAGAGAAACAAAACCGCGCAGTATGAATAAACGATTATCAAGAACCGATTAGAATGAATTTTGTCAGTTATACCCGAGATAGAAATGTTCTCTAAATTCAAATAAGACAAAATCCAAAAGAGGAATTAGAATGACTGTTACATTTACATATTACAAAACATGCTCAAACTAAAGCTATTGGTAAGATTCATCATGCAGTTTAAAACGACTGTGAAAAGTAAATTGATACATCACGCAAAGGCACTCAGCATGTGGTCTGTAACTAAATACATTGTACACACAGCAGGACACTTGCAGACAGAAGCTGAGGACGCTGTAAGATTACTTCAATGGGAATCCATGTCTTTTGAACAGGACACACAATGGCATCCATGTCGGAATGTCTGGTTTAGTCCCAATAAGCAGTTTGCAAATGACTGAGCAGCCAGTCATCCTTTTACACTTAATAAGGGAGCATATCTATCTGCATGTGAAATGTGTTCTTTAATGGATATAGGCAGTCAATTCTCAAGATATTCTTGAAACCATCCCTATGTTGTATTCTTTGATCTGTTATATGGAAAACAAACAAATACATTAATGTTCACCCAGATCAAATATTCTAATTCCCAGCTGTGCACCCCTGCATGTGTGCACATGCTGAAAAACAATAACAAATAGACAGAGATGATAGAAACTCACTAACAAGACAGTTAGTCTTTTTGGTCACAACATAGCCCAGTGTTGAGAGAGAAAGAGAGAGAGAAAGAGCGAGAGAGAGAGAGAGAGAGAGAGAGAGAGAGACAGAGAGAGAGAGAAAGAGAGAGAAAGAGACCACATTTGTTTACTGTGAGAGAGCAGGGCACTGCTAGCAGGCAGCAGTAATAAAATCAGGTGGTCGGGGGGAAACAGCAGCCCTGGACGGCCAGCTCACGCCTCTCTCTCCTGCTCATAGGGGGTGAAACCTCAGCAGTACTCCTCCACCTGGCGGTGGTCCGGCAGGTCATTGAGGTCCAAGAAGACGGAGTTGTGGGAGAGCTTGCGGCCAGAGCTGGACAGGTCCATGAGCTCCTCGGCCGTGGTGCTGGGGACAGAGCTGATGTACATGTCCCACACCTGGTCTGGGGACTCCAGGTCCAGCAGCTTCTGCTTGATCTTCAGGTTCTTCTCGATGTTCTTGCGCTTGTGCTTGAATTCCAGGATAGTCTTTGTGTAGCGGTTGATGGTGGTCACTGATGAGGCCATACAGGCAGTGAAAGAGCTCCAGGCTAATCTGTACTCCAAAACAAAGAGTGGGATTAAGGGATTTTACATATTGATGAAAGGCTTCCGTATGTCTGCCTAAAGACTACTGGTAAAACCTCAACAGATATAAATACTGGACTGTTAAATGTATCCATAATGGATATTCAATAATGTAATAACATGAAGATAAACTCACAGAAAACACAATTTATTATTTTAAAGTGAGAGGGTTTTAGATCACTCTTTTACATACTAATCAGACATTGAGAAACTGATGGTAATCTTACATGTATGACCAGCTGTAGTCCCAGGTCTGTGGTTTCCAGTCTTCTGGACCCAAACTCACTGTTAACTGGAATGCTGTGGTATACATCATATGGGCTACCATCCCAAGGAGGCCTACAAGCACAGTCATCCCAGAGACAAACATATTGAGAGGAAATACATATAAAATACTCTTTAAACAATAGATTGGTGAACAGATTCATAAGATGTTCATAAAGGAGATTAAATAAGGATGAGTTCGATTTGGAGTGTTTTTAAAGGCACCCAGTGCAACTTTCGAGGCTTAAAAATAAACATTCAATTTCTAGTCTTTTTTACACGTAGAAAGTTTCAATAACTCCATACCATTACATATCTACATTCACGGAGCAAAGATGAGACGTCGTTGTGTGGTGAGAACTGATAGAAAATCGATAACAACAACAATCGCCGCCATTTTCTTTATTTATTGGTGCCACCAATAAATAAAGCAGGATTCCAGTCAATGGAAAAATGGCCTCTCCCCACCGGCGATTGTTGTTGTTTAAGATTTTCTATAAGTTCTCACCACACAACGACGTCTCATCTTTGCTCCTTGAATGTCGATATGTAATAGTATGGAGTTATTGAAACTTACTACGTGTAAAAAAGACTAGAAATTGAATGTTTATTTTTCCTTGAATGTTTATATAAAGTTGCACTGGGTGCCTTTAAGACATATCAGGAATGTAACAGCATGTGAAATCTGTGTTTTCCCAGTTATCACCACAAGGGGGAGACCTGCACCAGCAAACGAGGCAGAGAGTGACACGGCCAATAAATCCAGACAAGAGATTGTCATGTTTTTAAACCAAGCAGATAATAACACACCCATGTTTTCACAACTCAACTTATCTAGATTTTAGTGTACAATATGTAATACTTCACTGACTATTCACAGTGGAAGAACAGGGTTACACTGCCAAGGTGAACTACATTAACCCATGCTACTAAAGGTCCCAGGAGTGGAAGTAATTAATATCAGTCAGAACCGCAGGGCATAAACACACTGAGGGAGTATATGTGTCAGGGTCACTGTGCTGTGTCAGTGTGATTGTGTGTGTGTATGAGAGTGGGTGTGTGTTTGAATGTGTGTGAGAGAGAGAGAGAGAGAAAGAGAGAGAGAGAGAGACAGAGAGAGAGAGACAGAGAGAGAGGGAGAGACAGATAGAGAGAGAATGAGTGAGTGCCTTTGCCTTCATCCAGATGGCAAACTTATTCTCATCACACAACATCAACCAGCCAGACCTTGAGGGGAAGAGAGCCAATGTCACACCACAGTGGATCGGGGAAAAAAAGCGAAGAAGAAAAAAAGTTGAAGAGGAAATTCTGGACAGATTAAAGATCCGGTATTTACAGCCCGTCCCATTCAATGTGTCAAACTCTCCCCTCAGTGTCTGAGTCACTGGGCCTGATGAGTCACTTCAGTAAACACTCAGATTGATCTGCTGAGGAATATTAGCAGGGCTGAAAAATATGACCCATATTTTGTAAAATGGGGGCCATCAAATGCTTCAGGGTAAGAAGGAGCCTTGAGGGGAGAACATCTGCAGCAGAGACTGTGCTGTGGACTGGTAAAAAACAAGAGTTACCTTCACTTTTCTTTGTAGTACATACTGCTGAGAGCTATCTGCATCTAGGCTGAGGGGGGATCTCATTTTAGCAGAATTCATCACAAAATAAATCTTGAATGAGAGTGAAAATGAGTCACAGAGTGTGAGAGAGGGAGATAGATAAATAGGGGGAGGGAGAAGGGGGAGGGGGGAGAAAAAGAGAGAGAGATTGAGACAAATCTCCATGACAATCCAATTACTTCATAAACCGTCGAAATCCCTGGATTGCACAGGCACTGTCCAGACAAGAGCAACTAGACTGGATTCAGTGTCACTCTCTTGTTGAAAATGTACAACAACCAGTTGTTTTCTAAATATATTCCTATGTGACATAGTCAACTACATTTAGCTAAACCCATATTAAACCTCCTCAAAACAGCCTAATCCACCTGCTATGGCTGACTCCATGCAAGAAACCCAAATTTAATTCCACTCGATATGTAGAGACGGGAACTGATGGCAGCCATGCTCAGGCTGCAGAAACATTAGTCGAATAAAGCTGACAGGCTACTGGTCCATTATACCCAGTGGCTGGAGAGTTGAAAGGAGATGTATTGGTTGGCTTTTCTAAGCCGTCATAATATGGTACTAGAGAATTAGTAATACGGTATGAAAAATGCAGTATTTATTCCAATCACAGCAATGTACTGGTTGTCGTATGACATCAACTATGGTTTTAAAATGAAAGTTGTCCAACTATATATCTATACATCTAGTAGCATACTGTACTCCATACAAAACAATGCTTAGTTGCTTTAAGTGCACTCACAGGTCTCTCTTCATTATTAAGCATGAGGACCTTTTGGAGTCAGTATTAATGGTCTGTTTGTACTGGTTATGAGGTTGTACTGTTAGCTGTCTTAACATCCCATGGTATCAGCAATACTGGCTATAATATATTTAAATTATTTCTGTACCATGCAAATTCAAACATACCGCATACTTTAATAACAGAGCAAAGGCTATGTGTGAGAGCTTTGGTGTTTGTTCCAACCAGACCTCTGTGTTGTTGCCTCTCCTGCCTGGCTTGCTTGACCTGCAGGCAGACACTTATGAGGATGACCTATATGTTTAAGGCACCGAGATCATTGCCTTTTGTTTCAGGGATATCATCCTCAGAGTCTCAAAGCGTGTGATGTAATATTGATGCCACCGTGGCTCAAGGAGAAAAAACTATGGAATGCCAAAGTCAAGCCTGCAGCTACGTAGATAGCTGCTTCATGCTTTCCCCTTGACAGCCCAAACACCACTATCCCTACAAAGAGAACCTGATCTACTTGTGTGTCTGTGTCGGAGTCTGAGCCTCTGTTCTCGTTCAACACAATGGAATATATATTTGCGAGAACAGAGAAGTCAACAGAGGTTGTTGCTGGTGAAAAACACATTTCTGTGGCAGACTTAAATGTTCAGGAGCGCAGACGCACAAACACATGACCCATAAATATGCTCTAGTTCTCATTATGAGGTGAACTCACCTGCTGCTGTGTCAAAGTATGTTAACTTTTAATTCTACTTCACCAAGGGCACCAAACATAAAGCAAGCAGGAGAACGATGATGTTACCTGATAGGACGGTGAATATGGCGGCAAAGGCGTTCAGCTTGAGGCCATCGATGACGTTGCCAAAATGACACACCTCCATAGACATGAGAATGCCCCCCGTGGCCAGCAGAATAATGTAAAGGCACTCGGCCACGATACACAACCACAGGACACCTACGGAGAGGCGGAGATGGAGAGATAAAGGGGTGGGAAAATGGGTATCGATCTGTCATGTTTTTTTTTAAGAAGTCTGTGTGCTTTATCAAGAGATGCTCAAAAGTTATAGACGTTCCGATCAAGGGTCTGATAACCTTATCCGGGGCCCATTAGGACACTGGCCGGTCCTCTGGCTGCTTAATGCTCTCCTAGGAGTGATGAGTGTGACGGATGAAAAACAAACTGCTATATATAAGATATGGACAAGTACAAACAGAAGCCGCTGTCCATCCAGTTCAAATGCATCTCAGGTTGGTGATTTTACAAAGATGGAGCCTCACTTGGAGATTCTTTCCAGATCCTCTCCCAACCACACACTCCTTCACTCCATCTAATATATGATATAATGTACAATGGCACTCTCAGTGTTATGCTTTGGGTCCTCAGGGTAGATCAATCACCTGTAGTGCCCCATCGAGTCAATTCACAACACCAGTAATGCATTTGGCAATTACAGGTAAACATTACAGGTAGGCCTAAAATAGAAGGCAGCACAGAATGCACTCAGGTAGAACATTTAATGACCAAACAGTTTTTCAATGTAATTCAGGCAGGTTTTTTGCTGTCGTCCTGGGTGACTGAGAGAGAGTATGGTACAGAGTATAACAGGGACGGATGAGTGAGTAGCTACAACAGGAGAGACCAGAGATAGCAAGAACTCTGAGTGGATTTAAATCGGATTAAAAAGGGGGGTTCAAAACGACAAGGCCATTATAGTAACATTGACAGTCAGAGGCAAAGCCCATTTGTACAGGTGTTATGCTCAGAGCTGTACGAGAGCATATTTCTGTTCACTGCAAGTGAGTTCTAATTAACCCAGTGCAGGGGCCCAGTAGAAGAATGTAGCTCGTCTTAAAGCCAGACTTCACAAGGCCATTTTACCACACTAGAGGGTCAATGAGGTTCGCCTGAAAGTGTAATGGCATTTCTGCCGAATGCAGCTGTGTCATGTTTAAAAACTGTCTCCCAGTCATCTCTGGTTCTCTGAATAGACAATGAGTTTCCATTCAGTGACCACTAAGTATATTGAGAGCAGATTGTGAGAAAAAGACTGCTAACATGCATTTTCCAGCATTGCAAAGCAATACAGAAAATTCTAACAAAGGCAGATTGGGCAGTTTTGCCTCAAAATTACATTCACCCTGAGGACACGCTATTGCTAAATATTTAACAAAATGACACACCAACAGCGATTTCTGATGCTATGCTATAAGTTCATTCTCAGGACGGTACATATTAACGTCTTTTGCTGGTGTTGCTATGTTCATCTGCAAATCCCTTTGGGCTGACATATCATCATCCTTGGCTGTCTGATATGTGACCGCATGACCCATATTTAATCCACTGTGCATTCACTGCTTGAGCCTGTAATGTCCCTGGGTTTGTTGGTATCCTATGGAATATAACCTACAGTAACATTTTTATGAGGTGATGAATACCTATGTGAGTACCAGAGGGAAATATTTACTGCATCAATATAACCAGACCTTTTAATAACATAATTAAAACTTACCTCTTTCATGAGGTGGTGCAATGTTGAGAAAAACTCTGCATTTTTCACCTGGAAATATCATAAAAACTCACTGTCAACAAGCCAATCAGTCACTAATTAATTTCAAGCCAACACATATACAGTGTATGAGTATCTCCTTGATTATAGCTTCAGTTCAATGTAGATAACTTATATGGTTAAAATGTGTTAACTTTGCTGTTCCAATGAAATTATAATTGAAAAGACCTAATCATAAATGCCTGGTGGAATGTTGCATTACATAATTGCTTGTGAATGAAAAATGATTCCTATCAGGATTTTTTTTTTGCAATAAGCTTGGATGCATGTGTTGATACTGTGCACAGGGAGACGACCTCCCCACAAATGTGTCAATTAATGTTTATCTAAAGCAAGAAAACACAATAGTCTTCTGCTTTAAGCAAGTAAATATTAATGTAAAACTATAAAACAATATAACACTACGTGTATTATTGTTATATGTCAAGTTATAGTTCACCCAGCTACCAAATAAGACAAGTTAAGGCGTAAAGAAAAAGTAAGGTGGATAATTACAATAGGTTGGTGCAATGTTAATCGTCTAATATTCTTTGTGTCCGCAAGTATTGACGGAGGTGGGTTGTCAACAACACAAGGTTAATTAAGTTCTCACCGATCATGTTGACATTTTGCTCGCAGGAGAACCAGATTCCAGAATGAAATTTCCTCATGACAAACTTATCCTCTCCAGTTTCCCAGATATACTGGACCAGACGGGTGTCATTTAGGTTCGAGCTGTTAAACCTGATGCAGTAGGTCTGTTTCGCAGTTACTGGCCCAGTGCAAAACGGCTTCACAACTTTCCGGGTTCCTTCGCACCAGTAACTGGAAGTGAGTGCGGACACGGCGAACAGAAGCGCAATGAAGTTCAAAGTGAGTGCAAGAGAAGCTCGCCTCCGTCTGTCCATCCCCATATTACTGAACCAAACACAAACACAATTTCAGATTCCAAAATGTGGTGCTGTCAAACCTCGTTTCAAATCCACATCATCCAGCGCCATTAAAATCCTCTGTGTTTTTGTAACGGTGCGTCTTGGTTTTCACGCTCAGCGCGGAGATGTGTTCCTTTCCTGCCTCCACTGATACACTACTCTAATTTTTGTCCCTCACCCAACCCCCCCGCCCGTACTCACTCCCGGTGATAGCTCCGTCATTCAGCCGAGCGCATGCACAACACCCTACTCGCATCTCCAAACCTCGCGCAAATGGGCATATATCAACCAGAGCTGTCTTTGGAGAAAGGATACTTAAAACGGGCCAAATGTGTTTCGGTCACTGAAAGAGAGAAAGGGTTTGGTTTCAATCATGCAAGTGCTCATGTATGGAATGAATGCAATTCATTACAGAGTAATTAGATCCGGTATAATGAACTGTTAATTTAAATTATGCTTACTGTCAAATGCACGACCTCTTAGTGAAGGACGAGCATGGGGTGCATTGCTAAGGGTGCAAAGCCTTAACCCCAGTAGCATAATAAAATAGTGATTGGTTCCGTTGCAAATATTTTTTCATGCACCCTGTCCCAAATCACCACTAGCGCATCCACGGATGTGCCCGGGTGTCTGTGCCACCTAAATCTAAAACTGGCCCACCCAGCCAGTAGCGTTGTGACAGGCCCGAGCTGGAAATTGGCCAGAAGACGGCTGAATACGATGGTCCACAGCAACGGCAACTCCGTGAGAACCCCCTTGGAATCTCTGATTTCGTGCAGGAGACTTAAATGACTTGTCCTTTGGGGTACCCACAACATTAGCCTAACATAAGGCAATAGGCAACACCGTGAAACCCAACCAGCTGTCATACCACATACTCAACTGTGCTGCTCATCCCACAAATGCATGTTCCTTACACACGTGGCACCATTTAAAAGGTAAATAAACAGGCTCTCCAACGGTATATGTATTGCCAAGAAGCATTGTTACAACAGAGACATAATCTACCAAACACACATTTCCTAACTTTTTTCGCTATGTTTATATATTTTCGTATTTATTCTGCACTTAAAAGGTTTGCTTGATGTGTAGACAGCGGTGGTCATGTCGGAGAGATAGGGTCAGGGGGTCCATGCTCAGAAGAAAGATTTTCGAGTACTAACCTCAAGGTCCACTTCCTTCACCTAGCATAGATACAAAATATATATTGGCTGCACAAGAAAATACAATAAAATAAACCTTTATTGCTTTGTTCTATTATTTCTTACACTATCAAAACAGGAAAAAATAGGTGAATGGACGGAGAGACTTCCTGTCACTTATAATGGATGTTGTTGAAGAAAATGAAAGTAAGTGCTATTCAATTGACAGTCAGTGACAGAACACGGCAAGCTAGCTAGCTAGCTAGCTAGTAATTTAATAAAAAATGCAAAGGTGTCAAAAGAAAGCTCTCTGAATCAGGGTCTCTGACTCCATGCAGCTTCGAGAAAAGATGAACAGACAACAGCTGTCAGAAAAAAGCCGTCTAGATGTAACGGCGTCTTATGGTTGTGTAGTTACCCTTGCTATTAGAACAGCTGATGTGATGTTACCTGCATGTTCAATGCTGCAAATGTTCAGTGAGTAGACCATTGCAGTTGCCACAACTATAGGTTTGACATTGTTTTTATGCAACAGTTGTGCTATAGTGTTATTAAGGAAATCACTGTAGCAACAAATGAAGAAATAATGTTGCAGTTCGTCTGCGCCACGTTATTTCTCGAGGCTATGTTGCTAGGCAACAATATACAAAACCAGAAGCTGTTATTGATACAATGTTATAAGTAACAGATTCTAGGCAAATACTTTGAATATTGTTTTATGAAGATTCTTATAAAAAGTGTAAAAAACTGTTATGTCCCTAGTGCGTACACAAACATATGGATACACCCCCCCCCCCCCCCCCCCACCCACACACACACACACACACACACACTCACACACACACACACTCAACTACTCCAGACAGTTGCAAAGCAGATCATTGCTGTACAGTATGTCGATAAGTGTAGAACAAACACCCACCAAGAACAACACAACAACTCATTATAGGCCTACACAATGTGAATGTATTTAATTTAATTTATAATTTACCCTTCATCATCAATGGCCCAGTGGCCATTTGTTATCACAGGCGCATATTACAGTAGGTATACACTTTAAACATATGAGAGGTGACAATTACATTGCTTCAGTTTTAAATCCCTGATCCCTCTACTCACCTATTAAAAGTTCATCCAGCGGGGCTTACACTCACCCAAATCATTAACAACACTGCTCAAGTCCAAATTCTCAGCTCTGTTGTTCTCTATTGATAGTTAGCCAATCCACTGAGTTGTTAATTTCCCATGCTACTCCTTAAATATGACTCACAGCTTCTCGAATCAGAAATGTATTTTATGTGTTACGTATGTGTGGGAAGGTGGTAAATATGGCCTCATCAATTTCAAGTAACTTTAATGATATAGTTAAATGGTTTCTTTGAAGACTGTGTGAAACAGTCAATACAGAAATAAAGAATTTTACGATAAAGAATCCCCTTCCTTTATGGGCTCCTGATAGCGATGGGGCCCGGCATCAGTTGCACCATTGATAGTAACACCAGTGCTGAACCATGTGACAATGTACGCAGGCTGATTATCTAATCACATTCTTAATATCATTGATTAAAAGGATACTGGATAAATATTTTCGATTTGTCCTGTTAGAGTATGTCAATATGAAACCCCTCTGTAAAACTTCTCCAGTACAAGAGTGTGGTGGACCAGACCAATTAAAACTTAACGACGATTTACATTTTGTGTTGCATCGTTATGGGTACAATAAAATATTTAGGACCCAGCTGAAGATCGTCCTTTTTACAGCGCTAGGAAGGAATCAGAGGAGCTCTACTGCTGAAGCAAATCAGCTCCTACGGCTCACCTCCCCCCTGTGACTTGTAACATACCCTGTAACTGTATGAGAATGGCCACATCAATCCAAACGACAAGGGGCTGACAAACTCCTGCCTCATCGCTCGGCCAGGGATCCCTTGACACTAAAGTAAGCATTATTTCAGCAAAGCCCCTCTTCTTTGGACCTCCTACCAATAACTCCCAGGGGTGAAAATGAAGCCCTACAAGAATATTGATGTGTTACTAATGGCAACAAGACTGCACACGCTGGCCTGCATTAGATGGTTTCATTAACAAAATTAATGCCTGTAATGATATTCAGGGTCATGATTCATAAAAGCGCAAAGCTATGCCGGACCTCCTTAGGGCAACAGATAATTCCCAGCTTGGTCTGTGTGTGTGTAGTTTTGACATACAACCAAAGGGAGGGGAAAAAATCAATGTTGTTAAGGCTACAATATTGTCTGTATGTGACCTCCATTGATTTAATTCCTATTTTTCCCTTGCAGCTAATATATTGTGGTTTGTGTGGCAAAAGTTGCCCTCCAACCAATATTGCAGTAAGCTTCAAGAAATAATAACCCCTTCCGAGATATTTCTCCTTGAATTCAATATATCTGGTGGCCAGAGGCTGGTTGGGAAGGTCAGCACAGTTTGACTGGCATGCGCAATATCATGGCGAAGAATGGCTGAGTCTGGAGCATTACTCATCCCTTCACCTTGAGTGTATTCCAAGGACATGGTTGAGGGAATGGCGGATGCTTACAGCTACATATCGTTTGGCTTGACAAGAAGTAGATTGGGCTGTACACATAGGACCAGTAATAACCAACACACTATCCATCTTATGAACATTTCTGCCATATTGGGGCCATATGCCCCCACCACTGGTGCCCATAATACAACAAAACAACCTATGTTGTTGTTTGTACATGGGATACAATCTGATGCGCGGGTACAGTGGAGATAAATCACGAGTGACAAGTCATCATTCAACAACCTTTTTTTTGTTTTTAATCACTTCCTAATTCTACTCTTAGATTAGTAGGTCAATTGTTGTGCTCCCCCACAACATCCTAGTCATCCTACATCCAAACATCATTTGCAGTTAGGTAAAGCAGAAGTGATGAGTTGAAATACACTTGCCTGGCCTAAGTCGTGACCATATTATCAGATGAAGATCTGAACCTCTGAGTGCTTTTGAGTGCAGAAAGGATATGCAAATGTTGTTGCTTGGTGACAAGGTTATCCAGGCTCTCTGCCCTGTTTCTGGTGTGTTCCTCCTGTGTGTGTGTGTGTGTGTGTGTGTGTGTGTGTGTGTGTGTGTGTGTGTGTGTGTGTGTGTGTGTGACTGTGTGTGTGTGTGTGTGTGTGTGTGTGATAAAAGCTGAATAGCTATGAGAAATATGCTTTGAGGATGGCAGATGTTGAGAGATGACAGATCCTTCTTCCCTGAAAGTATTTACATAATTACTCTTAGTCCCCACAACAACATCCAGCACAGCTAAAAGGTTCTGCTTTCAGGCAGTATCAGACCAATCATCATGTACTACATGGGTTTTTAGACTGAGACGTGCTGTGTAAATATCCCCTTAGTGTCTATAAATCATCTATGCTTCCAAGAAAGTGATCCAAAATGCAATTTGCAAAGATGAGAAATAAATGAATTAAACCAAGGTGGCGTGATTGAGACAACCCTGAGCGGTTTGCACACCTTTCTGCATTTCAAATCCGCTACAGGGATCGTGCTCGTACTCAGAGAGCTGGAACAGACAGGGTGAACCTATGCAACTTTAGCAACTGTTGCTTTTGGCTTCTGTTTCTTTTCAGCTCTCCTCTCATTTATCTCATGTTTGGGATGGCTCACAATCCTACCTTCAACTTCAGGGAAAGGTCTGGACCATATCTGACCTTTGAGGGGAATTATTGTATATTTTAACTAAAGATAGATGACCCCTAACTACTTTCAAAGGATGGAGCCTTCTTACAGTTAAAACTGCCTTTTAATTATCGGCAAAGCAAAAGCCAGTCTGTGATTGGTCACCTTGCAATGTTGTTAACAGACATCTTTAATTGTTGTTGAGGCCAGTGAGAGAAACAGATTCTGAGTCTTGTAAACAGGATGCATCAAATGAAAAGAGTTACTTTGCTGATACGAGGTCCGGATCTTAGACTATGTTTATCTGAATAACAGCTCCAGTAGATTGTTCATGGCTTCACTAATGAGTGTTCATATTCCTGACCCTGTCACCTTATTACACACACACACATTCGTGCACACATACACACACACACAAACACACACACACAGACACACACACACCGCCTACTCCTTGTCGAGAAGGCAAAGGAAACACACCAGCACCCCGCGTGACATAAGTACAGAGTCTGTTAATGACACACTGCACCAACACCACCAGTCACACAATAGAAACCTATAATTTACCTCATGGGTAATTTCAGCATATTTTCTTGTGACAGGATGAGATGCTAGGTTATAGTGTACCGACTGTAAGACAGACTCCTAGCCCAGCAACATCTAGGATGAGGGAAAGTTCCCGGAAAGCTGAAATCTGATTTCTTTTTCTGACCACAAAGCCTGATAAAGGATGCCTTTCTGTGTAATTAGCTAGCCTCCCTATCTGGCTGGGTTGGGTCTGATGAACTGAATCCCATGACAGAGAAAGTGCATCATTTACTCGTTAACTCGTGCCTAATCGTGGAGATTTTTTCGGCCATGGTAGGCTGTAGGACTCATTACTCTATTCTGTGGGTCCTTTATTGCAGAAGCTCATTACTGTGAGCATTTTCATCCATCACACCCAGAGCAGGTTACTTACTGTGATTGCAAGCCCCCCCCCCCCCCCCACACACACACACACACACACACATACACACACATGCATACACAGACACACACACATACACATACACACACATGCATACACAGACACACACGCATACACACACATACACACTCAAACAAACACCCACACACACACACACACACACACATACACATACACACACACACACACACACGCATACACAGACACACACACACGCATACACAGACAAACACGCGCGCACAAGACACACACACACACACACACACACACACACACACACACACAAAGACAGGAATAATGAGAAAAGCATTTGCATGTACATAATAATTTCAATGGCTGTTTGTTTGAATAATACCTCTACCATTGCCGGTTGTCTTGACTTTGGGAATATATACAGCACATGACTCCATAGCCATTCATCAAGCCATGCCTTAAAAAGCTGAAAATATTTGCAATAACACTATACAACTTTATTAATGTTTGGTTATGAGCGCTGTTGGTTGTTAATTTGAAAAGTAAAGTTATCCCATTCTCCTCTGTATGGATTCCCATCACAGGTTCAGTTAGGAGGAACTTTTGTTTTTGCCTTGTGTGATTACAAAGTGGGCCGCAGGTGGCTGGACAGACCACCCAATCACGCCGCTGATGCACAAGTGGGAATGAAAAGCACCTCCGAATGGGTGCAGAGCAAACTCAGTATTAGTATTAGGATACAGTTATGTAATCAATACTTTGAAAAGTGAAAAGGAAATATCACAAAAAAGCACATCTTTGAATTGCAAAAGAAAAGAGCAAATGTCTGCATTGGGCTGTATTTATTTAAATAGTTATTTATATCCCTAAATGTCTTTATCCTTATTTAACTTCTACTTCGACTTGGCAATATGCTATAAAATCCCATGAATATAATCATCCAAGAATACGAGTTGGATTCTCATACATTTTGCCAAATAGAGTTCTATTCTGACTTACCCCATAGACACTGTGAGGAGGGGTGTGTGGGCGATACAAAACCAATGTGACAACCGACTTTATCTAGGAGATCTCATTTTAAATAGCAATTGGGTTGTCACCCGCTAATAGCTTGGTTGGACTTTACCAAAATCCTATTTGGTTGCATCCTAACGTGTTTTCCGGTCCACAGCAAGCAGACACCAGCCGAAAGCTTTGCCGCCCTCCACACACAAGCTCCATCCTGACGTACAATCAGAAAAGAGGAATGCCAAACATGAAATAACCATTCAGATTTTGTCATGCTCTAATATCGCGCCCACTTTTAAAAGGTTCACAGGTGTCTTAGAGGAACTAGATAAAAGGTCCATTTGTATTATTGATATAAATAGCCTTTTTCTCCTGATGGTCATTTCTTGATGGAAACATGATGGTCTATTTTCTGTACCTCCATGTTATATATACCTGTACCTCCATGTTGTTTATATAACAGTTAGTTGTAAATGTATTGGGTGTTTATTCTGTGTTTTCTGAGTGACAGACAAGGTGCATTTTAGTGGACTGGTGTCCAAAACTAAATTAAAATGTATCTAATCTAATTTAATATAATCTTTCTCGATTTAAGCCCCTTGATTTCTGAAGTGGATAAAAGCATTTTAATTTTTTTGTTTTAGAATGTTTCAACCAAAATGGATTTAGCTGCTTAGACCTTAGACCTTCTTAGTTAGAGAAGTGATAAGAAAAAATATCACAAAATTTGTGAGGGGCACACCATGGAACAGTAAACCAGAATGTCACTGCAGTACGCAGTGGGAAGCTCCTCGAGGTTCGGTGGGGTGGCTATATGCTGGTTAGGTATACAGACCTGAGTAACCTATTTACATTTTTTTCATACAGCTGATGAGAAACTTCCTAATATTGCTGGAGCTGGAGGTTCAATAAGCACTCAGTCACAGTCCACGGGATGTAAAGTGGAGCACTGTGGTTATGCATTCCAGAGTCCGGGTTCTGCTATATTAATCTTGACGTGTTCACTTAGTTAATCAAACAAAGTCTGGACTAGAATTTCAATGAAAATAATGTCTGCTTTAAGCCGATAGGAATAAAGTTCATTGACTTGAGAGGGACCTTATTTTGAAGCGTTTTCATCATGAAGTTCATAGCAAACAAATGCAATTTTTAATTGAGAGGTCCCAGGGAATCAATCAAAGTGTGTTATTTTGAACTGTGCATTGAACTAATACAAAAAAAAACACAAAAAAACAGCATGTTGTTTTCCACTGTTCTCTGCCGGAGGTTTCATCCTTTTATATTTCCAAGATGGCAGGCCTGAGATCTGGTGGGGGCATAAAATCCTCAAGGATACTTCATAATGTGTGGTCTGCTGCCTCTACCAAGGCTTGAAACGTAAAGTGTCCCTGAACTGTGCCATCGTGCAATCATGAGATCAATCAAAGCGAGATGGGGGTTTATAAACACAATACCACCTTGCGGTGCCAACATAACTGCAACAGAGACGAAGGGGTCAACTACCTTTTGTTTCTTGGGTCATGAGTATGTGTTGGAGTTTTGTCCCTACTCTTCCATACATGTGTGTCATGAGCAGGGGCGGCTCGTCCATAAGGGCATTTGGGGCGACGCACTGCCTATGGGAAAATAAAATAAAATAAAAAAATAAAAAAAAATCCTTGTAAATCGCTTTGGATTAAAGCGTCTGCTAAACGACTAAATGTAAATGTAAATGTCATATTTTTTTTCTGTCGGATTCTAGCTGTGTGTATTTCTATAAATTACTGTCACTTTTCATAGGTTTCACAGTGTGAACTAACTATAAATTATTTTTTATGTGTTGACTTATTTTGCTTTTGTAAGTCAATTCTTTCAAGATCAGTCAATAAATATCGTTGATTTTGACTTATGTTGCCCCCTTCTTTATGTTGTTACTGGACATATCTATGATGTTACATCATACAACATTTGAGACATGTGGATATCGAGAAAATGGGAAAATGTAATGTGGAGCCACATCATGTTTGATTATGAAGGCTCCTGAATGTAACTTTCTTCCATAGCGTTCCACCTGTAACTCGTTACTCTAGCTATGTAGAAAGAGGGGAAATATTACTGTTGGTTGCTGCCAATAGTGGACAAAAGGGTATTGCTGTATGAGTAAATTGGCTAACTTATGTACCTACTGAATGGGTCGCCTAAATGATTAATCGCGTCGTGAAGTGGCTAACGCGGTGTGTATTTCTATAAACTACTGTCACATTTCATAGGTTTCACAGTGTGAACTAACTATAAATTATTTTTTATGTGTTGACTTATTTTGCTTTTGTAAGTCAATACTTTCAAGATCAGTCAATAAATATTGTTGGTTTTGACTTGTGTTGCCCCCTTCTTTATGTTGTTACTGGACATATCATGTGTCCTGTTCAGCTATGTTACATCATACAACATTTGAGACATGTGGATATTGAGAAAATGGGAAAATTTAATGTGGAGCCACATCATGTTTGATTATGAAGGCTCCTGAATGTAACTTTCTTCCATAGCGTTCCACCTGTAACTCGTTACTCTAGCTATGTAGAAAGAGGGGAAATATTACTGTTGGTTGCTGCCAATAGTGGACAAAAGGGTATTGCTGTATGAGTAAATTGGCTAACTTAATGTACCTACTGAATGGGTCGCCTTAATGATTAAGGTGACCCATTCAGTAGGTACATTAAGATAGGCGATTAAGGCTTAATCATTATCCAAAAAATTGACCCCCCTGATAATTTTTTCAGGAGCCGCCACTGGTCATGAGTGTTTTGAAGTAATCATGGTCTCATAATCAGGCTAATATACATATGCCGCTTGACAAGCTTGTTAGTGTAGTCTTTTTTGTGAAAGATTTATTTTTGGGCTTTAATTGACAGTTCAGTGAAGAGAGGGACAGGAAACGAGAGGGAGAAGAGGTTGGGAGTGGACAGGAGAAACGACAACAGGCCGGATTCGAACTTGTGTCCTCCATCGACGTAAAGCCCGAACGTGGTTGAGGCTACTGCTTCACCACAGTGCCCCCCTAAGTATAGTCTTTTGACAAGCATGTATGCAGTAGCAGGAGATACTAAATAGACCTTCATTATATCAGATTTAAATGTGCAATCCTGCAGGGGTAAAGAGTTATAGTCTATGTTAGTGCTAATCTCTGTTGTCCTAGTGTATAGACCCAGGACGTCTTGCTTTAATCTTGGTCTCCTGGGAAATCCAGTTGTGATTAGATCCTTTGAGAAGTTATATTGAAAGGACGTGAGCACCATTCAAACGATGGAACTGGATCGGAAAAAAAGGCAATACTTGCTCAACTTCCCTAACATCGTTACCATTCCTTTAGTCAAGCAGAGGGGCAGAGCCTGTTATTTCTATCTACCGAACACCAAGTGATTATTTTGTTGTTCATTTTAGAAGAACCCATATGTATGTACAGTACATTCACCAGTTCAACCTACTGACTGTCATATCAAAACCGTTGTGGCACAGGTAAAAACTAGAACATCTCCAGGAATTTTCATTCCTCATTTGCTCAAATCCCACAGACTACTTTTTTTTGTCACAGCAACACCAGCCCTGTGGGTTTCCTTGTTTCAAGCCAACGTAAGATATCCTCACCATGGGCCGGGGAGTGATTCGGTTCCACTTGACTTTGGCCTCCCAGGGCTGAAGGAGAAAGCCACGGCCTGAGACGGGCGATGTGTAAACTATGCTGTGCAAGTCGCCTCGGATTAGTGCCACGGCTAAGCGAATAAATAATGCATCGCGCCTGCCGTGCCGAGAGAGGGGGATTGGGTGGATGGCACAGACTCAGCGGCGAGAGCCACCTGCAGATTGAGTGACAGCGCTCAGGGATGAGATAAGCACAGCATTCGCCAGAGTAAGGGGTACGGAGCAATGGGGGGCTCAGCGGAGTGTGGGATTAAACAGGGCAAATTATCAAAAGCAAAGCCTTTCTTTAGACCCTGTACACAACCCACACTCACTCCAAATGTTTAAGCAAGGGGGGGTTAGATTGATTTTCTCACCCCCCCCCCCCCCCACCCGCCTGGCCAATCTTCTGTTTCTTGTTTCTTCTGTCTGGGGAGGCTGATGGTAATACAGATTTGATATTTGTCTGCATGAGTCAAGATTCAATTGGGAAGGAAGAGATAACGTGTCGGTGTGAGGCTTTGGAGACACTTGTAGAGGAGAGAGGCTGACAGCAAGATAGTTGAAAACAAAAAAAGAACAGCAATTTTGGAGATCACCAAATGGACAGCATACCAATATGGAATTGTCGACAGTTTTGTAAATGCTTCAGTTTGAATGAACATATTTAGCTTAACATTTTAGTTACACTTGACGAAGCACTTAAATAATCTTTCTGTCTTCTTCCAAAACTGTTTTATAAAGCCAATTCATTTAATTGACATTCAACCATTATTCTATCCAAAAGTACAGCCCCCCAAAGCACAAGCAGCACAGTGATGCACAGTGTTGTATAACTTCCCTGAAGAAATTAAAACAGAACAGCCATACACACATATTGTTTTCATGGTGTCAGTGAATGCAGCACTCATGTGTAGTTTCCATGTATGGCAAGTCGTAAAGGATTGCCAGACAAAGCCGTGGGAGTCTGGGGAGTGCATTTATTGATCAATTTTCATTCCATGAGTTACCTAAGGCGTCTGACTCAGTTGAAGGATGCATGCCACACTGTTCTTTATTTATGACAGAAATGACTTTGGCAGAACTAAAGTTGAGCACGGTCTGGCTAGACTGCTAGTCTCTGAACTGCTGCCCTTGCGTGAGAATGACATTTTTGAATATTAATGTGTGATAGCACTTTTGTCCTTTTGTACACATCTGCAGCCAAGCCAGGCATGAGTTGGCAAGAAACAAAAATCAAAAGGGTGGAATTTATGTGGGTCAAGATCTAAAGCTCTAAATGTCAGAGGACTTGAAACTGAAGAGAAAGACAATCAAAATGTCAGGGACATCAGACAAAAAAAGAAAGGGACCAGAATGAGAGACACACATCGATGGACCCTGAAAAAGAAAGCTATCTACTTCAGAGTGTGCCTGGTGGAGGTCAAGTGTCAGCCATCACCTTACTTTGCCTCATCGTGTTGTCTCCTCAATTGGTTGGACAGAGTTGCTTGAACTCTTGATGGGAGAGAGGGAGACGGACCCCCCATCAGGCCGCCGTCCGGAACGCAGTCCATCACAGAACTGCTGCCGAACCGTTGAGCAGTGAGTGGGGGAATGGGGCCCAACGCTCGTGCTCTCTAAATCACCAGGATGGAATGGAATCCCATGCCGGCGGTCATGTGTAGAGGCGAGGTGATTGCCTGGGACCTTTAATTTACCGCTTTCTGGCACCGGGGCCGAGGGCCATACCACAGGGAGTGCTCGGGGGCCTTGGGAGCCCGCTGCTGGTGTAATTTCAGTCGCCACATGCCAGCCTTGCAGCAGAGATCGTATGCTCTTCTATCTTGTCCAGCTCCCGCCAACTCTCTCTCTATCTCTCTCTCTCTCTCCCTCTCCCTGTGGTATAAACGAATGGTATGTCTGTCAGACGTAGACAGGGTATTAGTGAGTAGCTAATTAAAGATCAAAGATCACCTTTTGAATTTAGCAGACTTCTTAAAGTACAGAACTAAAGTGGGGAGAGGAGTAAGTTAAAACTACTGTGACCACCTCAAGGTATACTGCGCGGGAAATTCCTTTAAAATCTAAAAGTTACATGAGAAAGCTTCCAAGAATATATTTTCTACGAATTACCATAGAGTTCGATATATTTTGGCTATTCTGTCAGAGTTCCACATTCTTTGATGGAGCTTGGGCCTTATAGCATACGTGACATGACTGTCACTGTGCAGGCTTCACCGAGGACAAGGGGAAAACACAGACGTCTCCGTTTCACCTTCTGACGGTCCACTCAACAGGAAGATTTTTAAAACCCTTCTTAACCCCTCATTATCATTCTGCACGAGACCAGTGAAATTTGTCGGCACAAGAACCGCCCTGTTATTTGATTATAAATCCTTCCAGAAGCTACCAGCTGCAGACTAATCTGTACACTCACGTAGGTCTGCTGTGTCTTTGGGAGCGGCTGCCTGGAAAATGGGTCAGACTTCAGTGGCTGTGGTCTTCGGTGAGATGTGAGGTGAATGTTTATTGTGTCAAGTGGTTGAAGACAAAGGATACTTGAAGAGCACCTTATCTGTGTTAATCTACCAGGTGTCAAACTCAAACTCTCAGGGCAAATGGCTAGATCATACTTTTATCATGACCTGAATCTGTGTGTCAGTTTGCATGAACATTTTTAAAACAAATGTGCAGAAACGAACTTTAACACATCATAACTGTCTAACTTGTTCTTATAGAAATCCGTTCCCTGCGAATCATTGAATCATTATTTGAATTCTAATTAAGTCTCTGCCACAAGGACAAAAACAACTGTCTCTATAAACTTGAGTTATGTTTTGGGTACCGCTGCATATGGAGTCATTTCATGCCTATTTCAAACAGCCAAATGCTCATTCCCCCTTGGAAAAGTGATTAATATTCGACAGATGGGGGTAGGCTAAACTGAATGAATGAATGAATGCTCAAAAATGAAAATTGAGGTTTGAGTCAAAAGCTGCTCAGATTGAAGCGAGAGGATTGTGAAGATGAGTCTGAGGACCTGAAAAGTTTAGTTTCCTTATCACCAAACACACACAAATGCAAATCGAATAGTGAGGTACTTAGTAAATAAGTAAATAAATAAACTGAAAATCCAAAATATCTTTCAGAGAACCCCCTCACACCTGTCACAGTGGGAGGTGCCACCCCACTGTGTTCTTTATCAGTGAAATAAGCACCTTTCCTAACTCACTTTAAGATGCCCTTAATTGTCTCCCTGTCATTCTCTTAGGTGGCCATATCTGTCAGTGCTGTCATCCCCTTCGGTCAGTCACAGACCCTTCAGTAAGCAGTTCACTGTAGGCTGTGCTAAATATTCATTGGCTTTTGTGCAGCTTGCCATCGCCTCTGCTGCCATGGCGATAGAACGGAGGGGAACTGTGGAGCCACTTGGAACTCACACTCATAGAACTCTTGGAATCTTCTCACAATCCATCTTGAATGGACTCAGGCCTCATCGATAAAAATGCTTTGCCTGCTCTATGTTGCCTTCATGATGGTGGATCATAGTGCATTATAATGAGAAATCCCTATGAGGAGCGGTGACTGTGTAATTACATGTGAGTTTGTATGTATGCAGGCACGCTATACGCTCAGAGTTTTGTTTGTAGTTGTGTAGAATAAAGGATGTCCTGGAGGAATAATGTATAGCCGGGGGGTAGGATTTTAAACCATATGAGAAAAATAATAGCTAGGTTCCACAGAGAATAATACATGCAATCAGGTTTCGATCATTATTCATTTTTATTAATGAACATAGCGTTTCTCTTTGACCACACACACACACATACATAGATGTATGGAACTGAATGATTTTGGCTGTGCTGGAAACAGATGTACAATGCTCATGAAGTTCAATGGCTTTGACATTAACATTTTAATGTTTACATTTTGATTACTCAGAGAATATAATGAATAACATATTTGTACAAAAAAATTGCTAGATGTAAGTCTCAGCAACCAAGGCACACATAGAAACAACAAAAGAATCCTAGATTAGGGAGAAGAAACTGCAAATGAATAATACACAGTGATGAATGATTTAGGCTATTTTATTAGGACACCCATCATTAGTATCAAAGCCATGAATAACTCTCTGGGTGTTGACTGATTCATTGCTAGTGAATTCACTGCAATTACTTGAACACTTTCCCTACTGCACAGCTGATAGGCCAGATCCTGTTCCCCACATACTAAGAGATGAAGAAAGAAAAGAACTCCCTTTATGGCTAGCCCTTGTGCTGCAATAAGGCTGCACTGAAAGGAAGTTAAAGCCTGATGGCCCTCCCAGGATACAGGGTGCACAATGGTGTTAAGGACAGGTGTATTCGACCTCAGGTATTCTCCGAAATGCACATATGGCTAGTAGAAGTAATGGCATCTTACAGTTTGTTTACATCAGCATGTTTACATTAAACCTTTACCCGTCACCTTAACACGGTCCCACTCGACTATGGTATTTTAATAAATCTCTTTACGTTTAGGTCCCTGGTGTGCTGTTGGCTCACATTCAATTCCGGCCTATTTAATTCTCATGGCTTCCTAGTTGAAAGACAGGATGGAAATTGCTCCCCACTGAGATTCTCCCAGTGCCTGACCCGGTCCTCAGGGGGTGTTCCAGCTTCGCCTGACGGGGACCACTGGGGACCCAGAAGGGAAGCTGGGGACGTTTCAGTGAAGCGTTCATTTGGGTGAGAGGCTCGTGAAGTGGAGTTGAACAACAAACAGCAAAAAGGGCTATCCAGTAACAACTCTCAGGTTTGCTGCAAACGCTTATGTTCGGCTTGGGCGATGAATTTCACCAAACCCAAAAGCTGTGCCATCATTTACCAGGAAAAGGCAATTTAAGTCAAGTTTTATATAAACAGGGAGATTGGATTGGATGGCCTCATGCATATATTTGCAATCAAATTTACAATGTAGTTAGTTTAGGACCAATCAATGTGTCACTGTGTTGTAATTGGTTCCAAGCCATTGTTTGTGTGCTTTGATGCTACCCTATTCCTAGTAGTTGAGTAAGCACCTGACCTTAAAAGAGATACAATAAAATTCTGCAAAACAGGATTAATCTCCAATTCCTCTAATGTATACATTCAGGCTATACTGACGAAGTGAGGTGGAGGGTACCCTGCTAATACATACATTAATCCATAAATGCTAATTTACAGAAAAGCACATTGAATCCTGATGCAGGTTTTGAGCTGAACCGACACACTGACCCGTGCTGTGAATGTTTAAGTACATTAAATCCGGGAGTCTCAAAAGCCCTGCGGGTGGAAACAGATTATCACTTTAAGAGGAACATTGAACTTAAAATGTGATGTAATAGACAGAAATATCCCCCCCCCCCCCCCAAAAAAGGAGTAATTAAAAGAAACACAGCACTTTGCCTTGAAGAGGAGGGTCTTCCCTAGTCCTACTGATTAATACATTCAAATGACCTTTGTTGTGACCATGTGCCACCCCACTCTGGAGATGTAGCCTGATGTCAAGGAGAGAGAGGCCCATGAACAAATGGATTTGACAGCTCATTCATCATTCCGGAAGAACCCGTTCCGCTGAAATGCATACATTTTGTTCCCCCGCAAGTATATCCCGCATTGTTAATTAAAAATGGAAAGTGGTAAACAACGCAAATTGTTTTTCCAAGTTAGGGGCTCATTAAAAAGTTGTCTTTTTAAACAGCTTTTCATTTGGGGTTTTTTTCAGGTTGAGAGACTATAAGTTGTTTTCCATACTGACTATTTATTTCGTTAATGGAAATTAAAGTTTTAAGTGTTTAAGTTTTGGAGAAATACACGGAACACAGGATTTACAAGAGGGTCTACTTCATCTCCCCTCCTGATTAGTCATGGGGTACTTTGGTCGCTTTTACTTTTACTTATGCATGTGCAGCCAGAGTGATTGCAGATACACATGTATGGGTGGGTGTATTCTCTCTGTGTGTGTGTGTATTCTGTGTGTGTGTGTGTGTGTCTTTGTACGTGTTTGTGTGTATGTGTGTGTGTGTGTGTGTGTGTGTGTGAGTGAGGCTGAGTGGGGGAGGTATGGATTTTTAGCTTAATACTCTACCTCCAATAGATTGTAGCGTAATACAGATATAAACTGCATATGAGTAGGAAAATAGAACACTACATATTAGCATTTTTATGACCCTCGGTAGAATCTGCCAACTGTCTAATATGAATACTGCACTCATATGAACACTCAAAACCGATTGCCTAATCCCTGCTTAGTGGCTCTATATATCAAGTTTCTATCCTTATATCTTTTCCCACTGTCTTTAGGGTTACACTGGTGTTTGTCTGGGAGCAAACAAACGTTTGATCTTTTGATATCTTATGATTTGTAAACAAGTACATAGTTTGTTGAATTACCCCACCCCATTTTCTTTATTCATATATCGCCAATAATAATTGTCTCAAGCTGAACCGAGCTCATAATGGGGGACCCATCTGCTTGGAGAGATAGGGGCGGGCAGAAGGGAATGGGGGAGGAGAAGAGAGAGTCTTCAGACATACATTAGGATAAAGTATATTAATATACGTAACATGCTTGCGGCATTTGTACTAGGGAATTCTTTTTTTTTTTTTTTTTAAATAGCAACAGGTCTCTTTCAATGTATTTAATGTTTTTATGTGTAATTTTGATAACCCCCACCCTCCCATGCCACCATTTTTTAGGACTCAGCAATGGACTGTGCAACACCCCTAGCAAAAAAATCAAACAGCCAGTGCTATCTGGGAACACTTTACAACCAGTCCGACTGATGGCACTAAAGTGATTTCCAAGGCCACAATACGCTTCTCTTTGTGACCATGTCTGCCCAGGCACCCCCAGCAATAGATATTACACAGCTGCAACCAGCCTCCATTGTGACCGTGTCTGCCCAGCCCCCTGCCCCCCACCCCACCCAGCAAGGGCTAATACTCAGGACCTCTTGCCCTATTCAATTGTTGAAAACACAGGTTTCTGTAAGCTTCTAATTGTCACTGCACCACACTACTGTATATGCTAAATAAATAAATCATATAAATCAGATGCTTTGAAGGCACACCAATTGTGATGCCATTGAATATTAGGTTAGAAAATACAACTTTTACCAGATTAAACATGACGGCTGGTATAAAGTCGGCCCACTTCTGGTCCTCTATCTGAATGCAGATGTAGAGACAGATCATGTTGTTTTTGGTTGAACAGATACAGATACAGATAATGACCTCCCTGTCCATCTCTATGACTGATGCATATACATGGAAAGGGCCAGTATTTAGAGTATTGGTTGTTGAATAGAAGAGGTTGGTGGGATATTAAAGTTACAGTTACTGTAGAAGGATAAGCAGAACAATAAAGCAGAAAACTGTCAGTGATGGCATTAATTTCATGGGTAAATAGGCCGGCACATTATATACATTATATGTATATAAGATGAATACATTTAGCACTTGTTGACGTTTAAGATTGTATTACTTATTTATGAATATTTATGTATACTTAGTTTAAGGAAATGTCTTGCCTTATCTGTTGTGCCTGTGCACCTTTATATGTTTCACCGTGGGAGAGTGGGACACGTCCTTTCGATTCCTTTGTATGTCTTGACATATTAAGTTATTGACAATAAAGCTACTTTGACTTTGACTTTGAATCATATACAGAGTAGAAATTGTGCATAGCAGTTTCGTGGGAATGGGCAGCTGGAAGTAGCCTGGTGACACCAGCCTACGTATTTCCGCATGAATTGATTTCAAGCTCATACTCAGTCTGGCCCAACCCCATTGACAATCGTCTCCAGAACTCAAAATTTTGCAGGACCAATCAGCGAACAGTTCAGAGCTGTGACGCAAAACTCGCCTTGGAGGAAAAGACACGAAAAGCTATCGGGAAAGTTGTCTCAACTCTCGAGAACATCAGAAAATTAAAAGGAGAACAAGAGTATTTTCTTGTAAGTTTTATGATTGGAAAGGACGTCGTAGCTCTTCTCCCAACTGGCTTTGGGAAGAGTTTAATCTACCGAATGCTTACTAAACGTTGCTGATTGGTTAAGGGAACTCCAATGATTTTAAACCTCAAGATACGCACCCGCCGATCTCGGAAACCAAACTGCATTGGGTTGGCCCAGACTGAAAGACGGAATGAAATGGAGTCACAGGCTGGTAATGGCCAGGCTAAGCTGGAAGCAGAGGCTCTCTGAAACTGGATCAGGTGGAAAAACTGCAGCAGCGTCCCACTGAGAAGTCAAGGGGAGAAAGAGACAAAAGGAGTGAACAGAACTAGGTTGCCTTATCTGTGTGTATATATTATTTATATATTTATATAATTATAGTTTATGGTGGCGAGGAGCAACGTTATCACAGCCAACAGCATTTGCAGGTGGATGTCCTCAGGCTAGTAAACAGAACAAACCCAGGTTAGAAAACAGAATATCAGTTACAGATTTCACACGCATCTCAGTGTCTAAACAATCCACTGCCCAATTATCTAAACATAAATCTCATTATACTAGGGCATTCCACTGGCTGTCCAGGGTAAATACATGTATGTACACATCTCTGAATGTTTATTTAACTAACATACAGTACAGTAAATTCATATGTTTCATACTCAAATTTGTGATATTTCTACCTTTCTTTAATGACAAATACAAAACAATTGTTTTAAGGAAACAAAAATAACCACATTTCTGAGTGATTTTTATTTCAGTGCAAAGGGCTCTTATAAATCAAAATCACCATTCCATGATGGCACAAAACAGCAACCCAACATTAAGTGCAACAACTTATTATCATGTTTAATAGTGCTTTTTCTTTTACTTCCATTGATTTTATACAGTGGGGAAAATAAGTATTTGAACCCCTACCGATTTCTCAAGTTTGGCCACTTGCAAAGAAATGTGTGATCTAGAATTGTATTGGTAGGTGTATTTTAACAGTGAGAAACAGAATATCAACAAAAAAAAATCAGAAAACTGCATTTTGTAACATTTATGACTTTATTTGCATTTGATGCAAAAAATAAGTATTTGAACCCCCAAGTAAACAGCAAGAATGCCGGCTCACAATGACCAGTTATGTGCCCAAGAAGCACACAGATTAGTCCTTATTAGGTCTAACAAGGTACACCTGATCTCAACTGGTCACGTTTATAAAAGAAACCTGTCCAAAGAATCCTACTTCACACATTCAACCTCACCACCATGGGCGAAAACAAAGAGTTGTCCAAGGACGTCAGAGATAAGATTGTAGACCTGCACAAGGCTGGAATGGGCTACAAAACCATTGGCAGGCAGCTTGGTGAGAAGCAGACAACTATTGGTGCGATTATTCATAAATGGAAGCAACACCAAACAAATTTTAATCGCTCTAGGCAGTGGCGTAACTATAGGGAGTGCAGGGAGTGCAGCTGCACTAGGGCCCGTGGCAAAAGGGGGCCCGTCCTCAATCTCAACGCGAAGCGAGTCATTGAAGAACTGACCGGGCCCCCCGCCATGCTCGACGCATCGGAAGTTGTGTATGATCCAGACCCATTAATTCGCAAACATTTCTCAATTACGGTGACAGTTATTCACAAATATGAGCTATCACTTGCCCAAAAACCATTTTAACAATAGTCAGTCTTGACAACAGCAAATAATTAATTTAGCCTCTATTGCCTTTTGCTGAATGAAACGAGTCTCGTTTTTATTAAGTAATATTGCCATCGAAAAATAGCAAGGGTGTGTGGGTAATTTTGTTGTCAAAGATTCTATAGCCCACCCAAACATGTTGCGATTGTTTCCCATCCTGTGTTGTGCTTCATTTCGTGTTGAGTAAGCGATAAATAGGATACCCCATGCCCTTCAAAACACAAAAGTGGCTACAGAAAGCATGAACGCAACGAGCAGGATGAAAGGGTGGCAAAACTGCCAAAATGATCTTCATTTGGATTTGTGGCGAAGAGTGTTCAGGAGAACGCTACGTCTCTGACCCCCAGCCCAACGGCAATGAGGCCCACCAGGGTAGGCTAATCACATAGCGTTTACTGTCTGGTATACTGTCTGATATACTGTCAACTCCCATAGTTAACGTCCTGCTTTTCAAGCAGCGATCTCTCAGCAGTTATGAGTGCAACAGCAAAAGCTCAGATTGTGGATAACCACTTGGTTACATCAGCATTTGGTGAGGTGTGCACAGCTCTGCTATAGTTTCTTACCGTAGAATGCCATTCTAAACGTCATGCATGTTACGTTTTAAAATACGCCTAATGCTACTTGAAATTAATTTTTTCGCGTAAATGTCGTTAAAAGAATAAGTTACTTTGCGCATAGGTCAATAGATATTGTTGGAGGAAGTTTGTTTTGTAATTGGTTGCAGTAGACAAGGCGCTGTCGAGCGGCTGTTCCCATAAATCCATGTAAATGTTCGTAATTCACAATAATGTTTGATAACCCCCTGAAGAAGTGGTATTAATGTTTTCCCATGTGTTGTCTATCAGCTCATTATACACTGTTTCTCCAAAATCAGTTTGATCGATGAAATACTGTGTTCATGGGTGTTTTCATGACAACATATTGTAGCAACCCTTAATGTGTATTGTACATGCGTCTCACTACACTGCAATATCATACTTTTCACCTGACGTTACGACAGTAAGGGGGGCCCATTGACATGGTTTGCACTCGGGCCCGTCAAGACATTGTTACGCCGCTGGCTCTAGGTCTGGGGCTCCATGCAAGATATCCCCTCGTGCGGTATCAGTGATCATTCCAAAGGTGCAGAATAACCCCAGAACTACTCAGGGGGAGCTTGTGAATGATCTCACGGCAGCTGGGACCACAGTCACCAATAAAACCATTGGCAACACACCACGCCGTCATTTCTTGAAGTACTGCAGCACTCGCAAGGTCCCCCTGCTCAAGGAAGCGCATGTACAGGGCCATCTGAAGTTTGCCATTGCACACTTGAATGATTGTAAGGAGGATTGGGAGACAGAATGTGGTCAGATGATTCCAAAATCAAGCTCTTTGGCATCATCTCGACTTGCCATGTTTGACAGGGGGGGAATGCTGAATATGACCCCAAGAGTACATCATACCCACCATCAAGCATGGTGGTGGAAACATTATGCTTTGGGGCTGTTTCTCTGCCAAGGGTACAGGAAGACTCCACCGCATCAAGGGGACTATGGATGGGGCCATGTAACGTGGAATATTGGGCTTGAACCTCATTCCCTCCCATTGAAAACGCAACCTTAAAGATTTGGAGAGGATCTGCAAAGAGGAGTGGACCAAAATCTCTCCTGAGATGTGTGTAAACCTGGTGACCAACTACAAGAAACGTCTGACGTCTGTGCTTGCCAACAAGGGTTATTCCACCAAGTTTTGCTAGGGGTTCAAATACTTATTTTTTCCATCAAATGCAAATAAAGTCATAAATGTTATAAAATGCATTTTTCTGTATTTTTTTGTTGATATTCTGTTTTTCACTGTTAACTTTCTTTGCAAGTGGCCAAACTTGTGAAATCGCCAGGGGTTCAAATACTTATTTTCCCCACTGTATACCTGCACTACCTCAAGCATAAATTAGTAGAACCTGGTTCTCTCTTAATGAGATACTTGTGGCCTCGCCAGTAGTTCATTCCGCTCTGTGAAGGAGCCCTGCGAAACCGGTGTGTCTCCCCTGCATCGCGGGTGCGCCATCCAAAAAGGCACCATACGTACTTGCAACACTATTAACGCCGTTGAAAATGTACGTGCCCTTAGGGGTATCACATAAACACACCAATTTGAATAACTCTTCGTGCAATTCAAATTAACTGTCAATAGTTTTTTCATTTTGAGACCAAATTTGTGGCAAAATCTTGATGTTCGCTCGGGTTACAGTAAATGACAGCACCCTAGATTTGTTCCTCATGGTCAAACTAGCCAGAAACAGTTGAGAAAAGTCATGCCGCTCGTATTTCATACTCAACCTATTACCTGCTACTCCAGTATTAACAACCAGGGTGGATAGAAAGTCAACGTAGGGGCCAGGGGGTCTATATAGTGTCACAAGAGGGACTGTTTGGGTGGTTTTCCAGGGAGGGGTTGATGCCATCCTCCAGAATAATTGGCAGTTGACAGTAAAGCCTACATCATTCAACGGACACAATTCTGATAACAAATGATTGACTGATGATAATCTGCTATAGATTGGGTATAGGGCTAAAATGAGCAAGAGTACACACGGACACGGAATTTTACTTAATGAGCTCTGATTGCTTCAATATTACTGTTCCTTTTGAATGATCAATTAAACTCAGTTTAACTCAACCCAACAACCTCTGAAATCAAGTGACGCACTGAGGGAACTGAATTACCATTTAGCACAATCTGAACCCCAGAGTTTCTTCTTATACTGATAACCTCCTTGGTTGGCCTCTATCCATGTCTGAAAACTTAAGTCTGTCTGGCTTCTAAGTGTTTTTATGTGTGTGAGTCTTTCTGTGTTTGTGTTTATGTTTGTGTATGTTGTGTTGTGTGTACGTGTTGTGTTATGTGTGTGTGTGTGTGTGTGTGATGTGTTGATACAGCAATCCGGCAATGCACTCTAATTTGCTCTTTCTACTTGTTAACCGCTCGCCACTATTTGCCTCTTGATGTCCCGCTCTTTTCATCTCAGCCTCCAGCCAGTACCACCTCAGCCCATTAAAACAAGACGGCGACACGGCGCAATTAACTTCCGTCGGCTCGTAAACAAACCCTAATGGCGGTTGGCTGTGGAAGCCCCCCCCCCCCCCCCCTAAAAACAACTGACATGGATGGAGAGGAGGAACATAAATGAGGTCTTCTGGTGTTCTGGATTCTGGCTGCTTCAGCAAGATCAGAGGAGAGGAAAAGATCACAGAGGAGATGCTTAACTGACTGCAATAATTGCCCATGTTTACCACCATGAAGCAAGGGACCCACGGAACTCACATACTTACATGTACTATGGTCAATACACACACACACACACACATGTAGTATGGTCAATACACACACACACACACACACACACACACACACACACCTAGAAGTCCATGCAACATAGCTGCTGTGGTTGCTAATGTCATTCATCAACAGGGCATGTTCAATAGCTTGTGGGGGATGTGATGGAGTATGAGTTTCACACCTTCACTGTGCATGAAGGGAAAAAAACATATTAATGCGAGTATCCATGCATGGAGATGCGCCTGACATCCTGCCTCTATTAATGAACAGCTTCTGCCAGGCAAAGAGCACAACTGCTTGTCAGAATGTGCTTGGCAAACCGCGGCACAGCCAGAATTGCTCCCTGCCACGGGAAAGGCTCTCCTCCAGTGTGTGTGTGAAGTCCTCCAACCACGGGCTCCTCTGTTTTCTCTGCACTTGACAGCCTCGCTGAAGGGAACCTGGCAGGTCCACCCAGAAGAACGAGGTTAATAATTCATCAGAGCACCTGGACTCGTTTCCAAGTGGAGGGGAGCTAACAGCTCTGAGACTCTCCATATGGAGGAGCAGCTTTGAGAGAATGGTACTGTGCTCTTGATGTCCCCCTCAGAGAGGGACTTTTGACTCTCCGCCATTTTATCTGAAGTGTATAGATTTCTAATGGGGTTCCAAATAGCAGGCATCACCAATGGTGTAGTGCTCCCTGGAGAAGTGGGTATACTCTTAATTTTGCAATTTTTTTAAGCAGCTCATACAACACAGGATAAACGCCCTGTTCTGAGAAGTGGGTCTACGCGATGCTGACTAAAAAATAAGTGGGTATATCTGCTTATACCCTGGAATACACCACTGGGCATCACTGTTGTGACATTGAAGATGTCTCTGTCAAAAGCACCATGTCTTTTTGTGATGAGGAGAAAAAAGTGAAGGATGAAGTGAATGGGGAAGGAAAGCGAGAGAGAATGACAACAACAGAGAATGGGAGTGAACAAAGAGTGAGGGAGAGAGAGAGAGAGAGTGTGAGACCGAGTGAGGAGAGAGAGGTGCAGAGCGGGTTTATCAAACTCATCAAGGTTTAATAGAATTCTATTACGCGAGGATCATTATCATATCCACCCGAAACATCAATCAAGCGCTGCACTGTGTTTCCCAGAGAAAAGCGAGGCAAAGAAATGGGACAGAAAGAAAAGAAAAAGAGATAGAAAAGTCAAACAGAGCAGGAGAAAAGGAATGAGATGGAAAGACAGAGAGAGGGAAGAGGTTGGTGAATAAGAGAATGCAAGAGAGAGAGAGAGAAAGAGAGAGAGAGAGTCAAGTGGAACACAGTGGCACATTAAAGTGCCGCATCCTTAATCAAGGCTTTATTACGCCAGTCTCGATTCCCCATCGATCACCGCCTGTCTGCCGTCACCAGAGATGCAGGGCGCATGTTAACCGGGGAGCAGCCTGGGTCGCCTCAAGCCGTGTCACTGGTGTATCCAACTTTATGTATGTGTTAATGTGTGTGTGTGTGTATATTTGTGTGAGTGAGTGTGTGTCTATCTGCATGTGTGTGTGCTTGTATGTGTACGTGTGTGTCTATGTGTGTGTGTGTGTGTGTGTTTGTGAGTGTATGTTTGTGTGAGTGCGTGTTTGTCTGCGTGTGTGTGTGTATGTGTGATTGCTTCTCACGCTGAGGGTGCTAATGGGATGAAAAGATGGAGGTCAGAATTCGTGAGCTGTGGAGCTCGTCTGCCCATCTATCCACTGGTGGGTGAGAAGGAGCTCCCGCCTGGGCACTGCGTTCCAGGAAGCTAATAATGTCCTGCTCCTAGCCAGGGGCCTTCAGCAGTGTGCTGTCCCAGAGCCCATTATCTACCCAGCACTCCACCAAGCCCTCAAGTGCAAGAGATCAAACCAACCACTGTCTGTCTGCCCTGTCCTCCACAAGTTAAACCTTCATGTCTGTTTCACGTCACGTCCCAAACACCCACCCCCTAACCTGTAAAGCCCACTCCACCCCCTGTCAAACTCACCAGTTTGGAGATCAATTGGACCTACCAGATTGCTTGGGTTACATTATTAAGTGTGCCTGTTTTCCAATATATTCCAACACAGTTCCTACATAAACCTGGAATTACTTTTGTTAAATCATTTTTGTGTCTTCATGGGTGTAGATGTTAAAGATTTTGGACCGCTGAAGCAATGTTTTTTATTCCTGTTTCAACCCCCCACCGCTGTTTCGTCCATTATTTGGTCATCATCACCTGTGTCCAAGTCCAGAGTCTTGGCAGAGCTCACTCAGCCACTCACCCTGTTTCCACTTCGCACTTCCAACCTCACCCAAGATGGATGTGTTCACACGTATTACCCCCCAGGCGTGATGTCGCATGAGCCAGGGGATCTTCGGTGGCTAGGACCCCTCACACTCAGACTAATGATGAAACGGTGGGCAGTGATGGGAGGAAATCAATCCTGTTAGCTATTAGCATTAACCTCTTGATCAGTGTAGCCAAAGGCTAGTCCAGCCCAATGAGCCGTGTGATGATTTCTCGCTGGCAGACTTGGCACTGTTGCATCCACATGCTTAGTCCTTGACAGACTGTCACCTCTCGGTACAAACTAATGATGTTATTAGCATATTGTGAAAGTCCTGAGGTGTACATACTTCTTTACAGAGCATGACAGAGCTACCAACAACAGTCCATAAACACCAGATTCATGTTTGTGTCTGCTTCCCAAAAGTTGACACTTGCTATGCATTCTAGAATGCAGGTGTGTATTAGGTGGATCAGGTGCTCACACTGCCGCCTCACAGCAAGAAGGTCATGGGTTCGATTCCCGCATAGGGCCCTGTTGGCTCTGGGGGGCAGGTACTCCCCAGACCTTCAGTGCTCAGGTGGGCTATCTCCCAGGCCTTTCTGTGTGGAGTTAGCATGTTCTCCCTGTGTTCACAAGGGGTTTCCTCCAATAAGAACCCCAACAGAAAAAACGTGCAAAGCAGAACATTCTCCTGTCTGTCTGTGACCGAGACGGATGGTTCACTTGGTCCCCGGGTGCTGAGAATCTGCCCACTCCTCCTGGAGGGTCCTGGAGGAAGGACATTCCTGGATGGGTGAAATGCAGAGTGTCCATTTCACAGCGACCTCAGTCCTGCGTGTGCGTGTGTGTGTGTATCCTGTGTCACCTTCATAAATCCATGTGTGTGTCGCTTTGTTTTTTTTTTTTTTTTTTTTTTGTCTTAGCATAGTATTTATTATCATTATTATACAAACATGAGAGATTTCAGTTTTAAGTTTTTTGGGAATGCTAGCTATCTATGAAAACATCTCAACAAGGGCAGATCCATGATACACACTTCATGTCCAGACTCATAATAATGTAAAAATCTCACCTCAGTGGAACCAATACAGTGCCACTTCTATGAACCTGAAGGGCTGGCATGTCACCGAGACCGTCAACCACAGACACACAGACATGACTGGTTTTCATCAGTCGGATAACGCCAGAATGTTGGTTGTTTCTCCACTGTTCAGCCAGATGAAATATCTTTAACGGCAGACTGTTACCTGGCCCTCACAGGATGGTGTTGCAATGCGAAAAAAAACCTTCTGTGTCTTTTAAAATGCTATGTGTGTTCAACGTGCAATGCATAACATAACAAACCTACAAATGCAAGGCACAGAGATAATTGCCCCTAACCTGTCATTCATAGGATTTGTTTGTGATGTAGATTAGAAGCTTGCTTAAAACAAGGGGCTAAACAGCACACATAAGCAAGACAATTACAGTTACAGACATCACAGATACAGTAGGAGCAATTTTCTGGAAAACAAATAGCACTATACAAGCTGGGGGTTGAAGCAGACATATTGACTGTAAAGCCTGGGTATGCAGTCTTTCCCAGTAACGTAACACAGAACCAACTATGGCAGCCAGGGCATGGCTTCTTTCAGACCAATCCAGTACAAAACAGATATGCTTTAATGTAATAAAAGAACCAACCTGTTGCTTTGTTTTGAAAGCCTACCCTATGCAGTCAGGTGGAAAACTCATTGTCAGTCAACCCTGGATGTGGCCCACAATAGGTCATGATATCTCTAATAAATAAAAAAAAGGTATGTTATCCCACGCAAAGGCAGGTTCAAATTGAGTAAAAAAAAAATCTCATTAACTTCCCAGGGTCCATTATCATTCTTAACACTCCTCTAAAGTGTAACTTCTTAACTGAGGAGCAGCTGCATTATAGACTGCCACACCAAGAGCACACAGAACACGTACCCCAGAAAACAGTGTCATTTTCTGAAGGGAGAAAAAGGGTAATAGTCTTACAGCTGGGATGCTTGTATTTCTGCACCTGGGGCCAGTGCCATAATCTGTAATCATGCAGCATATCCAAGCATTAAATTGCAGCCCTCATGAGGGAGGCACAGACGAATCCAGCATGACTCAATCCCCCCTCCATCAATTTGCGCTGCTATTGATTAATTGAAAGAGGCTGAGCTCGCTTCTAAAGCGGCACGCACAGTGCCCCCTCCCCCACACACCGCCAGTGAGCAGCGGTACCCATATTTCAGTAGTGGTGAGATTTGATGGAAAGGCTGACCCTAGTGAAAAAGGTAATGTGAGTCATTTAGGGATCAAAAGATCCGATGTGATTTTTTTATTTTATTTTATTTTAGGAGAACCTGCGTCATCCAATCCCCAGTGTGGAAACAGAGCCACGTCCAGCAATTGTGTGTTGTCCATCTGTCTGTATTTCTCTTAGTTTCTCATGAGAAACATTGACATGAAACCATAGACCCCAGTGGAAACACAAACAGACACATATTTCAAACACAGGTGAGTGGAACATGGATCAATTGTGATCAATCGTTGATCAATCGTTGGCTGATTTGGCAGCCTGGCCTTTATGCTCATCTTTTCCACCCTCATCTAGAAGGAAGGACATTCAGGGGTTGGTGGACGGTGGGCTGTGGTGGTGGGATCAGCGTTCAATCTTGCCTTTGATTATTTTTCATTGTAGCTTCAGCTTACCCCCCCCCCCCCCCCCAACTCAGGAGCATCAATAATTCACTGCCTCACCATGGTGCCGAAGCGGCTATGCACCAGCCTTGATATTGCCTCCACCACCATTTGAAGAACCACACGGCACACACCCTCGCACACACCCTCGCACACAACCTTGCACACACACACTCACACACACACACACACATATACACACAAACACACACACACTCACACACACACACACCCTCGCACACACACACACACATATACACACGAACATTCACACACCCTCCTGCACAAACACACACACACACACACACACACACACACACACACACACACACACACTCTCACACACACACACACACACACACACACACACACACACACACACACACACACAGACACACACAGACACACACACCAACACACACACACACACAGGAGCTACCAAGCGTATTCCATTCTACAATGAGACCAGCGCCTCCATGTCCAGGAGGCATGAAAATAGCCCCCCCCCCCCCCCCCCCTTCCTCCCCCCCGCACCAATTTCCTGTGTCCAACTGCTGGTGTGTCCGTCCGAGAGGATGACGGCGTAGAACAGAATTAGATTGTCTTATGAAATATTGATAAAGGGGGTGAAAAGACTACCATAGTTGGAATGAATGTCACAGGGGCGATATAAACCAGTGCATAGCATTTGCCTGGCAGATTAATATAGAGAGATATTGCCTGTCAGGATTGCAGGCTCTCTTGGAGTATAGCTGTGTGTGCTTATTGTCACCATAATTCCACACGTTCTCTCTCTCTCTCTCTCTCTCTCTCTCTCTCTCTCTCTCTCTCTCTCTCTCTCTCTCTCTCTCTCTCTATCCTCACACCGGATGCTCTGGTAACCCTGGTGGGTACCACTTTACAATAAGACTCCATTATAAATGGTCTATAAATGGTTTATAAATAGGTTATTAATAAGGTTGTAAACCCTTTGTAAGTCATTAATAAGCCCTTATAAATGAGTTATACACACAGTTTTTATACATCGATGCGGGCTCACTATTTGGGAAGATCCCCATCTTGGCAACCCACTATCTATCCCTTAACTTGCTGTACTCGCCCAATTCTTTTTGGCTTTTTGTGTTTCTGTTCCGTTACCACTCCTTTTGAACGTGTTCTCCCTATGTGGATATGATTTGTGGATGTTGTGTCTGGATGCTACTGGATGTCCTAAAATTTCCCTCTGGATTTATAAAGTATCCAACCATCCAAGATCAAGTTACTGCTTACTACTCATTACACAACAAATCACCCTTTATTAATCAGTTACTAATATTTATAACTGGCAAAACGGAGCCTTATTGTAAAGTGTGAAACACATCATCATCTAGTAATCAGTAACAAACATTTATAACTGGCAAAATGGAGACTTTTTGTTGTTTTTTTTTTTGGGGGGGGGGGGGGGGTTGTGAGCCCCCCTTCTTGGGGTTTAATCTCTAGTAACAGATACAAGAATGCAGGGAGTGTGCAATTAGGCTAGTAGAGCAAGTTAAGGGATAGACAGTGGGTTGCCAAGATGGGGATCTTCCCAAATAGTGAGCCTGCATTGACGAATAAAAACTGTGTTAATAACTCATTTATCAGGGCTTATTAATGACTTACAAAGGGTTTACAACCCAATTAATAACCTATTTATAAACCATTTATAAACCATTTATAATGGAGTCTTATTGTAAAGTGGTACCCAATGGTGACAGGCAGGAGGGCTGTAGTGGTAAAACGGAAACATTCGTAAAATGACAAATACAGATATTTATGATGAATCCCACTGACATACTGTACTGTACTGTGGTGATGCATCAAGCCTTTTACGGCTCATTTCAGGTACACATGAATGGCTCTGAGCCTGGGAAGAAAGAGTATGGATTATGCACAAAATGGGCATTTGTATGACAGAGAGCCTATTTATGATTACATTAGGAGCATTTGTGGGAGAATGACTCAGAAGGAGGTAAGGAGGATGGGAGTGCAGCTGATTGGATATTACGTGCAATTTAGGTCAGTTCAAAGATTTGCGAGGACAATTTCCCTGTCCCTTTAAGTCAGATTTGAATTACAATATCTGCAAATTGGCAATATGCTGTATGGAGATGAATCAGAGCCGTTTCTATCATAGTCTCTACACCATGGGATTCTAATGGCAGATCAATAGCGTTTCACAGTGTAGTCCACATATCTCCTGTGTTCTCCCTGAAGATTGTTCAAAAGGTGTGTTTTTTGTGCCCAAGTGAAGTCTAACCAATCAAAATTGCTGTAGAGAAATTCATAATGGATTGTTGTTTCATTCCTGAATTTCCACTACCGGTACGCAGAATACAGGTGCTTGCATACTGAGGAGAATACATGTTAATAACCAATAAGAAATAGGATAATAAAAAAAAGGATTTTTTTTTTATTAATTATTATTATTTTCTGCAATTGGTAAAGACCTAAAATCACATACTGTTTTCAAACATCAAAACCGGACTTGCATATTTTGTTTTCTCCAGATGACTAGTGAGAGGAAAATGGCTGACATGGTGACGTGCTGACATGACTCCTTGGGAAGTGCTTCCGCGGACAAAACATCATGGAGCCAAGCCCTAAGCAATCCCCAAACATGCTGACACCACCAGAGATGCACACATTTGAAAACAATTGTGTCCATGACTCCCTTACCCCCACTGGTGTAGTGGTCCTTGGAGAAGTGGGTATACTCTTATTTATTTTTAAGCAGCCCATTCAGCACAGGATAAACACCCTGTTTTGAGAAGTGGGTATACTCAATGCTGACTGAAATGAATGACCACCTGTGATTGATAGTTCTAAGTTGAGGTCCTTTATTGGGGGAAGATCATGTCATACAGGGATGAATAGTTCCAATTCCAACGGAAACGCATATTGCTTGGTTATGTGAGTGTCTCCTACATAATGTTTTTTTTTTAAGAGATAGGAAGCCAAATTGGGGGGGGGGGGGGGGGGCACATTATTGCAAGAGAGAGGGTATTCCAGCACAATCTTTTTATTTATGCGCATATCGTATGAGATGCCTTGAAAAATGTACACAAACAGATCTCCAGTCTATCACTGATCTTGAGGATTCTGCTACAAGGCAGGAATGCAAACCTCCTCTCTTTATATTAATATTAGTATTTTATATATTATATTATATTTTAAACCTGTATTTAATTATCTTCTTCTCTTTTGTGTCTCAACAAAGCCCCTAGTCTGTAACTATGTTATAGACAGTAATATTTGCCTTCTTGTACCTTCACATTGTGAATTAGGGCACAGGCTCCTGTGGAGGTTTGCTTGAGGACAGACTCTAAAATGCTGCTGCCTTGTTAACAACAGTGTAATTGGGGCGTGTGTTATGTGGTTCTTGTTCAAGGACTTTTCTAAGCAAAAACACACACTTCAGTGAAGCCTAATTTCTTGCATGAGAATTAACAGTTCTACTCACTCATCATGAAAAACCTTGTATGGCCTGTACCTGGTATAGATCTTACCACCAGACTTAACGGCAAGCCATCAATCAAACAGCGTTTTTTTTTGTCAAAGCGCCTCATGACACTGTTCATCTGATGCTTGTTGCAACTATGATGCATCCCTCTCCACCCCCAACCCCCCCACACACACACACTCACACACACACACACACACACACACACACAGACACACACACACACAAACACACACACACACACACACACACACACACACACACACACACACACACATACACACACACGCACACACGCACACACAAACACAAACACACACTGCCTCCTTTATTCTGATGCAGCAGTCCAGACAGCAGACGCTGTGCACGTCGAATGACAAGTACGTAAATAAATCAAAGGAAGTGGGCTACACACCGGAGCATGCTCCGCTTTGTTCAGCCCTTAATCCAACCTGGAGCACCTTCCGAGTCAGGCTCTCTGGCTCGTCCGCCTTTGAATTACAATGAACATTTAAATGTCACCTATGCTGGAGAGGTTGGAGTGTGTGTGTGAGTGTGTGTGTGTGTGTGTGTGTGTGTGTGTGTGTGTGTGTGTGTGTGTGTGTGTGTGTGTGTGTGTGTGTGTGTGTGTGTGTGTCTGTAAGTGTATGTGTGGGGAGAGGGTTACAGCAAGACAGTGAGAACTCCCTCCTCAGGTAGGCATGTAATTTCAGTATGGAAGTGATGGCCTCATCTGAATCACACCTAAGCCAGGGGCGACAGGTGACTTTTGAGGGGAAATTCTAATTGATTCAAAATGGCAAATGATCACCTTTAAGTAGGCACCTTGTGACAACATCGACATCACATACCAGCCCTTTGTGTCATGAATAATGAAACACCCTCGAAGGAAGACACTATCTGACTCACCAAATGAATCTGAGACTTCGTGCAGCTATGTGGAGCATAACATATTCTGTTTGATAACTCGTAGCATTAGGGCATCAACAGGCTTCCTTTGAACAGTTTATCACAGTGTGCCCTGGCATCGTGACATGGTATGGAACATCTTGAAGCACCACAGTGACATTCAACGCTAACTTTCAGAATGAAAGTAGGCATCAATATGAACATGTATGTACTACAGGGGCTGTTTCCTCAGTTGGGAACAGACAGGTATTGACTGCTTCGCTTTATATAGATCGAATCTAACATTTTGCAAACAGGAACCTTGTTTCGACTTGCACAGGTGAGATACGAAAAGGAGGCTCTTATAGGTGAGCAGTGCCACATCAGGGACCGCAGTGAGTGATTGACAACAGTTCTGCCATTTTTAAATTGCTACCCAGCGAAAGAAGACATGCAGAGATGCACAGGCCTTATGGTGTGTGTGTGTGTGTGTGTGTGTGTGTGTGTGTGTGTGTGTGTGTGTGTGTGTGTGTGTGTGTGTGTGTGTGTGTTTGTGTGTGTGTGTATATGTGTGTGTGAGGCTGTATGGTCCCACCAGTGCATAGCCAGAGGGAGACATCTAGTCTATTCCTACATGCCACAGAGACTTGCAATATTGTTTAAATAGATTAGTCTTTCATCTGATTAATAAAAGAGTGTGGACTCATGGATTCTCTCATTTTCATTGACAAGGACTGAGGTAGATCACTATGTAAATTCAAATTGAGACAAAGGTGAATACTTGTTTTAAGCCAGCAGTAAAAGAATAGCTATTTTTTGGCACCTCATTAAATGTCACCTGCAAAGTGATCTTCTTTGTTTGTCTCGTTGAGCTGTCAATCATAAGTTTAGACACAAATACAATTGCAGTGAGCCGAGGTTGACACAAGACGCCCCCGTGGCAACGTTTCTTAACTCAGTGTGTTTGACTTCATTTGGAAGCTTTAATGATCTCCCTCGCTGGCAGTGTCACACTGGGGACTCTGGCATTTGCTTTCTACCATTTGAGATGCGTCAGACGCGTTTTTGTACGTGTCTTTTTAACTATGTGTGTGTGCGCATTATGGGAGGTGTGTGCACACAAATACACACACGCACAAACATCACGCCCACACATGGCAATACATGCATACAGTTTTGTATGTCTTTTACCCAGCATGCATGAGTGGAATACATGTGAATTCAATTGTTTTCATGTTTCAGAACATGCCAGAATATGACCGAGAGGGATTAGGATGCAGATATGTTTGAGACGTGAGTTTCCCTCCTAATTTTTGCTTTTTTTTGTCTGAAAGTCCTGAGGTATTCAACTATGTACAGAGGCTGTTGTGAAGACTTTCTTTCTTTGTTGGAAATCCAGAGCGGAGGAATGCTTTAAAGCAAGGCCCTCAGGGCGAGGGGAGATTCATACATGCACCGGTTCAAACACCCAGCTTTAAGGAGCCATCAAAAGAAGAAGAAAAAAGACAGTGGAAATCCCAACACAAAGGGAATCATGTCCCTTCTCTACTCTCCCTCTCTCTCTTTCTCAGCACTTTTGTCTCCTCTCTCTCTCCTCATCGCCTCTCTTTCTCTTTAAGGGCGTTGTGAAAGCGCACCTGCATGCGTGATCTTCGGAGCGGACGACTTACAGCTTTCTTTATTCCTCCCTGCCATCCTCCTCTCTCTCTCTCTTCCTTATCATTTCATTCTCTTTATCTCCTCTCTCTCTTTCTCCTTCAGGCTCCGCAGGTGTTGTGAAAGCACACACCCGCACGACTTCGAGGGAGGGGTTCCTGAAGGTGGGCCAAAAGCGATAAAGCACAGGCACAGACAACAACCTCATCAACCCTGTTTGAAAGTCTCTTGTTGTGAGACGGGCGAGCAATAGGCAGAGAGGACACACGTACACACAGTCAAGGCCTCCCAAACAGAAGGACATTATGACAGCAATCACGGGAATGAAATCAATAGAGCACGCTGATTCCATTCCCTCTTACGGAAGGACCCTTTGAGTCCTAGCTGAAGGTCACCATACCTGTGGCAAAAGCTTCTGCATTCACTAAAACACTTAAACGCTATGTACGGTCTCTGTTGTTCTGTGTCATTGAGTTCGCCACAAATACCCTATAGAGCCAGTCTGCCACACCAAAGAAAATGTTAGCATAGTTGCCAGGTAGTTGCTAGTCTTTTGGTTCTGCTTTAGTTAGGTAGATAGAGGGAACAAATAAATAAACACATTCATAAATAAATAAATGTTCTTGAGAGTTGTTTATGTGCTGTGCTCTGAATCGACGGGCATGTTCTAAAAGTCTTTCAATGCCTCAAATGTGATTAAATGTTACGTATCAGAGCTTTCAGAGCAAGGTTAAAGACTGGAGTAGCGACTCCTGTTACAATATTAAAGGTACACAGTCTCTGGCTAGAAATGCACTGAAGCAGATGTGTCTTCTCCAGGCTGAAGGCCCACAGACCTCCCAGAAACTGAAACTCAATCAAGCCACCTCAGGGATTTTTAGAGGCAAGGGTGTCGGGCCCCATTAGAAACATTTCTTTATTTATCACAAGCTGTTGGAAGGTGGCTTAACGAAATATATATGGCCAAAACAGCTAACTGTGATTTATTCATTTATATGCTTTCATTCCCCCCCACCCCCCTGATTTTGTGTCCTTGATTCGAGCAGTAAATTGTAAATCGATAGCTTTCTCATTTTGCTGTTGCCAATTTCTTACAAGAAAATAGACTTTCATCCCAGGGCTGTTGCTATGGTATTCCAGAGGCCCACATCAGCTTCCAAATGATTTCTTACTCTGCAGAATCAATCGCACCCCCCCCCCCCCCCCCCCCAGCTGTCCGTGGTTCTGTTACGACATGAGATGTGTGTGAGAGTGTGAAGTTGTAGTGCATAAACACTTGCCGATGCCTTGCTGTTCTGGGGTGCTTTTTTGGAATTATCACCACATTCCGATGGGATTTGCTGGAAGAGACTTGGGAGATGCTGAGCCTGGCATTGTCATTTACCACATTCCCTCCTCCTCTTCCTCTGTTTTCATATCCACACACAGCTTTGGGAACGCATTTCCCTTTTCAATTACATCTCTCAGCATGGTTCAACTTTATCGACCTAAAAAAGTTATTCTCAACCCTTTATCAACCCTAAATCATTACCTAAACAAATGTTTTTTACTTGTTTAAAGTTTAGGAAGTTGCGTTTGTAGGTTGCACTTCTGCCTTGTCTCTGTCAGGTAGGTCAGTTGTTTCACCCTCACTCAATTCAAGTCAACATTGGTATACCCACATATGGCCATTAAACCCTTATAGCATATCATCTTCCTCATCAGTTTAGTTTCTATAGGTACATTGCGACAATGCAGTTATGGATTAGATAATATGATAGTTCAGACGGAACCAAAAATCTACAGAAACTCTAAAGATAATGTGGAAATGGATCTAAATTAATTATGTTATGAACGACTGATGAATTATGGAAATTGACCTAAATGAATGATGTTTATGTTTGTGTATTGCCCGTCTTTATTTGATTCTGCAAAGTTAACCCAGTTTAACAACTCATTTGGGGGAGTTCAGAGAGCTCAGAAGTTGCTGATTTAATTAGTCTTTGCAGGTCGAGAAAAATGTCTGTAAGATATTAGAGAATAGTAAGTCTTGGATAAAATGTTGTATGACAAACATATGCTCTCAATGTTTCTTCACCTGAAGGCAGATCCACATTCAAGACCTGAATGTTGCTAGCTGAAATATTAATAACGCATTTGTAATGCATTTCATTCAAAATGTTCTTAAGCAGTGTGCCATGGTGCAAGCCCTGTACTGAGCACTAAAAGCCTCAAAAACCTATTTTCTGGTAGCCCAATGATACAACAGCTACAGCCAGCTACTTTGGCGGAGACTGTCGAAAAGGAAAACAAAGAGAATTTTTCACAGAAAATGATCTCTTTTCGCTCGCGTTCTCACTGATGCAATGAATGGAAATAGGCTCTTCACACGGCCGCTTTTAAGACCTAAGAGTTGCCACTGACACACGCCGGCGGGCCTTTTCATCAGCCCAGCATTGAGGGGTCGTTGCTATTCATGTGTCTGAGACACGACGGCTGCCAGCGAAAGAGTGGACGGGTTTCAGTAGTCGTCGTCACTGTCAACTTGGAAACAAATGCTCTCACCATGGCCGCGCAGCTCCTGGTATGGAGCCGGAGGTAATCAAACTCATTTACTGCTCCTGGGTAGCTGGATGGATGGAGGGGGGGTGGAGGATGAGGGAAGGGGGTCGGGAGGATGGGGGAAGGGGGGTGGAGAGGAGATGATTACATTGTGAATGGTACGCCATGAGACCTCTCGGAGAGGCCTAAACAAAGGCTGAATTTTTATGTCACTCGTAAATTTCTTACATAACGTTGCCATTGCTTTTTCGGAAGCATTTCTGGAAATGAGTGCTACTTTAAGTTCAATTGTAGATTTAGATTTCCACAGATCAGGAAATGAAAAGTCACATTTAGACTGTGTCCTCCAAATAAAATTGACATATGACAAATGATTAATAGACAAATGTCTAGTCATTATACTATGGATCGAAGGAGCAGATTGTTTCCTTTCAAGACGAGCAAGTAGGCCTACACTGAAGGTATGTTACTGCCATAGATGTCACCTTTGATCTACAGCAGCTCACCACTGGGTCAATGTGAGGTGCTCTCTTCTTGTTAGCAATAATGTGTTTCAAGGTCAAATCTCAGCTCAAAAAGAGACTGAAACATCCTGTATGGATGACTCCATCTGTGCCATGACTGCACATTTGCATATACTATTGTCTACAATCAAGATATTACCGCTCTGAATGCTAAGTATGGAGACAATTCTGGAGAAATATCAGACTCTTAGATTTACCATTCACAACACATACCTCAGCAGATTGGCAGATATTAATATAATATATTATACTTTATAAAAAAGAAATGGAGAATAGAGAGACTCAATCTTTGTCAGTTGAGAAATGGCATGAAATTAACCCAGATATATCTGAGGCGCCTAGGCTGGGCACCATAAAGATGGTGGTGATGAAGAGCACAGAGGAGTAATAAGACACAGGGGAGGTCTAACACCCGCTGCTGACTCAGGCTGTCTCTGCCACAACCAGCTCATCAGATGTGTGTGTGTGTGTGTCTATATATGTGTGTGCGTGCATGTGTGTACGTGTGTGTGTGTGTGTGCGTGTGTGTGCGCCACTTCAACAAAGCTGCAGCTTCTTTTCTGTCCCAGCAGATTTTTTTTTACGATGCTAATCCATATGCCTGTTTATGGGCAGCCACACTGCATAATACGGTGGTAAACAAGATGTTGTGTAATGATACTGTATTATGGCCTTGAAGAAGGTTTTATAATTTGTGTGTTTGATTCAAACAGCACTTTTATTCCCCTGGAGGTATTTGAGTATGTGCCAAGTGTAGTGTGTGCAAGTGTAGTGTGTGTGTTCGTGTGTGTGTGTGTGTTTGTGCGCGCTTGCGCGCGTGTGTGTGTGTGTGTGTGTGTGTGTAATATTCATTCAATACACACCCTCAAAGGCATCAAATCCCATGGCAGTTGCTTGGCCACCTGAGTCACTTGACAGGTGGGACAAAGGCAGGAATAAATGTGCATCTCCTTTGTGGCCAACCAACTCTGAAGGCTTCCAGCTCCCAGGTGAGGTTAACTTATACTGTCACCCAAAGACAGGCACAAATATGACTCCAGCAGAGAGTATAGAGACAGGAGAGTGGCAGATTTGTTTTGTGGGAGGGGATTGAGATTATCTTCATCAGTCACGAAGACTGAATTATTAGTGTGGCTCCTGTTTAGTTGTTAATGCACATCATTACAGTCATCATTACAGTAGATACACCTGTCACCACTCTGTCTTTCCTCTGTCTATTTCTCTTTCTTTTCACGGTCTGTCACGCCAGCTCTCTCAATCCCTCCTGTAGTCGCTGTGGCAACACGTGTGCGTCTCCCTCCCTTCCTCACGCCCTCACCCACTCCACTCGTCGCATTTGGGGAGGGGGGGGGATCAGTGGGTATCAGTGGGATGATTCACTTGAGAGCTCCACAATCACTCTTTCTATCTCTTTCTCCCTCCCTCTCTCTCCCTCCCTCCCTCCCTTTCTCGCTCTCTTTGACTCTCTCTCTCTCCTCCTGTGTATTGAATCACTCCATATCCCCCTTAACAGTATTTGCGCAGCCCAGACAGTCGTCGCCTTCCAGTCTGGGGAGCCTCACAAAAAGAGGAACCTGCCACCATCCCTTCTAATCTCCGGGGCTGTGGAGTGCTGATTAATCTGAGCCTGCCTCCCTCACACACTAACCTCTCTCCTCAGACAGAGGTGCAGTGTTGCATCGAAATTTTGTCATATTTGCTGGATGCCGACACGTGGAATCTATACGTTGCTGTAAAGGAATGTGTGGGGTTTTTATAGTATTTAATGTGTGGTTTATAAATATATTGTTATATTTATACTAGGCAGTTGATGGGAGCTGGTGGTTTATCTGTGTGTATAACCACAACGCTAGAGGTGTCCATTGGTCTGACACACACACACACACAAAGAAGGTACAAATAATCATAAAAACACACTTTCTAGTGAGGTCCCGGATTCACAACAGAACTTCCAATAAAATACCGGTTATAACCAGTGCTTTTTTACAAACTCACTGAGGGAACTCACTGTCTATCACTTTGCATTCATTTCTAACAGAGCCTTCATTATTTAGGCTGTTCCTCGAGTCTGTGAGGAACCAGTGGCATTCGCTTGGTTTTGATCATTTCATGAAATTTCCCTCTCTTTGAAACCCTGTGGAAATCTGTCTTTAAATAATAAATAAATAAATAAACTTTCACTGATTAGCTGAGAGAAAGCAAGTAGCAATGACTGCATTAAAGTGGTATTTGATCCTTTAACCCACTTATCTAGATGCAGAGAAGGAAAACCCTTCCTTGTAGGCAGAGGGAGGGCCTGCAAACACCCCAACAACAGCTTTATCAGACTGACACAGATGCCAATCATAGTGATTAAACCTCTTGACCAATTAACCGCTGTCGACAAAAACAACATCTATAAGTAATGACAGGAGAGAGAGAGAGAGGGAAAGAGAGATAGAGGGAGGGGAGGAGACAAACAGAGATGAGCAAAGAGGAAGGGAGGGAGAGAGAGAGGAAGAAAGTGAAATAGAGAGAACAAGGATGGGGGAGAGAGAGAGAAAAAGATAGATAGAGAGCGTGTCTCTGTGACATCCATAAATCTATTGTGAGCTCTCTGTCTCCGGCGCTGTCATCTCACGGCGTCATAAATCACCCGCTCATTACACCTACCTCCGACTCGGGGCACGTAATCGCACCACTGAGGCACTGTGTTAATTGATGCCTGCCCATTTTAGCGTCCCCTTCCATCAATCCCCCCCACACGCGCCCGTCCCCGAACCCCCCAGGTTTAATCTGAGGCTCTCTGCTGATGGCCTCGCCGACTGGCCACAGTTATCCACTGTAGGTGTCACCTCTGCTCTTACCGATGGCTAACACTGTGTTTAGAATTTCTAGCTGCACACAGAGCACCCAGGGCCATCAATATATTAGCCACAGGTTGTATTGCACCCGTCTGCTGCAGGATCTCTTTACTATGTGCACTGCTGTTGTGATCCCATTGATATCTGGCACGGCACCCAAGCTTCAGTGGTCACATGGATGATGAGTAAGATCAGTGGTAGATATTACTCTTTGAGCCCTTGAATAGTGCAACTGCCAGTGATGACACCTTCATGCTATTTTCAAACTGGGTGATGTGGCCCAGGTTTAAGCCCTGTCAGGAGCAGAGGGAGAGGAAGACGCATCAGTGTCATGACACCCAGGTCACACAATGGACCTTCATCACCTGCTGGGTGTCATTGTGGGTGTGGATGTCAAGTGCAAGCTGAGCAGTGAGATCAGCAGTTTTCTTGGTACAAAAACACTCATAGCTTGAGAGTGCTAAGTTTACAATTCCAGGTTTACTGTGAGTGTGTAGGCTACTCTTAAGTGGTCCATTTTGGGGGTTTAATTTGCATTTTAGTGTGTAGCCTGATAATGACATAGTGCTGTTCAATTCAACTAAACTAACATATTCAGTTACGGGTAATTCAGACAAGATTTAATCCTAAATGTGCTATGATAGCCAGCTGTGGGATCACTTATTGTATACAATGTGAAAAACTTTGGAAGCACGTTGAGTTAATGTTATATATTGTAATCAACACAGAGATTAAATAGATTGTGCTTCTTGTTATTTATTGATGTTTTTTTTTATCTCTGTGTTTGCATGAAAAAACCAGCAAGGGTTATTCCACACTGCCCTCTTGTGTAAATGTTCAAATCTAGACAGAAACTATATGTCCGGGGTGTCTTATTTTTTATTTTATTTTTTTATGTTTTGATAATGATATTTTGTCAGAGATCTGTGATTGATCTCATTGTTCTGTCCTTATTAGAGTATGCTGTGCTTATAGTCAAGAACTAAAGTTTTGCTCAGTGACATACTTCAGTTTCTATCCCTTTTCTCATTAACACAAAGTATTCTGTTTATTCATTTGCACTTAAGTACCATACATTTGAAAACAAACAGATGAATTTAGATACGGAGAACAGAAAAATAGCCTCAGTAGTTTCAATGGTTATCACTGTTTACCAGTAAAAATTGACAACCTTTACCATCAACCACTAGATGGCGCTATTATGACACAATGACATCAGTCAAACAGAATTATTGGCAAGGGACTGCTGGTACATACTAAAATTCCCAGTGTCTTACCCTTTCAACCTTTACTTAGACAAATTATGACTTAGGGTTTTTCAAACCTTTTAGGCTTTTGCAAGTCATAACAATTGTACTGGCATGCCTGTTGATGACTAATGAAACAAGCATCTGGAAAGTTGGAAAATGCATTGCTACATTAAGCCAACCTGCGCATTGTCAGACACCACTCACACACACACACACACACACACACACACACACACACACACACACACACACACACACACACACACACACACACACACACACACACACACACACACACACAATAGCATTTCCCACACACACTCTCCACATTTATTCATGAAGCAGCTTTAAGTTCTAAAGCTGTTACGCAATGTTCAGTGTCCTCACAATGCATCTCACTAGAGAGTCACCAGAAGCAAAATTTCCATTAACATGTATAACTGAAAACTGCGCCTGAGGTAAAAGAAAACACAATGTCTGAAACATCAGTCTACTGTAGTGCTTTTCATTTAAGACAGGGGAAGGGTTTGTGGGGACGTGGGACAGATTCTGGAAAGCCCTTTCCTGTCCGCCAAGCGGTAGACAGACACCGCACCGCGACACAGATGGCCAAATGTGGTCAGGAGGGGGACACAAACCCGTTCACTCTGACACTTTTCTGGAAAAGTCCCAAGGGCTGGACACAGAATTTACAGTGTTTAAGTTTCGGAATATAAGACAAGCCCCCTCTAAAATCATGCAGGATGTGTGTGTTTTATTTGTATCTGTGATTGGACTGTTGAGAAGCATGAGGTAATGCAAACGTGGAAAGGAGCACCTCCCTTCAGTTTGCAATGGGTCAAAACTCTTCCCATATAAATATGACTGCTTTCAAAAAAATGTAAATATCACATTGTACATCATTATATACAAACTGATAACACACATTTGTAATTGATCTCTGTTGCTATCCATATTGAGTGTTAACCAAGAAGATTGAATGATGTGTCCTGGGATATGTATCATGGTGTGTTCTCCCTGCTTGGTCTCCAAGGTTTGCATTAAGAGGGATTTTTGTATACATCGGAGAGAAACGGGAAATGTAATTGGTCGTGTCGCTGCCTGAGTCTCTGTGCGCCTCTGGTTTGTTTCAGGATGAACTTAAGGTCAGGGATGAGATTGAACATGGCTGACTGGGCCCGCATCCATATAAGCAGTCCCACTACTGAATCTGTTGCTTTCTTATACGGCAGATAGCTTTGTATAGACTCTGTGAGTATGGACTACAATGATTTATCTGCGCAGTAATTGCACCTAATGTGTCAAACAACTTTTATCCTCTAAAACTCAAAGTAGTTAGACAGTATATTGATCATGTCGTTGAAGGAACAGAACTGGAGGCAAACAAGTAACAGTCGTTAATATATTTGGGAATCAGTAGCAACACAGGCAATTATTTAACCCAGGCTATTAAGCTTTTACAGAAAAAACAGTTAGTGATGAAAGACAGCATGAAAGACAGCATCCCATCTCGTTCGCTCTGGAAGTTTTGCCAAAATCCCCTCTTTGTGTCTGCCCTTGTATACAACACTGTCTGTGAAACGGGCAAAGCAACAGACACATTCCTCCAGCTATTTGCTATTAATGTTCCGATGGTTATCAAGGGGGGAAACAGGGATGCACACACTGAAAACAGCAGGGCAGAAGGCTGCTTCACAGGAAAGACAGCAGAATAGATGTGGAAGATGTTCTGCTTGGAGGGAGCATTACGCCTTGTCTCAAACGTTGCAAGGGTAGGAGGTGGGTCATAGAAAAGAATCTAGAATATTCCTGTTTTCTGAGGATTTATTACAGTGTCACTTTCACATTCATAATGCATGGTGTTGTATATCCATAGCATTGTAGGCATGCAATAGCTATGCTTGTCTTTCACTATGCTATATTATGCTGTCGATTAATTCATGCAATTGCATGCTATTCACAATATGAGAAGAAAGAATATTTAATAGAAAGCATGGTGTCTGAGACTTTACATACAGAGAGGGCTAAACAGAACGTTCTGCCCAGAATCTATAGAGATATGAGTTAAACCCATTTGTGATTCCTAGAGGTTTTATATGTGTTGATGAGGTCCGTGAGGTCAGTTTGTTCCACAGGAATAGGACGGCAAGATAATGGACCAAACAACATGTCTTCATACATCTCTTTGCCGTAAACAACCAAGATATGTAAACAAGGGAATTTGACCAAAAACGATTAAAATCTGTCAAGGAATTTGCGACTGAAAGCTCTGTCCAAACACCACTTGCTTAATGTTTCCCTGCAGGGAGTCTGCGGTTAAACATTTAGTAGTTTGCATTAATCTATCGTCTACCAATGACTCCTGAAGACATATCAGATTTCATATTGTAGGGCTGAACATTAACATCATCAATTTGTTTATCTATGATTTATTATGTATCTATGTATTTATTTGGGGTAAAGTGAATAGGACTTGTAAAAAGCACTTTGAAAACGTCATTAAATGGATAATGCCTGTTTTTCTTCCACTGTTTTAGCAATTTCATGTTTTGCCCATATGAAATCCTTGTATTCTATACATTCCAGGACTTTGCTATGTGATGTAAATACAATGTCGGTTCTCATCGATTATGTTTAGTATGTGACCTATCTTGGAACAGGTTGAGGGCTGAAAAATGTATTTGTACATGCATACGTGTCTGTGTAGTCGGCCCCATTTAAGGCATTCATCTGAACAATCGCAAGTACTGAATCCATTAAGAGTTTGGCTACCAAATTCCAGACTTTGGCCTATACACGCTCTCCCATACATTTTGAATGAGGTCATATTTTTCCAAATGTATAGGCCCAAAGCGAAGAGATGGAAAAGAACACAATAGTGATAGAAGTCAGATTGCATCTCAAGAATGACCTTCCTCTCCACTACAATCAATGTGTGTGATGTTTTCATGACTGGATGTCTTTGGTTTCCAAAAGGATAATGTATTTGAGCAATCCGGTTGAGGCGAACACGGAGTGCGACGAGGGTCAACAAAAACAGGAAGGGGGAGGAAGACGATGTTAGCGCTCGCTCAAGCCATCGCCCCTGAGGGGAGGCGGGGGGGGGGGAGCTCTCATCTTAAGGGCACGTCTCCTCTTAAAGGGATTACCGGGGGTGATGGGGGTGTCAAGGGTAAATAATTCAGCTCAAATGGCCCTGCGATGTGGCTGACACAGCCAATAAAGGGACCACTGCCATCCTCATTTCAACCTTATTGGGCTATTCGGTAGAATTAATCTCACATCGCATTACGATCACAGGATGTGAGTTCCACACAAGCAGTGGAACACAAAATTGGACTGGAGTACTTTGCATCTGTGTATTGAGTTAGGCCATATTAAGGTATATTTTTCAATGGCAGATAAAGCGTGAGAGGGGAGATGAAACAAATATATAATAATCTTCATGAAGAAATCCTCTGTTTAAAATAGCAGAGGTGATCTTGGGAAATCGACAGCCAATAAGCAGTTCAATATCTCCCCTAAATGTTCAGAAGGACAGGGTGCATCTTCCTGAGGGCTGTGTGTGTGTGTGTGTGTGTGTGTGTGTGTGTGTGTGTGTGTGTGTGTGAGTGTGTGTGTGTGTGTGTGTGTGTTTGTGTATGTGTGAGAGAAAGAGAGAGAGATGAAGGTGGAGGGGATGTTGTTGATGTGCGCGTTGTTGACCAAGGCCGAACGAGATGTTCAGAGTGATGTTTGTTTTTCCTGCTGTGTCTTGACGTCGCACTAGTTCATTTGCTCCCTCGCTCGCTCCCTCTCTCTTCCAGGGGGCCCTCTCGGCCTCACTGCTTAGGAGGAGGTGGAATGTAAACAGGCCCCGGAGTCGTGTGAGAACACCCGTCGCACGCCGCCGCGTTTAGGGAGCACCCATGTGACCGGGGCCAACTAATGAACCATACTGCTCAACGTTTCTCCAGTGATGAAGCTATGCAGACGCCACGAGAGGCCGAGCGATTGAAGTTGCACTCCAATAACCATTATGGTCTTATGGCATCAGTGTCCACACTTAGGGCCTGCTTGGCTGTGTATTGTTTTTTTCTAGGAGAAAGAAACTTTGTATGTGTTTGGTGTCAGAGTTATTTGATGGATGGGGTGTGATGTGACGACAAACAACTGTAAGATAAAATAAGTTTTGTAAGATGAAAGGTTATTTTGTTGAATGGGGTTCAACGTTTTGGTTTTGTTCCACCCTTAAGTCTCAAGAGAGTACAAAAAGAATCCGAAGGTATTTTTATATACAAACATTTTCCTCCAAAATTCTCCAGGGTAACCTACCAAGAAACCACCATGAGAAAGTTCACTGTTATGATTTTCAAGTTGTTGTCTTTACACATTTGCATGTGAGAGATCAAGCCCCGGTACTGAAACACACACATGCACATGCAGGGTCTCAGAGGTATAGAGAGGCAAACAATTTACGCCGTTCGACAGGCAACGTTAAATTTCCAAGATACCACCTGTCGTGTGCGCCAAACACACTCTAACCCCTTTACAGCCTCCCATAAACACCTCCAGCAACAGCCCAACAGACCCACCTCCAAACACTTGTATGTTTATGAAGCGCAAAGCGACCATGACGTGCTCATACACACACGGACCGTGTAGTCCGGGACGAATAATTCTGCGGAGAGATGCCTCGGCGTGTAAATACGGTTGCTTCTGTGTGTTCATGAGCCGTGGATTTATAGCTATTTATGTTGGCTGCCGGTGCACTTTCACTTGAATGCATGGGACCTTGCGTAAGCGCAAGCTGCCTGTTCCTAGAACAGCACCGGGGTGCTGACCATCGGTCTTGTGCTCTTGACAAATGGAGATGCGTACGAACGTATATAATGGCCTCACAAGAGTTTCGTTCTTAAGCTGAAAAGTGATGATTAATGACATTTCTTCAACATCAGTTTTCAATTCCATGATACGAGCTTTCAATTACACATCTTGGAAAAATGTTTAAATGTAATTTATTGGTAAACCATTTTCTTCTTTCTATTTCTATTTGTATTTCTATTTCTAATCTATTACTGATGTTGCTATGGTAAATAATGGTCATTACAGAATAATGCAGGCAAATGTGAATATTAATCACATTTTTAACAACTTCATTGCCTGGATATGTGCAAAAAATCCCTCAAATATTTGAATTTGCTATGAGAATTGGAAATGTAACCAACACTGCAAGACACAGAACATAACCTGTGCACACAGAACCGTGTAAAAGCTCAGTTATGTAACATCTGTTCCGCACAGCTTGGCTCTAATCTCTCAGGTTCACTAATGTGTCCATTTATCTATATCATGTCCTATGGCTGGACTGCAAGGCAGTCGGATATCAGGTACATGTGGGTCCTACAGAGCACACACAACCATAGAATGCCTATGTGCACATAGCTGTCTTTCATCACTGCCTGATGAAAAAATCATTAACCACGTCAGTAGATCATGAGAGCAAACATCCTCCATTTTTACATTTGATCTATGTCTTTTTGCTGTCCTCCCTTAGCCTAACGGTGCACTGTGTACTGTCACTAATGAAAAAAAAACAACGAAGGAATATTTTTTCAATGTAATGGATTTAACTCCAGCCCTGCCCTGTGTCAACCTGCCCTCATGAACTGACAAAATCTAGAAAATGAAGCAATTAAAACTATGAAGGGTTGTACACAAAGATTTTATGAGACCATTAGCCATTAGCATTCCAAATAGAGAGACCAGATGCACACCGACCAAATGTGGGACGAGTAGTTAATCTGTGTGGGACATGTGACCAGTGCTGAGTGGTAACCAAAAACATAGTTTGACATTTATATTCCACCTTTCAGTTTGTAAACACCCATACTTTGTCCTCTGGTTGATTCTGCGCAACATTTAGGCCATAAAATATACAGGCTACATCTTTGGCTGTATGATAAATATAAAAAGATTTATAAAACAATTGGGTTCTATCGCGTTACTCAGCTGTTTCTGATTGGACGAGAGACGTTCCATGCTAAAGGTTATTCGTCAACATACCAACAGTTACGGGACTTTTCACAGCTAATAATAAATTACTCCGCGATGAAAAATTTGCATTGATGATAACCGTTAATTAAAAATTCTTAAAATTCCAAACCAAGACGTCGACAATGGAACTAGTTTTTGTTGCGGAGAAACAATGGCGAAATTTATGGAGTTAGATTAGTTTCATAATTCACAAACCAGCGAAACGCGTTTCAAACCAATGAAACGCGAGTCACAAACCAACGAATAGTGTTTCAAACGAACGAAACGCGAGTCACAAACAAACAAAACGTGATTCAAACAAACGTAACGCAATTCACAAATGTATTTCATGTTTCACAAATGTATTTCATGTTTCACAAATGTATTTTGTGATTCACAAATATATGACCCCATGACATTGGTTTGAAACCTGACGAACACGAGTTACAAATCCCTGCATTCGTTCGTTTGGATTTTTGACACTTTCCTAACGCACACAGTTTCACAAACGCATTTTTTCTAAAAGATATTCTCTGCAGCCTATCAGAGCTCTTCCAATTTTAGCCAATCACGTTATGGACTACAACCACCCGCCATAGGAACGGACATCTGTCTTGAGATCTTATGCAATGGAATCTGATACCTGCCCACCAAATGTAAGTGAAATATAGCTTGTTCATTTTATTAAACCGATTATCATACGTGGTTGAATATTCTTGAGAATGGCAGGATCCATGTTTAGCAATTCTAAGTGTTTCATAGGCTAACGTTAAAAAAGAGCTAGCTAGTCAATGTCTAACATAACCATGTCCTTGCTAACATGGATAAAGCTACGCTTGACGCATTAGTTTTCTCTCTAGCCAGGAAACGTCTTACATGGGACTTTAGTGAACAAATCATTGAAACGATTTTTGTGGCATGACAAAATAACAAAATTGTGTGGCAGTTGCTTGGTAGTTAAGCATTTGTAGCTTGAAATTGGTCATTTCATGCCCAATGTAAAGTATAGCAGACATCTGAATGTTGGGATGGTCCATTCAGTTGAATTCTGAAGCACCTTATGTGTGTCTGTGCACTGTGTATTTATGTGTTTGTCTAGGGTTAGGGTCTGCCTTTATATATCATTGCCAGACTTCTGGGTGTGTCTAGAACAACAGTTTACAGGCGGATGAAAGAACATTATCTATCGTTAAGGGCCTTGTACAGTAGTTGCAGTGACAATGAATTGGATGCTTTGATCACAGAAATTAAAAACACAATGCCTGAGGCTGGAAATCTTGTTGTCCGAGGCGCTCTCCTTGCAAAGGGACACAAAATTCAATGGGATAGGTTGCATGCGTCCATGCATCGTGTAGATAGCGTTGGTGTGTTCTCCAGGCTGACAGGCCTTGGATGTGTGGTCAGAAGAACATACAGTGTACCTTGTCCAAAGTATTTGGTGCACATTGACACCAATCACAAGCAAATAAGGTATAACGGCAGTTAACAGTTTATTTATTAACATGTAAAAAATGATGTAGGCTGTATAACATCATTGTATGTCACATCATCGACAGACCATAGAAACCAGCACTGTATGAATTTAACGTTGTTTTAGAATGCCATTAACCAATTTTTGCATATTGTTCTTCATAGCATCACCAGAGATGTTACGTGAACTCCTGAAGTTCTGGGTTGGGTGGGAGCAGCTGACTACCAACCTCATCGTTGAGGTTGTGACCTCTACCTACCCGGTAGCATACACCTGTTTTTTCAAATTGAGGCTTCCCAGCCACTACCAGACCTACATCAAGTTCCACCATGACTTATTGATGTGTGTCAGATCCACCAATAGTGGTTTTTGGCTAGTGTAGGTTTTTAAGCTGTTTACACAAAACTAATTTGGCAGGGCAATCTTCCCCACCAGACTGCTTCACTGGTGTAACAAATTATAAACTGCTTTGTTCCAATCATTTTGTGTTGTATTGTCAAAGAATTGTGTGTTATGCTAATAAAAAGATTTCCCGGTGACAAAAAATTCCTGTTTTCTGATCAGGTGTTTAATAGGTATGTACAGCCAACTATGCAGTTTCATTAATAACTTGCCCAGTAAAACAATGGATATTTATCTTGCCTCAAGTAAATTCTCCACAAACTGGACAGTGTTGAGATAAATGTCCACTCCAAAACTTTCAGAGTCTCGCAGTGGTTCAATGGTGTCTTGAAGTTGCACCATTTCTTCATCTGAGAGTGGGCTGTCCAGCACAGGGACATTGACACCAGGGTGTGGCTCACTGATGTATAAGCTTTCCTCCCATTCGATCTCTGGTACAAATATATCCTGACAAAGGTAGATATTAGATATAAGCACAACAAATGTTAAGTAAACCAACTGAAACAAAAGCAAAACCTGACAAACAAGCACTGTGCTTTTACCACTGCCATGTACAAAACTGATAAATGAATGGTTTAAAGTTATGTGGTGTGTACCTCAGAAGAAAACCATGCTCATTGACAGCTTCAGTGAAGAAGGCCAAGTGTGTGTCAGAGCGGTTGTTGTCTGCTACCTTCAGATATATAACCTCACATACATTTACAAATAGAACAGTAAGTTAGTACTTTGATCGGTTAGTTTTCTATCCAACATGAGGGACAGATATTTCTGTACTACACTGTCCCGAGCTAAACAACAAATGCCCAAATGGAAGTTGCATCTGTCTGAAAAGTGTTAATTCCATGTATTTTGAATAAGCTATAGTTTTAGATGGTATTCAACATTGAGCATTCTTACCTTCCTTGAGTAGCCATCTATTCCCCCGAAGATAACAAAGTTGTACCTTTATTAAAACAAATCGTATTAGCTAGAACAGTATATGAACAATGGATAAGTGTCTTTTAAACACAATACACAACATTTCCAACAGCATAGGTCTCATGATACAATATCTACATCTTAGCAGAGCAAAAATTGGTTAATGGCATTCTAAAACAACGTTAAATTCATACAGTGCTGGTTTCTATGGTCTGTCGATGATGTGACATACAATGATGTTATACAGCCTACATCATTTTTTACATGTTAATAAATAAACTGTTAACTGCCGTTATACCTTATTTGCTTGTGATTGGTGTCAATGTGCACCAAATACTTTGGACAAGGTACACTGTATGTTCTTCTGACCACACATTCAAGGCCTGTCAGCCTGGAGAACACACCAACGCTATCTACACGATGCATGGACGCATGCAACCTATCCCATTACATTTTGTGTCCCTTTGCAAGGAGAGCGCCTCGGACAACACGATATCCAGCCTCAGGCATTGTGTTTTTAATTTCTGTGATCAAAGCATCCAATTCATTGTCACTGCAACTACTGTACAAGGCCCTTAACGATAGATAATGTTCTTTCATCCGCCTGTAAACTGTTGTTCTAGACACACCCAGAAGTCTGGCAATGATATATAAAGGCAGACCCTAACCCTAGACAAACACATAAATACACAGTGCACAGACACACATAAGGTGCTTCAGAATTCAACTGAATGGACCATCCCAGCATTCAGATGTCTGCTATACTTTACATTGGGCATGAAATGACCAATTTCAAGCTACAAATTCTTAACTACCAAGCTACTGCCACACAATTTTATTATTTTGTCATGCCACAAAAATCGTTTCAATGGTTTGTTCACTAAAGTCCCATGTAAGACGTTACCTGGCTAGAGAGAAAACGAATGCGTCAAGCGTAGCTTTATCCATGTCAGCAAGGACACGGTTATGTTAGACATTGACTAGCTAGCTCTTTTTTTTAACGTTAGCCTATAAAACACTTAGAATTACTAAACATGGATCCTGCCATTCTCAAGAATATTCAACCACGTATGATAATCGGTTTAATAAAATGAACAAGCTATATTTCACTTACATTTGGTGGGCAGGTATCAGATTCCATTGCTTAAGATCTCAAGACAGATGTCCGTTCCTATGGCACCGTGGTTGTAGTCCATAACATGATTGGCTAAAATTGGAAGAGCTCTGATAGGCTGCAGAGAATATCTTTTAGAAAAAATGCATTTGTGAAACTGTGTGCGTTAGGAAAGTGTCAAAAATCCAAACGAACGAATGCAGGGATTTGTAACTGGGCCATTCTGCAACTACGGGCACTTTCAAGTCCCCAGGATGAAAATGAACCCAATTTTTTTTTTTTTTACTGAAATGTTACTGAAATGTATGTGCAATGGTATGATACACTTTGCCAAAAAAAATATTCCCAAAAAAATTTGATTTTCTAACATGTCCAAGTCATTTAATACGTCAAAACACCCCTTTTTGGGGTGTCCCTGGACAATACAATTCAATGACTAAACATTTTAAAAGGGCTTATTCAATAAAAAAAAAATATTTAAAAAATGTATTCTATTTAAGAAAAATATACTTTTAATCATCCTAAAGTTCTTTTTTACCTTTCAACATTTTTCATAAGATTTTTTAATTAAAATACACCTGTCCCTTACTTTTGAGTCCCTACCGCAACACTTATGAAATGCCATAGAACAACATATTTCCCAAAGCCAAACAAATCTAGTTTCCATGGAAATAGAAGACTTCAGGAGACCACATTGGGCACATGGTTTGATTTCCAACAATCTGTGTCCCAAAATTTGGAGAAATCAAGGTAAATATCATAACTCCCTATGTAGCACTTATTGTGTGTCCTTACCGGGCAGCCTAGTAATTCTGTATTTTGCATAAAATGTTCAAAATAGATTAATATTAAAATGTAACTAGTGTTTATCAGTTTGGGTGAGAAATAGCTAACAGAGCAGACCTTGCTAGGTGTCATTTTTCTGCAATATTAGCTTAAATGTCCTTACCGCAGCATGTCCTTACCGCAGCACTTTGCAGCACTTCTGCCAGGAACTCTACTTTTAGGATGCTAAGATTAAATATGTTTTAATTTTTGATGAAACTATTTGATAATAGATGACTGATAGATCAATATATATACATTATATTATTTTTGATATAAGTAAATAATTTCAGTGCATTGTGAAAAAGGTGTTTCTATTTTTTTGGCCTTTACCGCCGATATATCAACCAAAATATTAATATATCACATTTTCTACCCCAGATGAAACCTAAATCAACAGAAAGGTCAATGAAAAGTAGAAAAAAATGAAAAACAATCGAGAAAAACATGATGAGTATCTAAAGAAGGAAAGAGAACGTTACAAAAAAAGAAGGGAAAGTGGTCAACTGAAGATTGTCTCACAGATGACAAAGAAAGAGGTGAATCTGAAAAGAAGACAGTTGAAAGTAAGTAAAAGAAAACAGAGGGCACAAAGTAAAGCAGTTGAGGCCACAGAGAAGTTTGCCACTACTAACACGCCACCTGAATCCCCAGAGCAGGTCTTGCCTATCTTGGCTGAGAATTATCGCCAAAATCTTAATGGTAGGCCTATTTCACCAAATATGGTTGGCCAATCTGTTCAGAAGAGAGGGCGCAGAAAAGTACCTGTCTAATCTAATCTTATGGCGTAACATTATTCCACTCATGCTCTGTTAAAACTTACAAGATGTCTTTACCGCAACAAGATGTCCTTACCGCAACAATGCATTAGTCTTTTATAATAATTATTATTTATCTATTTTTATTCATAAAAATATTTTTAAAGTTATTGAATAGGTAGTGTACGTATTGGAGCAATATTAAAAAAAAGAAATTTGTCATTATATCATTTTTTGTGAATATGTGTACAATTGACATTTGTGTTAACCGTCTGAGTCTCCTCCTGGTACACAGAAACTCATAAAATGTTACATTTTAACATGTTTTTTAAATTCACTGAGTATGATTATAAGTTAGAATGGATTGCACTGAATACAAAACTGATGATTTAAAAAATATATATATATAGAAAAACTCATAAATGTACTGTTCTAGCTCTGTTGCGGTAAGGACATACCTAAAAAAAAATATAAGAAAACCATTAAAAATATACATTTTCAAAACTAAAATCTTCGCGACTTTTTGTTAATATGTGTACTTACATGTGTGTTTGACATGCTGTGATGGTTGAAATTAAATTTCATAATGGTTTATTTTCCTCAGTCTGGGAATTCAAAAGTGCCCATAGTTGCAGAAAGGCCCAACTCCTGTTCGTCAGGTTTCAAACCAATGTCATGGGGTCATATGTTTGTGAATCACAAAATACATTTGTGAAACATGAAATACATTTGTGAAACATGAAATACATTTGTGAATTGCGTTACGTTTGTTTGAATCGCGTTTTGTTTGTTTGTGACTCGCGTTTCGTTCGTTTGAAACACGTTTCGTTGGTTTGTGACTCGCGTTTCATTGGTTTGAAACGCGTTTCGCTGGTTTGTGAATTATGAAACTAATCTAACTCCATAGAAATAAACCATTTTTAATCAATAACTTCGTGTTGAAATGTTAATTTGTTGACAGTAGAATTGTGGCCTGCGGCTTTGGTGGCTACGGCCGAACACCACCCGTGGGATTATCCCTTACCTACCCCACTCCCACTCATGCTATATTGCTTAATTTTACCATGTCTGCAAAATTTGTGTTAGTTTGTTTTTTGTGACGTAGTAGAACAGCCCTACATCTGCACAGTTTGATTGACAGTCGTTACAGCCTCTTGAAAACCGCCTTTGTCGCTATTGGCCCAGCCATAGGATTAAAGCCAGGCTGTTAGAAACGCTTGGCTATGTTGCATTTGTATGACCCAGGTTGTTGATTTTCACAAAGCGCTATTCAATAGAGTAGCAACGCCATAAGCGGCTCATGTGAAGGGTGGGTAAAAGAATGCATCCATATGTTCTGATTTCTGACAATTAAGAAACAAAAAGGAGTGGGCCACTATGGAATCAGATCAATGCCATAAATATTTTGTAATCTGTAATATAGATTTTGTATCTGTAACATAGATTTAGTATCTGTGAAACCATCTACACTTTCAAAACCTATCTACAGATACGGATTTCAAATACGAAATGTATCTACACTTTCAAAAACTATCTTCACTTTCAAAATGTATTTACAGATACAGATTTCAAATACGAAATGTATCTACACTTTCAAAAACTATCTACACTTTCAAAAACTATCTTCACTTCCAAAATCTATCTGCAGGTACGGATTTCAGTTACGCATTATGGATAGGGATACGGATTTCTGTTACGAATTACAAAATCTTTTTGGCACTGTTTTTACAGCCTTTCTAAAGAGCCAATCAGCGCTTTTGGCAGATTTTCTAAAGCGCCAATCAACATATTGTATCCTGTACTGACTAGCCAATCAGCGCTAGCTTGCTGGCAACTGCTGGCCCGCTCATTATTCAATAGTTATAACCTAAATCTGCCACCGCTCTGCCTAGGGAGAGATCTGGGGTCTCCCCCGCACGGTTTGAATACAATTCGGTGTACGAACGCCGTGGGGGAAGTTAAACAAGCATGCCTTATGTCTGGCCCAAAGGCCTGATGAACACCTGTACTATTTAGTTAATCTTAGGCTCTGGCGATTCAGAGATCGCTTGGCTGCAGAACGCATTGTAACTAAGAAATTGGTCTCATATATCTCTTCCACTGAGACGCTAGAAAACTGGCTTCCACAAAAAAATACACAATAAAACGTTTTCAAGGACTTCAGAAAATGGTTACAAATAGCCTACCCCAAAGTGCCATGAAAAGAAACGAAAATGACATTGCAAGGTGGTTTTGAAATCAGGCTGGTCATTATCCAGCTGTTGAGGATGCATATGCACTTAACGGTATACCCCCAGCATCACTTTGCATGTGTCTGGAGATTAAGACAATAGCAGTCTGTCTGCTAAATGGTCTCATCGTGATAATGGGTCATATGAATACTGTTCAAGGTTAACTTAATTAAATGTATTAATAGGAGATCGGTCACGAAAATGCTAACGTTAGCTTTCGTTAGCTACCAAAGCAGATCCTAATATCTTCCATACAACGACAAGGGTCTTTGAAACAGGTGGAACGAAGTGTGGAGTGAAAACCACTGACTATGATTGTGCGTTTTACAATGACTTTATTAACAACTCCAAATATAGGACTTTCTTGTGCCATTTCTCGGTCTCTCATCCATGACTGCTGCATACACCGCTTCACTCAACTTTCCCAGTTACCAAGCTAGCGCCGCTGATTGGTTAGTCAGTACAGGATACAATGTGTTGATTGGCGCTTTAGAAAATAGATTTTGAAAGTGAAGATAGTTTTTGAAAGTTTAGATAGTTTTTGAAAGTGTAGATACATTTCGTATTTGAAATCCATATCTGCAGATAGATTTTGAAAGTGAAGATAGTTTTTGAAAGTGTAGATAGGTTTTGAAAGTGTAGATGGTTTCACAGATACAAAATCTATATTAGCCTACAGATACAAAATCTATATTACAGATTACAAAATATTTATGGCATTGATCTGATTCCATAGGCCACCTTGTCAGAAGACCTTTACTGCTACCAGATCTGCAGACCTTTACTGCTACCAGATCTGCAGACCTTTACTGCTACCAGATCTGCAGACCTTTACTGCTACCAGATCTGCAGACCTTTACTGCTACCAGATCTGCAGACCTTTACTGCTACCAGATCTGCAGACCTTTACTGCTACCAGTGAAACACTAACAGTTCAACCATGTTTTCTATAATTGGTTTTCCTCTTCCCTCCTTGCCTCCCTCTCTCTCTCGCTCCCTCTCTCTCTCTCTCTCTCTTCTCTCTTTGGTCTCTGGTATTTGTATCTGTTGCTGTCATGAGATGTGCAGCTTGACCCCACAGAGAGATCATGGGAAATCTCCAGATGTCCACTTCAGATTTGTTTAAGGCAGTAAAAGAGTAATTGTCAGCCATTTTGTTTAGATATCCAGATCTTGCTAAATCAAATAGCAGGAGAGGAGAATGTTAATTGGGTGATGCACTAAATACTAGTGTTAAAAACATGCTAAACAAACAAACAGATCTTAAGATTTTAAAAGAATTCTGTGTATACCCAACGCTAGGCTAAACTGGGGAACCTGACCCCAGAGAACCCCCAAAGAAAAAGCCATTTGTCAAAGTTTTGTGTGTTTGTACAAATGCATACGTCAATGTTTACTCAAAAGGAGATGAGTGTCACATACCTGTAATCCATTTCCTTCAGAGCATAACATCTCCAAAATGTCATATGTCATCGTATGACATAACTACCTTTCTTTGGCATCAGTTTGTGTTTGTCAGTTTTTATTCGCTGCGTTCCAGATGACATGTTTGAGATACCCCCGAGGCACATCATACAGACAAGCAGAACCAAGACTTCGTAGGAGGTCGACAGGATTGCCTTTGCATGCATTATCATTTATTTTCATTTTATTTAAACAAACTTAAGTAGCTTTAACAGTGACAAATACACATTGGGTCCACATCTGGCCAGGGATGCTTTTCTTTCATATGCATCTTTACTTATGCTATAAATTGTCATTTACTTCCTAATAGAAACACATCAATATGATTACTGTCTGACTGGAGGACAATGGACGCCATTCTCACCATCATGACCAGTGCACTTTATTGGATCACGAAGACGGATGACCAATCAGATGTTCTCATATCGGTGTGTTCAGTCAATACATTACCAATTTGAATGGTGCAGTACCAAATCCTTGCTATTCCTAAACAAATCATCAGGCTATATTCTAACTGACAGGACTGTTCATTAGGACAGCAGCATATGAATATGGGATATGATAGAGTTAAAATGATTTAAATAAAAGTGTAACATACCTGGCTCCAGGACTGCTGGTTGACAGTAAGGTTAGGCTTCAGCTAAGGTTTCCCTTGTGTAACTCTGTGTTTTTCTTTGTCCTCTTGCAACTTGGCTTACCCTGTGGTATAAAGCTTAGGATCTCTTTAGGCTGTACCCTACGTACCCAGAACAACAGAAATGCAAAGGAATCCAACACACACATATATGATAATCACAGAGTAGATTGTTGATTTGTTGAGTGTTGGACAAGTGATGCTTTTTCGTCCTGTTACGCCTTAATCCAGGCACAGGAGGACTGTGAATGTGATGATTTAGTGAGGCCTGGGTGCACTTTATCTCACTACATGCTTCACTAATGTGAACAGATAGCCCAGATAATGGCATACTGTTACACAGCCATGGGCTCAAATTACGCCCCCACCACCCCCTCTGCCTGTACCCCATTTTACTCCCTCTCTGTCTCATTTGAAAGTAATCTGAATCAGCACCATCTTCACTTCATAAGATCTACCTCTCTGGCCTTTGGACATGTAAACCTACTTCAGCGGTCTAAAATGGAAAAGAGTCTTGCCTTGTGTCTTGTGCTGTGGGGGCTTTTGCATTACGTGAGGAGCCTGCTTTGATGTGTGCACATAATGATGGCCAGCACGAAGCTCTGTTGATGCAGACTCAGTTTACAGAGAGTTCAGGGCTGTCACTGGGGTTGGGTGGGGGGGGGGACTGATCCTGCAGGAGATGGAGGGCTTGCTCAGGGCAGTAATGTACACAGCAATTGAGTTACCCTCCGTACAATGGGGGCAGTTTCATGCTCTCAATCTTACTTTAGAAATAAAGGCACCATATACTATGGTCAAACTCCCCTTTATTCCAGGGTGATGAATTCATTGGAATTGAAGTATTTGTTCGTTATACATTATTTAAGTTCTGAGCTCAGATGTTCTAGACCTGGTTTGACCTATATTTGAATATAAAACTTTAATTATATAATAAATATACCATTTATTACTATTTTATTGCTCATTTAAATCACATTACTGTGGTAGTAGATGCTGCTGTTTTCATTTTACTATTCAAAAGAATTCCTAGTGTGGGAAAAAAAAACTACCACCATAAAACAGTCGTTTGATTTGTAGTTTGGAACTGTGGTGTACATTTTATGACCTGTGAGCCCTTCCTTTTGATGCTCACTTCTCTTACACTCAGAAAGTTACCATGCCGGCCTGTAGTCTTTATCTTGATTGGCTGAGGAGGAGGACAAGGCAAGAAGGCAGTGAGTGAGGTAACCCAGGCGTTCCCTTCTGTAGATGGGCAGGAGGAGAAGAGCACAGTCCCTGACACAGTCAAGGACCCCTCTCCTGCTCTTGCTGTTTAAAACTAAAAACCGCTCTCCATTCTTTTCATTTTTGGTTTAATACGAACTTATGTTAGAGGTGACTGCTGGGCGCTTTTTTTTTTTTTAAATTAGACATCAAACTTTTCCCCCGCTTCCCTAAGCATACCATATGTTTGTCAGCACATTCCATTTGGTTACCAAGGAAACTACGGTGGGCACTACAGGGGCAGGTGGTTCCAGGGATGTAGAGTGGAGTCGGATGGTTCTCTATGCCTTGTGTGCATGTAAACAGTGAACCATAGCCACAGGTTTGTCGTCCCAGCAGAAAGGAATGCTTGGAACTAGGAGAACCACACTATCCTCTCTTCTGCTTCTGCTATGCAGCAACACACAAGTAAGTTTCCTATGTTTTCTCACGATTCTGTGATTTTATTTGAAGTTGCTGTTTGTCATAATTTGTTCTGTTCTGGGACATAAGTCCAAAATAATTAACGACCAAGGAAGCACTTCAGACTGGCGGCAGTCTTAACGACACTCTTAATGTGATGTTAAAACTGACCTTGAGTTATTGTTTAATGATAAATAGAATAAAAGATGTACAACTCCTTCGACTTAGAGTTGTTATTTAGTTCTTATTAAGATGAACATACTTTTCACTTTTAAAATGTCTACTCTTAAATGTGTCTAAGATTGTCTATTGATTTTGAAGAACTGAATATCGAGTGACGATTACTGTAAATGATTGTCAATGATGAGTCCTGGTTTTATGCAAGGTGCTCTTTTTTTGCGACAGACCAATATATTATTAAAATAATAATATCACTGTAAGAGTAGATTTCAGATTGTCACGAAAGTAAATAGTGCTATGGTGATTTACAGTGGAAAACGTATCTTGTCAAACCATGCCAGTGGCCACCAAATTCCCGTGTTTGCCTTCCAGCATTTTGTGTTTGTTTTACCAGAGCTCATTAGTAATGTCTTTCTCTGTTTGTTCTGTCTTTGTCAGTGTTAAGCGCTCTCTGCTGCCTTTCATCTGAGAGGGGTTGTGCTTTTCTGTTGTGAAAAAAGTAAAATTTCCAACCAATATTCTTACTTGGTTGAGGTAAACTGAAGGTTTTGGCATGGGGGTTTTATATCTAAAGGTTGCATAATGTTTAAGGTCAACAGGTTCACCCTTCCTTAATCCAGTTTAACAGAAAGCAGCTGTAGTTCACACATTTTTCTAGGCAGGATAAAAAAAAAATCAATGTGTGCAGCCATAGGTATTGAGCTGCTGGAGAATCTTACAACAGTAAAGATCTTGTTTGTAACAGAAGTTTAAAAAAAAACATTCTGTGACGGCTATAGAGATACCTGTGAAGATGAGCGACCCTTCATTCGTGGAAAGTTGTGCTATACAGTATGCGAGACACAATGTTATCATAAATCAGTGAGCTCCAGGAAACGGTTGTGACATTTGTTTGATTCTTTACAGAGGTTCTTCCTGCATAAAACTCTGTCCAAATGAACATCTGATTTGTTCAATATTTATCTTTTGACATAAAATAGGAGGAAATGGAGATGGGCTGCTCCACCCATCAGGGCATCTGGCGAAAGTGAGCTCCCCTAAAAGCAGGACATCTACCAGCAAAACTCCAAACTCTTTGAAACAAAGCCAGATGACCAATGATAATAAAATGACATACAGTATTACATAGACATAATATCTGATCCATACATTATATATATGCTGATAATCTATACAGTATATACTGTATGTCATGGGGAACATAGCTAGATCTGAGGAAAAAAGCTTGCGATAAGATGGGCAGTGCTGCTTAATTCCAGCTGCAGTGTCAATTGACTTTGGACCGCAGACAGGAGGGCTGTTAGCCACACAGACCCCCAAAGGGACCTTGATTTACTGTTGTTTTAAACAACACTAATCTGTGGGAAGTCAAAGCACCACACTTGAGTGAGGATTGGCACCTCTGCCCACTTCATGCTCCGCAGTTGTTTGTAAACTTGTTCATTCTACTGTGTGATAGATGAAACAAAAACAAGACACACATTTGAATGTTGTGTTATTTAGAGGTATTCAGTCAGCCATGCCACAGAGTAACCTTGTTGCTGGGATTTTGAATCAACCATGTTTGGCAGCAGGGTTTCTTTCATTTCTGTGCACTGCCATCTTGTGATATATTCATTAAATTAACATTGAACAACTAAATGACAGCAGATTTGTCCATTTGTTTGCATAATAATTCCTTTTCTTCCAGATTACTACAAGCTACCATTACTATTATTATTATTCTATGCATTACGTCTTGGTACAGCTCATATAAAGTTGCCACTGCTTTTTAATCAACTGGCTTTAGTAGGAGGGTCTGCTCATCACTCGCTTACGCTTCTCAGTACTGGCTCTTAGTCCACCATATGAGCCATTTTACAGTTTCATTATTTGCTATTAAAGCACTCCCAGTAATAAGGTGAATGCTTCTGGCATCATTCATCTGATGTACTCGCACTGACTAAGCTTTTCCAATCAGTTGCCTCTAGGTGCCGCATGGTCTTGGTTAAAGTTCAAGGTTACTGTGCCTTTGTGATCGAGTTGCTGGAAGAGCCAGCCAGTAAACATTCGGAGTACCGCCTCTCCATCTTTATTTATTAATAAATACCTTACCTTTTCCTTTCCTTTGCACTTAGTGTGTAACTTCACAATAGAGGACTGCTAATGTGTTGATGTATGTTATGGGTGGTTTGTTGTACTTTTGTATCAGTATCCATTGCCCATACTCATTCATGTTTATATTTGCACAGCACTTTGGTCTACTGAAGGCTCAATTTAAACAAGTTTACTCACAGTGAACGTATGAATTAGAAAGCCAATATACCAGCAAGTCCTGTTTACATGTCTACAAGTTATGTGTTTGTGAGAGGAGACTGTGTGTGTGTTTGTTTGTGTGTTCTAGTGTTTGTGACTGATGTCATTGTATTGCTGTAGGTAATGGGCTCTGCTCTTGACACGCTCATAAACTTGCGAACTGAGTATTGGAAAAAATGCAATGACTCGTTATCAACTCAAACGCCCACAGAAAAAACACAAACTGGTGAGTGTTCTGAGATATTTTTTTAAGTTTCTAAGTTCCACACCATAGTGAAACAGTTTACACCCCAGCAGTTCTCATAATGAATCAAATGTTCTAATAATGGCTTAATTATACCTAATTCTGCCTTGCTAGGAATCTTCTGCAATGGGACTTTTGACATGTTTGTCTGTTGGCCACATTCAACCCCTGGAAATGTCTCCGTCCCCTGTCCTTCCTACCTGCCCTGGATCAGTTCAGGTTAGTCTCACAACCCTTAAGTGCAAACATTTACTCACATGACTGTTTCAGGGTCAGCATTAATAACCTTAAATACGCTTGCCTGGCCTCACACTCATTGATATAGTTGAAAACATTATGTATACTCCACACAGATGCTATGTACGGTCTGTGTGGCATAAGTGATTATTTTTTCCATCTCTTCGCAGATGGTTCAAGGAAAGTGCACATGGAGTGTTTGCCAAACGGTAAATGGCGTAACGAGGACAACTCTACCATGGTGTGGCGAGAGAAATCAGATTGTGAAGATCCTGACTTCGGGAAGCCAGAGGTGCTTTGTCTGACTCTCCCTTTACATGTGGTTGGCATCCAGTGCTGTCCCTAAATGCTCCCAGAACATATTTCACAAGCTTCCAAAATGCCAAATATCACTTTTAGATGATAGCCATTCAGGCCAACAAAACCAGGAATTCCTAGTAGGAAAAAAAACGTTCTGCTTGCTAAATGTATGAACCTGGAAACTCTGTGATCTAAAACAATAATGCACATCCATGTAATATGGCACCTGCCTCTGCGTAACCCAGTGTGTCCAATCACACAGTATGCTGAGCTGGCCCGTCATTCCATCCTGAGGACCACCACCATAGTCGGATACTCACTGTCTCTCTCCTCCCTCATTATTGCTGTCATCATTATGGGGAATCTGAGGTAAGAGCACAATGCCTTTCTAATTAGGCTCAGTCGGCATGACATCCAGGGTCAACACTGCCTTCGGTTTCCAGTCCGACCATGCTATACGCTGGCTGGCAAAGATACTTTTATAGATAATTGTATATACCTGTTTTTAGAGTTGTATTGATGCCAAGGGTTAAAAAGTGCAGATATGATTTACTGAGAGTGAGTGTTGCACAGAGAAGGAATACATTCATTGTGCATTTATCACTAATTACAAAACTTTACAAGGCCAGCCTATTGGATTCCATACTCACTGTATCATGAGTGATCTTGATCAGATCCCATTCTGTTCTCAGTGATGTCGGTCATTAATCTCATCAACTTTACTTCAGATATGAAAGACTTCACCTCACCTTTTTTCTACAGGAAGCTTCACTGTACACGGAATTACATCCACTTGAATCTCTTTGTGTCATTCATATTGCGGGCCATGGCAACGATCACACACACAATCGTGTCAACAGCAATGGCTTCCAATTTTCCCAGTGATGAAATGGGGTGGAACACCTACTCAAACTCAACGGTATTGTAACTGTACTGTAAATGTTATAGTCTGTAATTTGTTCATTTGTTACAGAGCCCTTAAAGTCCCAGAAAGATTATATTTAAGTATCTTGCAGGCACAAGTATATTATCTTGTGGAAACAAATTATTATCTTGTGTGCACAAGACAAAAGCTTCATTATCATATAGATATAATGACAACTTGTACAAAGCATGATCTGTTAAGCTAGTTTTGGATTCTTACATTTACTTCACATGATTTTTTTAGCTTTTTATTTATTGGACTGTAATTATAATGTAAGACACCACTCTTAATTAACAGACAGTTTGACACTGTACATCTGCAACCCTGAGCCTAATTATCGAGATAAGAAGCATTATCTAAAGGGTATCTCAATGTTACATTGACATTAATAATACATTTGAACTTTAACAAGGGCTATGTAAAACCCAGAGTGACCATGTTTTAAAGCTGAAGTTTCTGAATTCAAATGATTGACACCCCTTAGATCGCTGTGATCTGCAAGGCATCCCGAGTGTCCATGGAGTATTTTGTTGGGTGTAATTTCTTCTGGCTGTTGGTGGAGGCGATATTTCTCCACACTCTACTCTTCACCGCTGTGCTGACAAAGCGGAGGCTGCTTAAACGATACATGCTCATTGGATGGGGTAGGTGTTCCAGGGCGGTCCCTGCAGTTCCTATCTAGCATGATCAGTTTGATAGGATGTCACTAGCAGGGAAAGCTGAAGTTTTTCAACGCAGACCACTGTATATTTTTTCTGGTGGTTGAAGGTGATTCAAAATCTAGCTTTCTGTATGTGATTTCATCACCACATTTTTTTCTTACTCCTTGACATAGATCAAAACCTTACAGCATGTCTTTTTATGTTTTTGTTGTAGGCACTCCTATGGGCTTCATATTGCCATGGATTGCAATAAAAGCACATTATGAAAACATACAGTAAGTATTCGCTGTAATTCTGCTGCATGCTACTTGGGTGGCATGTGTGGAATGAATGAATGACAAATCTTACCAGGGGCAATTTTCCTGGTAATTGTGATGTTCCATAATTAAACCGACAGCAACTGTCTTTTCCCTTAAATGTGTCCCAGCACATTCATAATCTCACAGAAGAACTTTTCACACCCACACCTCGCTGTGCTGTACATGAGGAGTTTGTATAAGCACTGACCCCTGTGAATAGTAAACAAAGCAATAGAGCAAACTAGTGCATACTTCACTTCACATGTACTGTACTGTACTTCACACCACACAGAGCCCCTTTAACACCCATCGGTCATGGGTGTCTCTGTTTAGGCTGTGGGACCCGACACATTTACACTGGTTATGAAATATTGGTGGAGGCCTTGACATCACGCAGTGATGGACAACAACAACGGGAACAACCAAAACAGAAGACGTTCGGAAGCCTATGCTGGAGGGGGTTGTTTAAAGCATATGTGTCGTGATTTATTGTAATTCATGTGGTCTTTCCTTTTGAAGCTGCTGGGTTAACAATAGCAAGCTGATCTGGTGGATAATAAAGGGACCTATAGCACTAGCCGTAGTGGTGAGTTGAAACCATTTCATCCCAATTCTGCATCCTATGTCCCATGTCCCTGTGTCATTTAATTCTTTATGCTGCCAAATACCGTCTCCAATCAGCTGTGTCTTAGCAACAGCACAAAATGAAAACTGTATGAAACATATCCGTAAAAACTATCTAACTATATAACTACCACATGCTTTAACCACAGCGATACCTCAGCACCTATTCGAAATATCTATAAAGAACATTGGCCTGTCCAATAAATCTGAATAGTATAAATGCCACAATGCTTTTTGCCACTGTAAGATATGACAGGACATGTATGACCTAGTTTTTGGAATACCAGTGATTTCACAGTTTCTGCCCCTTGTTATCTTCTTACACGTGATGTTGTACAGGATTAGTCTCACGCTATCATGAGCCTGTCCAGTTAAATGGCTCTAATGTCTGCGGAGAATCTGAAAATCACATGAACACAGAGAACTTTGCATCACCACTGCATGAATAAAACCACACACATGTACTGTACATGTGTTGCATGCTGACATTTCTCATGATTTTCTGGGCTGTCTTACCTGAAGCCACCTTCAGAGTACTGAAATATCTGCAGCAGACAGTCTTCTGAGTTCATGATTACGAATGCATTTCACCAAGTGCTTTACAAAATTGAATGAGCACAGCATACTGAAAATCTTGCAACATTTTGCCCTAGGTGATTTTTTGCATTTTCCTGAAAATTTTGAAACTCCTGCTGTCAAAGTTGAAAGCGGACCAGGGGAAATTTACTGACTACAGATACAGGTGTGGCCACATCTCAACGCATACATTACTGTATATATGGCCTTATGAATGTATGGATGAATACTATTTTGACATGCTCTTACATGGTTCCTCAGCTTAGCCAGAGCAACTCTTGTACTGATCCCACTGTTAGGGATCCATGAGGTAGTCTTCAACCTTGTCACAGACGACTACATGGACATGAGACAACGTTACATTCGCAACTTCATCAACATGATTCTCAGCTCTTCTCAGGTAGGTAGGCCAAAGACTGGCCAAAGATGTCATGCTGCTTCTGAAACGATAAATAAATACGCACATCAGTGGCTGAGTTTAATTCAGGGAGGATCATATTCTACCTGTGAGTACAGTCAGGGTTAGCTTGTTCCGTTTCAACATCATGCCGTCTTTGTCCTCCTCTTAGGGCTTCGTGGTGGCTGTCCTCTACTGTTTTCTAAATGGAGAGGTGAGGTTGTTCATCTGCTTGTCATATAAAGAGATACGAGAGGACAAATTACCCTAATGTAATATTAAAAACAATGGCTCATAATCAACCTGTCCAGGTGATGGAGTACTTTGTTGTCTCACTTATCCAAAATGACTTATTGCTGGAGGCCTGCCTTTGCAATCAATACACATTAATCTTCCTCCAGTATCTTTTTGTTGTGCTGCCTTTAAATGTAATACTTTGGCCTACATGGATGGTGCACCAAGCACGATGCCCTGTAGATAAGCTATGAGTGTCACATCTTGTTTTGTCCCATAGGTGAGAGCAGAGCTGAAGAAGAGGTGGCAGGAGTTCGCCTGCGCCCAGCACGTGAATGTGGACGTGCGCAACTGCTTTCAGGGCATCCACCCCAAATACCTGTGGAAGTGCTCCCAGAGGCCCGCGGTGGGCCAGTCCTCGGCAGACCACAGCGAGACCTACCAGGAGGGCGGCGCCCAAACGTACACCCACCTCCTTCAGGTGCCGGCACAGTCCGGGAGGAACGTCCCGTGGGCTGGACGGGCCACGGCCCTGGAGTTCTACCCGCGGAGAAGTCTCTCAAGCAGCGATGGAGAGATGACGCACGGGGAGACCATGGAGGAGATCCTGGAGGAGAGTGAGTTTTAACTAACGTCCTGAAAGCCCTCCATATTGCCTATGACTGACTGAATAATTAATGGTTGTATAAAGGTTCGGAATTGGTTGATTATTTGAAAGTGTAAAGTGTGTATCACCAATGTAAATCTGTACATTTCCCAGTGTGCTGCCAAAGTGCTGAATATACATATGTTCTATGTTCACATATCTACTGATACAGGAATATGGTTCATAAATGAGATTGATAAATGATAAATGAGACACTCTCAGAAATGCGGGGGTGATCAATGATGTTAGGCATTTCAAGGTTCATTTCATTCTTTGACAGATCATCATACCTTTGATAATGATCAGAGTACCATAGAGTTAAAATGAACAGAATGAATCATGGATCTGCTAGCTTCCTTGATAAATGCTTCCTCGACTGCTTTTTGTGAAATCTGTTTTTGTGCATTTATGAGCATTTATGAGCACCAAGACTTAAAACTGTGGATTGCCATCCTAAAAGTCGTAGCCATATCTGTTTGATAGACGAGATTGTCCCTAGATGACCTTTGAACTGTGTTGTAATGACCCTTGTGATGACATTTTTTTAATGTACATAAAAAGTCACTGTTATACAAGATCCCCATATATAATGTTGCTGCCTCAGATGTAAATGTACTCTTGCAACTATTGTTCAGTATTATTACCAGTAAAATAACGACAGATCCCCATTCAATAATAAGCATATGGGGCTTGCAACTGCCATGGATATTCAGTGTTGTTTGTTTAAGGAGGAATTACTGTATAAGTGATCAGTGCCACACTGATCATGAGATGTATAGGTTTTTGATCTGTGTATAGACGTGATATAGTATTACAACAGTATATTGTGTAACCTGGATACAAAAGAGTTTATTGTGAAGAATAATATGCGTTTGGATATTGGAAGCATTTGTATAGTGATTTTGTGCTCTGTGAAAAGTAATTAATGATCTTGTATGCAAAAATATGAATATAAGTATGCTATAAATGCTTCTGACTAAGAATGCTAATGAGTATGGCAATTGTACAGAAATTATAAACATTTTACAAGAGCTGTTTTACAACTGTCTAAGAATATACTGTTTATCATTGTTGTAAAGTGCATGACATGTTTTAATCACAGAAACAGATCTCTTTATCACTTTCAGTACAATGCATGCTTGAACTATAAAGATCATTACCATCATTATCATTCGAAAGGGGAGCTACAGAAAATCATGAAAGTTTACAACCTGAAGAAAAAAAGCTGTCTACTGTTTGAAAATAAAATAAATTATAAATAAAATACTTCTGTCAGTGGTTTCGCCTCCTCAAATGTGATGTGTTCAGATGAAACTCTACTGCTTCTTTTCTTTTAGCCGCTCTTGGACTTTTTGGGGCTCGTCGAACTGGATTAGCCTTAGGATGTTCTTGTTGTCCATGATTCCTTGAATGAACTCCCCTTCTGTTAACTTATCTATAAATGACAACAACATAAATACAAACAATCAGAGTTTTATATTCAAAAATGGGTGAGATGTTCGTTTATAAGTAAACGTCAGGCAGACATCTGTTCATAGCAACCAAAGGAGAGATGGTTTCACATAAGATAGTGTAAGGAAGTATAGTACATTGTGCCCGAGAACATGAGAAACATGGCAAAATATCTGCTGCGACCATACCATATTTATGGTCATCAGAATCTTCCTAATGGCAATCTTATTATGCAAACTCTTAGTAAGGAAAATTAACGATCAAAATTCAGTCCAGTATTGAGATAGAAGGCTTTAACCGGTAACCAGGAAAAAAAAGGTGATGTAAATGCATAGTAATCCCACAGGGCAGGCATGCATCAAAGTAAATCGCTTGTTTTCACCACTGGCAGGCTCATAATGTTATTATAAGTGTCTTACTACATGAAAAGGCTTGTGTTTGGGTACCTCAATTACTGTAAAGAAACTGTAGAAAATGGCTGCTTCTACAGTTTGAGCTTCTACAGTCAGCGGCTTATCATTTGATGCGGACGCAACCTAGTTTAGATGTTTTGTGGTTGCCAGTTATAGCGTTCTAACCCAATGCTGGATCAATTTCAATTGTTTTTGACCCTAGTAACGAAAAAGATGGAAAAATAGGGCCCAGGTTAAAACATCCTGATGTTTTCTTTTAACAATTAAAAGATCCACGTCCTGGTACTGCCATAGCACCTAGTGTAAGGAAATTAACAAAGGTGTAGGTAACAGCAACCAATTGTAGTGTGGAAATGGGGCAAGGCCATTGAGAACCACCTCAGGCAAAAGGAAACAGGAACTTAATTATCATACAGAAAAACTAAATTTGGTCAGTTATTTGCATGAAAGACTTGTTTGTTTATGTTAAACGGCCGTTGGGGAAACTTAAACAGTATATGTGGCTTTAGTTCAAAAAAGTATGTTGTTTCTTGTCTAAACTTCTGAATCCAGAGTATTCCTGTGTACTTCATTACTGTGTCTATAAAGTCTGTCTAAAGACTGAATTAAGACTGATTGCTGCATCAAATCTAAGAAACGTAAGCTAAACTTATAATAGTGATGTCATTTGAAATACTCCTGATTGGCCAGCATTGTACATAAATTAATCTTACCATTTTCTTTCTTCCCGAAGAAGAACCAGATTTTGTCTGCTCTCTTTTCGGGGGTATTTTCATCCTCGGGGAGAATTTTCTGGTCTTCTTTGGAGATCATACGAAATATTGACTGCAACAAAATGAATAGAAAGCAACCACAGTAATCTTAGTAATGCGAAAAAACGAAGGTCAGAAGGACTGCATGACAGCAGCCATGGGGGAAGAAGAACAAGGTATGAAAACCCAAGTTCTCCATTTGAGTAAAATAAGCCTCTCAACATCATTAGAAACGTAAACACCCTTAGGCATGTGAACAAGTAACATTCAACTATCTTCATCACCATCATCATCATCATCATCATCATTATCATTACCTTCACCATCTTCATCACCATCATCAATACATTTAAACCACTTTCCATCCTACCCTGACAATCTCCTGGATCTCATTCTTGGTGATGCTGCCGTTGCGGTCCAAGTCGTACAGAGCGAAGGCCCACTCCAGCTTCTCCATGGTCTTGCCCGACGAGGTAAGGTGCAGAGCCACTATATATTCCTTGAAGTCCAGAGTCCCGTCGCTGTTCTGGTCGAAGCTGCGGAAGACGTGCTGGGCGTACGCCTTGGGGTCGGCGTCAGGGAAGAAAGTGGCGTAGATGTTCTCAAACTGCTGCTGGCTGATGCGGCCCGAGGGGCACTCCCTCAGAAAGGTCTGGTACCAGGTGTAGAGCTGCTCCTCGGTGTACCTGGTGTTCAGCTTCAGATCCTCCAGCACCTCCTTTGAGAGAGCGCAACTCTTGCTGTTACCCATGCTTTGATGTGTGTGTGTGGATGTGTGACTGGAGACTGATGATGATACCCTCTGAGCCGTGCAGGGTGCTCTGCTTAAATGCCTGAATATTTATACCTTGTTTTGGATTAGAGGCTGGTCATATGTCGGTCTGTGATTTAATAGGACTGCACTGCTGGATATTTCTCATGTCAATGACCAAGATATATCAAAAGCACTTATATCCCAACATAGATGGACTTACCTGGCTTAGCGGACAGCAGGGGACCAACAGTGATCTCACTTAATTCAATCTAATGGAATTGCCACAAGGGATCACATTGTGGTATAGGCCTAACTTATTAGGCCGCCTAAGTGATTTTTTATTGACAATATGTTGGTCAGTATTTTTCCCTTAAGAACCATGACATTCACAGAAAAAGTTATTTATAACCATTAAACCTTATTATCCAGATTTCTACGTATCCGGTAAGCAAGTGCATTTTCCCTGACAGAGTAGGCTACACAGCATGAGGAATGGATTGAATAATTTGAATTGCATGGTTGCCTAAAAATGTATAAAAAAAAAAATTAAAAAAATGAAGTACAGGACTCACAATCCATTCAGTGGCATCTTTAATAGCCTATACTTTGTACAATTAGTCAAGGTATTATGTGATGTTAATGGATTGGTTGCTTTGCACATGATTACGTACGACCTGTAGCCGGGTTCAACCGCCCATGCCGTCTACCAATTGAATCGCAGCTGGAATTGAGCAGAGGTTACCTATAAGGTTTTGAGTCCCGATCTTTCTCCCATTGCTTCGCAAGAGTTTCGCAGGAGAAACGCAGCTAACGATTCATAGCCAGATCAGGTTATACAGTCACCGGAAGTTATTATGGAAGGGTATACAATTAACGCTGAAACTATAACAGAGCGTATTGGCTACATCACTCGCGTACAGAGTTTCAGCTCTTGTCATCGCTTGCACAGGTAATGGGAACATTTTGGTCATGCCTACGGCCGAGTGTGTAAATATGACTTGTTAGCTATGTGTTTAAGTAACTGCACATATAACGTTTGCGAAAAAGATGCTGATCTTGTTTCTAGATCCATGATAGCACCCTTAATAGCCGCCTTAAACAACATTGAAAATAATTGTTAGATTAATTATAGCTATAGCAGGTTTCCACGAACTAGGCATATATGTCTCTGTGCTTGTTTTGCTTTCGAGGAAAATTATAGCATAATGTCTTTATATCTCGCCAGAGTAGGAAGTATTTAACCTGTTGCGTCAGTCGCGTAGCATTCTGGGAAATGTAGTTACTGAAATACATAAATATAACTGAATTGTCAAAAGAAATGAAACTGTTATAATAGGTGCATTCTTAATACAAATCTGTCTCTTGTGAGATTAGGTGCATTTTCAATGAAAGTGAATGTCTTGGTTGATTAAGTGCATTCTAAATAAAAAATGTATCTCTTGTGTGATTAGGTGAATTTTTAATAATGAAATTAATGTCTTGGTTGATTAAGCGCATTCTTAATAAAAATGTATCTCTTGCTTGTCCAACAGCAAGGCACTGAGTGACGAAGAGAACAAGAAGGTATTTGGGAAATGCAACAACCCCAATGGTCATGGCCACAACTACAAAGGTAAGATGTGACTTTGAACATGAAAGGGTAGTCGATAAGTAGCTCTTCCAAAAGAAACAAAAAGACAATTGGAATGACTGCTGCCTCTAAACTTTTTTTTTTTTTAATTGCAGTGGAGGTGACTGTGCGTGGAAAGGTAGGTCAAATAACAGTCAGATTTCTTTTCCACAGTAATACTTAAAGGATATCTGAATGTGAGATTACCTTTTTAATTTGGTTAACTTAGTAGAGACAGTGAATGTTGTTTGCATTCACAGATAGCAAACACCTTACACGTTTGAATTATGTAACATCAATGAAAGATGTAATTTTGGGATGTACATTTGAACAGATTGACAGAAGAACAGGGATGGTGATGAATCTAACAGACCTCAAGCAGTATATTGAGGTAAGACTATTATCACAAAGGCACTCACTTATCAAGTTATGTTACCATACGCCTATTTAGAAGTAACATTCCTTTTGTAATGCGTATATGCATGGATGTAAATGTCCAATTTCACCCCTACACTGTGGTATATAGGAGGCCATAATGATCCCTCTTGATCATAAGAACTTGGACAAAGATGTGCCTTACTTTGCTGATGTAGTGAGGTGAGAGTTTCATCTTGAAACTGGTCATTGTTAAACTATGTATATTCTGTATATTTAAATACATATTTAATTTATGCAATGTTCTATAAACCTTTGTTTCCCCATCTTGCAGCACCACAGAAAATTTGGCGGTGTTCATCTGGGATAGTTTGGTAAAGCTTCTGCCACCCACCCTCCTCTACGAGATCAAGGTGCACGAGACGGACAAAAACATAGTCGTGTACCGTGGCGAATAGACCACGCACACGTGTGTGTGTGTGTGCCATGACTGTCCTCCACCCATCCCTCGGTCATTGAGAAAACCCAATGTCAGAATCAGAATCAGATTTTGCAATGTATGCACACAAGGACCTATGTTTCCCTACAGGGCTGAGCTGCAGTGCTAAGTGCCCTGTGTGGCAGAGTCCCCAGCAGCCAGGCTCGGTTGGATTAGTGTAAGTCTTAAGGTATACCGCATGGTCAAGGACCAGCGTGTTCAGATTGATCCTTTTGAACAAGAGGGATTATATTACCCTGTGTGAGATTACCCCCCCCCCCCCCCCCCCCACTCCAACAACTCCAATCCCCACAGTTAATTAAAAGTGCCTGTACTTTCCCAGAGCTTGTTTGTAGAACTAAAATAAAATAAAGTTAGTTTATGCTTATGGTTTAATTGTGATCCCTAGGAATATGTTGCAAATCTCCTTTGGGACACAAGAGGGTGCTATAGGAGTTTTGGTCTCCTAATGATGCTCAGACCAAAATGTATTTGAGTATGCTTAAGCGAATAAAGGACCGTGTGTATTAATGTTGCAATTCTGTGCCTTACTTCAGGGAGATTTTTACAAACTTGATTCAGTCAATTTAGAATGTGTTTAACTGAATCTCATGTTTTATAGTTGCTAAAGTCTACAGCAGTACTAAACGTTTCCCTTATCACCAATCTGCTGACATATCTCATCATTTATATTTTGGTTGAGTGAGTGTATGTGTATGGCTCTAGTTTTAGAAATGGAACACAACCCTAACGGCTCGCTTGTGATTTATTACGATAGCTGTGGATGAGGCCTGTGTTTTTGTGGGGGAATTCTGGGTAGCATGCAGAAAAAAATAACAAATGTCTGAAGATGCATCATCCTTTCAAACATAAGGATTACATACATCAGGTCAGTAAATCGTCATGTCTGTGAGCCTACGAGCCCTGGAACTCCCTTTAAAATTGAACAGACAGTTCACAGATGTGAACGTATATTATTTTGCCATCCAAGTATAATGTGATGTATTTGTGAATGATTTTATATTAGAATCTATGCTGAAAAAAATAGACGAGAGAGAGATTCATGGATGTATTTGATGTTCGAGGCCAGATAATGGTGTTTTATAATGATTTTATGATATCTGGATTGATTTGTAAAAGGCACACACAACTTCAGTATCCCTCAGTTGAACATTCATGTTTAAAATGCCTAATGCTATTAGGGTTACAACAACATAATTTTTGGCAAGAGGCTACTATTCAGATTATTGATACATTATGAATTAAATCATTGTTATCAGTAGGTTATTAACAGTTTCTGCAGTGGAACTGCAACATTTAGATGGATTTTGCCTCAGTGTGAAAGCCAAAACGGCCACGATTTAAAGTGTCCAATAAGTTCCTAAGGTGTGTCTGAAGTCGTAACTCATGCATGCGGAAGGGACAAAGCTTTGTGCAGAGACACAAGGATGTATCCACATAGTCCTTTAATCACTCAAATTCCACTGGCATGGGTCACCACTACTCCAGCGAACCCATAGACCCCCAAAGTGCTCAGTGAAGATGACATCACATGTATCGCCCTTTAATACAGAGACCGGCAATTACGTGCAGAATCGAAAGGAGTGAAATTATATCAATCATGGGGTAAGAACCTGTCATTAGTCTATCCCCTCGTGAAAAATACTTGGATAATGCTTTCCTAAAATGATAATCAGGTTAATGTTATGATGAAAGCGTGGCAAGCAGGGACTTGCCTTCCCTGTGGCTCTCATGTGGCTGTGTCCAGTGTGTATGTCTGCATCGCAAGCCCCTCAATTCATGGGGTTGACGTCACATTCCACGATGCCCCTGTGCCAGCTGATCTCCAGTCAGTGTGTCAGTGCCACTACACAGCCACGAGAATATCAGAGACATTTTCTTTTTTTCTTCTGGTGGGAAAAATCTTTTTTTGAGACACGAGTGAACAAGTTGCTGATAGCTGTCCAGATACATGCTGGTTATCTTTTAATGTGTGCTGCGCCCCCCAAAACAAAAGGCCCATTCTTCAGAAGAAAAAGGGCAGCGTTCCAGGAGGCGCATTCTTCGCCTGCAGGACTGCAGCTGTCCAGCCTTGAGGACCTCTTGCAATAAAGCACCATCAGCAACCATCTTTTTTATCCCTAATACAAAAACCTGTTACCAAGGCTTTGGAAACCTCATGAATGGGGCCGGGATATGAAGCATGCATTTACAGTCGGTTTAATTTCTTTGGCTGCTGTTTGTCAGTGCGAACAGTGCACATAAATCATCTCTTGGACAAGTTTAAACACTGGCACTTGTTTCAACACATTAATTTGATATAAATCAATATGCCTGTTGACCTCTTACAGACCTATTTACAATGTCAACTGATGAATTTGAGGCAGTAAATTTGGCATGCCTTTGCACAACATTGATCCCCAATGAGATATAATTAAGAGAGGAAGGTTTCTGAAGTGTATGAATTATGACTTTGCTTTTGATGCCTTTCATGAAGTTCAAATCCTCAGTAAATCTTTGAACCCGATGTCGCTCTTAGCTGTGCAGTATTGGTGTCGTCAAGAGAAAAACAAGGGGCTTGTTTTACGCTTTAGTGTGAAACGCTGTGACAAACG